>NC_092461.1:42927048-43230324 GCF_047495875.1 Pithys albifrons albifrons | reverse complement strand
TTTTTCAAAGAAATTGGATACTCTTTGTTGAAAGCTGAATCCTGGAAAATATTTGTTTTTAATACTGAAAATTCCATTTTGAAAAATATAATCAATATTTGAAAACTGACTATTTTTCTGTTTTCATTTACAAGAAATGTCAGCATAAATAAGAAATTTAAAACAGCCTTTTTTTTTTCTTCTTTCTCTACTTTCCCATGAAAAACAAATGGTATTTTCCTTCAACTCTACTGGCAACAGAAATGTCAATATAGAAAGCCTTCAGGCATCAGACTGGGTTTCTCTTCAAAAGCAGAAGGTTAATGAGCATATTGAGGATTGTCAAGAACTTACAAGTCTGAAGGAACCTCAGATCCATCTGCTGGACTATTTGCTTGATGATTCACAGAAGAGTTAAAGGTTGAATTACCAGCTCCTGCCTTTGAGAGGATAGATAACACTTTCTAAGCCTGCAGTGATCAATCCCTCCTAGAACCAGATTGTGCAGCTGGCTTCCAACATGTTAGAAATTCCCTGGGGAAGGGTATGTAATCTAAGTGTTAGAAGGCTTCATTTATTTACTGGTCAGAAATGTCTTTATTGATAGTAAATAAAACAAGATAGCAGAATTGACAGGCTTTGAAAATGGGTCATCAAAACACTTGTGTTGAAATATAATCCTAAGAAATACTGCCAGTTTGAAAGAGGCAGCAAGTTCTTCACCATCACCCCCCTTTACTTATCCCTTTAAATAAACTATGATTTGCTTTTCAAAAGCTTTTTTAAAAATCCAATCCAAACCAAACAAAAAATCCCAGTTTCAATACATATAAATATACGTGCTAATGGGCAAAGATAACCTTACAGGTGGGAAATGGTAAAAATAACTGATCTTCAGAAAATCCTCTGAAGTAAGAAACTGTTGCTTTGCCTGTTTTGTAGAGTTGGAAATGTTTTTCATAACCCCATTCACACTATGGAGAACTATATGTTCTCAGTGGTACCACATTTGAACAACTGCAGAAGTAGTAGTTGTAAATGTAGAAAAAGATACTATCCATTCTGCATAGAAATATCACTGCTTCGATCGGTGACACAACGCAGCCAAATGTTAGAGCCTGGATCAAAACAGAATTCAGGAGGCTTTTTAAAAACTCTACTAAATACTTATATTAATGAATTTTAAACTTGAATTTAATTTTTTTTTAAATATGGAACTGCTTAATAAAAAACCTTAAATTTGTACTTTAAAATCGTTTTTTACTCATATTGTACAAGTGGCTACAATGTTCTTTATGTATAGAAATCTGCTATTTCATACTGTTAGAACACAGTTATATTTGATTCACTGTTTGGTATTTCCCTTTTTTTCCGAGCTGCATTTTTGAATAAAAACCTGTCTTTCCCATAAATCACAATGTAAATCTGCCATGCTAATCAATTAATAACATTTGTGATCATCAGGCAAATTGGTTTTGTTACACTGATTTTTATCATATATCATTGTTCTGTGTCTGTACCTGATTATTATCAGCCTGCAGGACATGTATGTGCAGAGACCAGGATAATACACAGTAGATCCTTTCAGACTACAGAACTGAATTGAAAGCTCCAGGCACTGCTGGAGCACCGCACCATAGAACAGAAACCAGCTAAAATGCCATGCTAAGATTCCTTCATGTAATCTTAAATTCTTCAGAAACTCCGAAGACTATCTTATGTACCTGCACAAACAGATACAGCGAAAATCTCAGCAAATAGTAATTTTCTGGATTTACTGCATGATAGGAACATCAGGTGGTAAGTTAAATAATGCAAGACACAGAAATTGAGTAAAACTCTTCCTGTGAGCCTGCTCATCACAGTCGGTTCCACTGCAATTTCTATTTTCTTCTAAGCCTCCCCAGCTGGGATAAGTGAAAGCATTATCACGGTCACTGACAATCTGACAGCCACCTGAGATAGGCTCTGAGTCAGTCCCCCATGCAGCAGAAGGAACAGAAACTTCCTTATGAAGTATTGGCAGCCAGCAGCGCCTTTTCTGTTTTGATTTCCCACTTCAGGGTACTGTACCTTCTCACAGAGTGCTGCACCTCAGCATGGACGGCGAGGGAAGATTACATTGGTATCTCTCACACACTTAGTAAAGGGTCACACATAAAGTCTTAGTCTGTGATCTTCCTCGGGGCATAGCAGCTTTTCACATGAAAGGCAAAGGGATCATCCTAAAAGATACATGATCAAACAGTTCAAGACTCACACTGTCTGCAAGGGCTGGTGGTGGCATTCCAATATGCCACACCATTAGCAGTGCTTGAATATATAGGAGACGGTCACAGGTTTGGACACATCAAGGGCCTGATGCACAAATGCTCAGGATCTTCTTGTAAGGGCTGGATTTGTGAGCTCTGTCAGGTTGCAGTGAGACACTTCACGCCAGCCAGCAGGCAGGGTGCCATGGCCTACCCTGGAAAGGTGCGGAATTCTGGCTAGTGGTTTCTTCCAAAAGTAGAATACTTACTGCATGCAAGAATGAATCGAAAACCACTTTTCTGGTAGATGAAATAATTCCAAGTGTAGACAGAGTAGTGGTTAACTGTGGAGAAAAAAAGATATGTTTCTATAATCACTCACATATTAATTCCAAAACAACTGGAAGGGGGTCGGGGAGGTGATGGCAGGAAGAAAGAAGGAACTAAAAGAAAGAGAAGGTTCCCAGTAAGTGGAACAGTTTCTGTTTGACAGGCTGAGATATCTACTTATTTTACAGATTGAAGAGAAGTATAGGTGAGATGTTAAAAATTCCAAAGACTATTCCAGCAGTCCCACTGTGTAAAGATTCTCAGTGATGAGCCTGTCCAGGTAATCAATAGAGATTTGCTAAAGCACATGCTCAGCAGGTACTTAATGCCTCTGTAATCACAGCTCAAGTGAAGCTCACCTCCAAACCTTGTTTTATTTTTTCAGAATCTAGCAGGATCCCTACAAACACAGGAGATGTAAAGATACCAGGGTACAAGTTGACAAGAAATGGACCCTATTTTAATTCATGTTACTTGCATAAATCTATGGGTGTTCAAGAAATACAGGATTGGGACCAAAGAATGATTATTTAAATTATACCAAGTGGAATATTCTGTGCAGCTGAACTAAATACTCTATGTAAATACAGAGATGGCAGACTTCTAGACTTCTGTAGCATGAAAAATATATGTATCCATGTGTGCATATGAGTGTGTGTGTGCTCGCATACACAGGAGAATGTTAAATTGGTTTATATTGGTGCATATTTAAGCAGGACACATGAGTAACAGATATTACAACTAATAAACTAATGACTTAGAATTTCAAATAAAACATTATGTTTCTTGAACAGCCATAACTAGACACAGATTTTTATCAAAAGTACTGAGACAAATATTAGAATTTTTTTTCCTTGGTAGCATCAGTATAATTTATGTCTCCTTTACAAAATAGTTAGAAGTCTGTTCATCAAGCAGATTGTATCTGGGTGAGATTTTATGCTAATAAGTTAGAATTCTAAGTTTGATTTACTTAATCAATAATATGAAAAGAGTAACAAGTGAAAAAGAAATACATTTTTAATATACTGCTCTGCAGTCTCTATAGTAAATCAGCATATGAACCACAAAATTTATTTTTTAGATTTCATTAAGATTGTGTTAAGATGTATGAAAGGTTACTATCCATATAAGTAAAATAAAAAAGATGATCTGTCTATTATAATATTTTAAAAAATCCTTAGAGGTTGGAGTTTCCTGGCAGGTTAGAAAAGCTGGCTCAACTTAGTCTCAAACTACGGTAGGTGCAATAATTCATAGCATCTGAATGGTAAAGCAGTATTTCAGTATTTAAATTAACCTTTAATAGATGGCATGAATCATTTTCATACTCATGCTTTTGCACATTGGACTGCACTGCCAGAAATGCAATGTTCTTGGTGACATTGTTTAAGGGTCTAATCTCATATTGCTGCTTCAATAAGCTCCAAGGGCTGCAGAAAATGAGATGAGGTACACTGAACAAACTAATGCAAAAAGAACTTATTACAAACAAAGTGTTCCTCAGCTTTTTAGGTAACTCTTCCAGGAAAAGATAATTTTGAGTTACATTTCTATCACAACAGCAGTATGCCAAAAATTACATTTAATGAAAAGTGGAAGACAAAAAATTGTATCCAAATCCAAGTTAGAGGGTTCTCGCAAAACAGTAAGTTTGAGTCATGACTATTTGTAAGATAAAGTATAATGTAAATTTAATGGCTTTCAAGACACAAGCTATTAAATACCATACAAACCTGGTAAATCTATTTGAAGAGTCAGGCTCCTAGATCTTGCTTCACTTTCAGAAATTGCAAGTTTAATTTCCAGCACCCCTGGTTGAGATTCAGCAAAAACAATTACTTTCTTGAAGGTTTTACGTACCACTGAGGAGAGTCACTATTCCAGGAGAATGCCAATATATACAGAGACAGATACATGCATGGGAAAGTCCCATGAAGGGAGGGATGAAGGGCTGTTTCACCACTGTTAACCTTCTGTACCTCAGCCTGCAACCAGCCCAGCTGCCACAGCAGGACTGTGACAGCTTTACCTGAGGTCATTCCCCAGCTATTGGCTGGACTGAAACTGAACTGAAAGAGGGTAAAAATGTGCTGTGTAGAAAAATATTAAACCTTTCTTCACTGGGGAGCATGAAAAATACCCAGTAGATAATAGCACCAGTAGACCAAGTTATCCATAAATATGTTTCTATTGCACAAAAAAAAAATTAGCTGCAGAACATTTTATCATGCTGAGCAAAATGCAGACTTCTGCAGGATGTAATAAAGCAGTCACAGCATACCTGTCTCACCAGCTTTACTCTCACTTAGTTATATCCCAGCTCTCATGGACTAAATTTCCTCAGTATCAGCAACTAAATATTTTTCTGCATATTCAGATGAAAATTTATGAATCTTAAAGATTTTGGACTTAATATATTCATGGAGAAAATTCTTGAACTCTTTTCAATGACCATTCCATGAAAAGCCACAAAGGTTTCACAAATCTGACAAAGGCATGTCCTTCAGCATTCAGATTCTCTCATGCAGGTTCTAGGCTTGAATGAGCAGAGTGGGGGCATCCTCTCCTCTCCCATGATACCTGCTTCACCACCTCCTTCAAAACAAAGCAGAATCAGTGCCAAACGTGGCACTGGCATACTCCTTCAGTTGCTTCTGTACAGTGTAATCATGCCTTTACACTTATCCATTTCCTGGCATTTTTGACACAGAATGCTTGACCCTATCTCACTATGATGTTTTGGCCCTGGACTCTTTTTTTGGAACATACTGTATCTTCGAAATTATGTTCCCAATCTGCAAAGAAAAGTTCTCCAAGAGAGGTTATATATTTCTGTTCTGTGATATTATCAAACAGTAGAGTTGTAAAGCTACAGTTTAAAACTGGATGCTGAGTAAAAAGTCAGTTTAAGCTACTCTTCTTGGCCAGTGACAACAAAGCCTAGGAGTGTAAATGTGGCTTCAGAAAAAGATATTGAATCTGATCGACAGACAGATTATTTGGGATGTGTGCCTAGGTACCAGACACCTCTGCTTTCACATGACTACTGTTCTTTATCCACAGAATGTCCAAGAATAAAAAGACTGATGTCATATGCCTTTTTTTTGACAGGATTTTATATAGCCAAGATGGTGTAAATCAAGATTGTCAAGCCACAAGAAACAAAACCCTGTAATTTCTTGTAACATAGAAATATCATCTTTTTTTGTAAAGTAAAACCAATGCTATTTTTACTCAAAGGTTCCTGTGCCTATTTCCCTACAGCATTCTGCCTGAGATCCTTCCCAACTTTTTCCCTTAAAGAAGCTCATCCTAACAAAAATCCAACTTTTAAACTTTATTCGTGCCTATTTATAGCCCAGGAAGAGTAACAACCAGTTATTCTGCAAAGGTACCCATTCCGTTTTCCTGCTGTACTGTGCATGTGGGGTGCACAATCATTTTGATAAAGATAGGAGGAACAGAAGTATTTCCTTACATGACATGAAGATTCACACTGGTATTTCTGAATTGCTATTTTCAACTTCAGCAGGAAAAAATGAAAAAAAAAAAGATCAGAACATATTGCTGTATTTAGTATCTATTATGAAGTTGAAGCTATTACAATGCCAGCTGACCATGACTCGTAAATATTTTTTTTAAGTTTTCCAAGTCCAAAAAGATGAAGCAGACAGTCTTTAGAAGCGCCTAACCCAGTCACAGTTGCAGAACTGCAAATTGTTCCTAATTGTTCCAAATATCTTCTCAAACAAAGTTTGCATAGAAAAGTAGGCAGTAAGACCAATTGATTTAACTGGGATAAACAAGTAAGATTTTGGACACAAAGATATTTTTTGAATACAGATAATTTACATCCATTACTTAAAACTGCTGGGTGGCCATTAAACAATCTTTATTCACTTAAGAATACCATCTAGCACAGTCAAAGAAAAAAGAAATATTGTATACAGCGGCATTGAAAAGGATGACTTTTTGTTTTGCATAACACCTCACATATGGAGGTAGGTATGTTTTCTGAGACCCAGAAAACCCTTAATAAAAAAGCCAGGACTAACTTGCAAAGGAAATACCCAGATATCACTATTGGAAGCATTTTGCAACAGAACTTTGTTTCCTAGCCTTCCTGGGAACTGGGGATACCACAGCAGAGTTTGGTTTGTGTTATATTTGCCGCTCAGTAAAAATTAAAAAAAAATACTGTAAGCCTCCCACTAAAAGAAGTTTGTACTAGGCAAAAAATGCAGGAAAGTATTAAATTTTGTTCTGCACAAACAAAATAGCTCTGTGTCCTGTTGTCCCTCTACCTAGAAACATTAATAAGTCGAACAAGTGCCCAGTTGACTTTAAGATGAAGTGGCTTCTGGACTGCAGTGAAAACTCATTTGCCAAACACTCAATGGATTAAGGCAGAACTAATGTATTTTACTTTACTTTTAATTCCTAAAATCGACTTGTTGCGAATAGCCTGGCAGAGGATGTATAATTTGTTGTCAACGTTAGGCAGAGTTTTGCTGGAACTTAATGTCTTTTACTTGGTGCCGTTTTCTGAGGGAAAGTACATTTAAGCAGCTCCTCATGGAGAAGTTCATGGCTCTGAATACTTAAAATTTCCTCTGCCAGAAGAAAGCTTTTCCAAAACAAGATAAACATGAAATGCTCAACAATACAATTCTGCAGAGTCACTTTTTGAAACAGCTTTTCTTTTGGAGAGAAACATGGTTAACCATCTTTTGCCAGTGCTCTGCAGATGTTTTACCTTGCATAAGCTTAGGCCACAGTTTCTGGAACTCCAATTTTTGTTTAAGGGGTAATAAGTCTCCTTGTGTCTGCCTCCTTCTTTCCCCTGCCAATTGGTACAGAAACCTACTAAACTGCTGAAGAGGGAAGAGTTTCTATGAAAGTTCTGTATTTTTTTGCTGGAGGAACAGTAATATGCATTTTAAATCTGAAATAAAGATATTTACAGAGTCACCAGCCCATAACTTTGCTTCTCTGTGGGATGCTCTGAAGGTCAACTGGTGAGCTTGATTCAAGATGTCCTTTTGGTATAATTGATTTTTCACTGAACATTCACACAAATTAAATGCGCCACATGTTTGTTTCAACCTCAAAATTCTTTTCAGAACTCACCCCAGACTTATGGCCTTTGAGATACTGGCAATCAGCCATGCTAATACTGTTTTTTAAGACTGAACAACACTAACCATAGTCTTCCATATCCTTCCTGTGTACCAGTGTCATAATTGCATCTTGAAAAAAAAAATCCTAGTCTGTTTCAGGTGGGGCTGCAGCAGCACTTGCATGGATGATGCCCCTAATCCAGGCAGAACTTCTGGCCAGCACAGGACTGTAGAAAAAAACTGTTTCTAAGCAGACAATGTTAAAATTAGTCTAGTCTAGTCTAGTCTAGTCTGTCTAGTCCATTCTAGTCCATTCTATTCTTTAGAATATTTCTTGAAATAAAATCTGAGAAATTATACTGCCGTGTAAAAGAAAACCCTTTGAAATTTTTAAAACTTAAAATATGGCATTTATGTCTTTTTAAGAGAGATGGACACTTCTAGTTTGAAAATCTTGATGAATAAGCGAAGTCCTATTTCTCTGCTCAATGTAATAAGTACACACCTAATGATAAGAGCTTGGTGTTATGTAGGACAGTTCTTAATAAAATTCTCAAAGACTCTGAGGCAAAATGCAGCAACACACACAATCTTGAGCTGTACAACCAAATTAATACAAGTATGATTAAGCATTGGACTCCCTTTTCTCCCTGTAGCATTCAGAACAGCTCAGTGCTAAATACAAAAGAACAGAGGCTTTTTTTTTTAGTTCCTTAGAACATAAATTATTACATTCTCAGGACATAAAATAATATTTATGAACTCTTGGTAGCTATTTGGATTAGTAACAGGGTATCTGTATGTTTGCCTGATGAATGTATAGCTTTACACAATTCTCTTCCCCACTTCTAGGCCACCAATATGAAGCCAGTCATTGCTGTTAGGCAATTTGAATTATGTCAGAGCTTTGAGTGAAAGGTCTGGACAAATCTTTGTCACAGTAATAACAACCCAGACTTTGCCTGTGGAGGACTGTGCTGGTGGAGCTGCCTTACTCCTCTCTCAGTGCCATGTGCCCTCTGAGGTGTCCTACAGTTGCTCAGTCTGGGGATAAGAGGAGCTCAATATGCAGATATTGATGCTGATATTACATGCAAGATTTCAAAAATATTTTTGTTTGATATGAGACCACCAGCTGCTTTGGAGTGCCTTAGCTAGGTGAGAAGGCAGTGAAAAATCACCTACAAACTGTCTTAGTCCATGGTCGAACCCACTGCAGAAAACAAATTACCACAGCACAAGCTAGCTCAGCCTTTTATGGCAATTCCATATTTCTTTTCATTCTTTCTGCATTGAAAAGGACAGTTTGGCCTGAGTCACAACATAAATGCAGCACAGCAAGACAAACTTGACTGATGAGCATAAGAATACAGTAGTGGTTCATTTAATCAAAAGCTTTTATAAGCAACTAATGTAAATTAAAATGCTGAAAGGAAAAATCAAAGTTATCCAGGCTGCTTGAACCAGCTTTAAAAGCATACCAACACCCAAATCCACACCCTTTTTTTGCTTCTTTAGTTCCTCCTGGAACTATAATATATAGTTTTTTATAATTAAATAAAAACCACAAACCAGAACTTTCGAACAGGATTCTACTTTACATTAACAAAATGCTCCCTCATGAGTGAGTCAGTCTGTGATGCCCATTAATGGCTAACAGCTCTGTTAAAAAGGGTAAGCAAAATAGCCTTAGAATGTTTTATTGTTCAACGTGAAAGCACTCAGAACAATGGATGGGCATTTTTTTTCTATGAATCAAAATAATCACATTTAATTAATTAAATGCACACAGCATCTGATTCTGTAGCTGTTCTGTGCATGGAAGTCAACTGGGTTTAATAAGATGCAACACAATAGAGTCAATTAGTGAATTTGTCTCTAACCTACAAAATGAGGGCAGTTGGTTTGCTTGCATGTAAGCTTACTTCTGAATCAGTATCTGTGGTCTCCAGTGACAGCTACTCCAAACAGGTTTTTTTAATTAGAAGTGGCTACCAGTTATGGCTTTAAAGGCCAGACCAGAAACAGAGTAGAAAATCACTCAAAAAGCCACTTGAATTCAAAAGTATCGTGGGATCATTTTTATCTTTGAAAAACAAGATAAAGTGTCAAAACCAGATACCTGAAAACAGAAACCCTATTTGTTGAGGCTATGTCATGTTCATTCTACATTTAGTCAGGAATTTTCAAGAAATTCGAATGTATATGCTGAGTAGAAATATAAGCAGAACAGTACAGAGTATGAAGCCAGACAAATGTCTGAGGGGAAAAAAAAGTAATTTAGGAACTTATTTATTCATCTAGTCAATATGATTGCCTCCCTACTGAAAAGAAATCAGAGCATTATAATACCAATATCCTGGCCATGCAGTATATTTACCAGGAAGTCTATTAATTGTGTGTTAGTCTATTGGATATACCTGTCTGCAATACAGGGGCAGGGATTGATTTTCAGTGTCATGTTAAAAAGAAAATAATCAGGTCATCCAAAGACAAGATTACATTGGCAACACTCTCTCATTCCATCCCAAGTAAATCCAAGATTTGGCTCCTTTTTTATCTTGAATGAGAAGGTAATTTAACTCAGGAGAAGGAGTAGGTAGGCAACCAATAAATTTTAGAGTATCTGCTGCTGTTTGGAGTTAGGGCATGGCAACCATATTATTACACGGGAGAGAAGTGCACTCTGGAAGCCAAGGTTTTGCAAATGACCACTCCTTGAGATAATCTAACCTCTACTCCTTTAATAATAAAATGGTGGCTAAAAAGATGAAAAGGCAATCTATCCTGGCAGTGGTTTAGGCTTTGAGAAGACCCAGCGAACAGGAAAGATCAGAGCAGATTATAAGACATTATTCCTTCAAGTCATTTCCATAAGAAAGCAAGCTTATACCATACCCCAGACCAAAAGGAAGATGGATCATGACATGAGGTGTTAGAGAAGAATCAAGTGCTGAATTGTCTTTCAGGAACAAAGCAGTCATGAATTATTGATTACATGGGATGTGTAGGGGTATGAGTGGCAAGCAGGGAAAGTAACTGGCCCAGC
Organism: Pithys albifrons albifrons; assembly: GCF_047495875.1. Lineage (NCBI taxonomy): Eukaryota > Metazoa > Chordata > Aves > Passeriformes > Thamnophilidae > Pithys > Pithys albifrons. The sequence goes on along the minus strand of NC_092461.1, from coordinate 43,219,591 downwards.
TCATTTTCCATTCTTATGCTACAAAACCACAGTCTTATCAAATGTCACCATAACAAGACCCAGTAATCTGATCTCACAACAGTGAGCAGAGGGCTATTGGTTCACCTTGCTTTGCAAGCACTGCATCAGTTCGTCTCATGTTAGTTTTATATTTCTCATTAGAGACAAAAAGATTAGCAAAGGAAGCACTAACCTCTTGTAAGTCGGCCTTATGCTGAACTTGGCCAGACAACCTCGAGAGAACCCTCCCAAGCTAGATAATTCTTTCGTTCTCTCACCTAAAAAATTAGTCAATCCTTATATATTGACAATATAAATACTAGTGTATTATGTCAATAATTTCAAAAGAATGGTATTAAAATATATACTGTATTCCATTCGGCCATCTGTTCACAAGGTATGTTGTACATCTACAAGTATCTGCCACAGCATGTCTACTTGTACCTTGTTTTTCTTCCTGAAAAATTATATTTACAATATACCTCTTCACTGGATACCTCGCTGTTTTGATTTCCATAATTTTATTTTTACAAATGTTAAATGACCATGATTTTCATTGAACTTTTGAAGGTCCCATAGTCCATTTGTAGGTTAACCTTCTTTGTCTACAACACATCATTTTAGGTGGGGGGGTTTTGAACATAAGATCCTCCAAGGCTGAAAGCAAAATCAGTCTTCTGCAGCATAAGAAATTTTATTGAGCTAAGGAGCAAATGAAAGTTGAGAACTGAAATCCTTTCATTATAGAATTCTGGTTTTACAGAGAGACACCAGTCCTGGTTTGAGATTCTATTTTGGATTGGCATGATTGAGCAACCAGATTTCATCATTAAAGAAGACATAGGAGATAACAATGTCTGATTAACATTTTAAAAAATGAAACCAATTTATTAAACATAAATGTTTAAAAAGTCTAAGGGAATGGCAGCTGAAGTGAACAAAGATACAGGATGATTATTCTTAGTGTAGAGTTTTAAAAGTTATCAAAGATATTATAATTTTTTTATATGATAAACCTGTCACATTTCTTCCTTCTTTGTACCTTTGACTGAATTTCACCACTGGAGGTATTAATGAACTGTGTGGGCCATTTTCTGGAGTTCTGTTGGTACTCCTGGTTTGGTCATGAAGTAGAACTGCACAGTCCCTTCCATGATCCATGGTCCCATGGTTCTAACTAAGTACTTCCACTCTACTGTGAGAGGCTTTGTTTATCTTCATATATTTTTTGGTTATCTCACTCACCTGCTAACTCTTTTTTCCTCAGTAGAACTGTAACTTAAATGTGGCCCAGGAACCAGTATCTACAACTATGCTAAATTTTATTGGGCTCAATAAACCTAATGGTCTTGGCTGAGACTTTTATTCTCCAATACTCTTCAGTTCATCTTATTACACTGTGCATTGCTGATGGTGCATTGTGGCCCTTAGAGCATACAGGGAAGGTTGTGTGGGTGGTTCAAAATTATAGTGCAACATCAGCTACTGAACAGTTTTCTTAGTAAGGGCCCAGCATGCATGTGCTAACCTTGGGTTAGGCAATAGTATGCTACTTGAGCTTGCACTCAGCTATCTGGAAATTGAAGTGATATGTCAACATCACTAAATAGGCACTTGTGGGAGACTGAGAGAGAAAACTTGTTAATCTGAGATAGAAGCGTAAATGGTACATTTTGATAACATAAGTAATTTTCTTTTCTGCTTGTAGAGCATAGACATGTAGCCTGACCATTGAGTAATTATTTTTTCCTGCTTGCATCCTTTGTCTACCAGAAACTCACTTGAGTAAGCTTCAACAATTAGTGGGTCTCCTGAATTTGCTACATTTTTTTAATTTCAAAAGGCCTATTTTTAAAACATGCAAATGTATTGTTTTCCTATATTGGAACCCAACCTTTTTAATTCTGATTTTTGGCATTTCATTAAGAAATTAATCTACTTCTTTAACTAAGGAGAATAAAACAAGGAATTGTAAATGAAAAGTTTTGTTTGAACCTAAGCAAATTTTTTTCATTATGGTAAAACAATTAAAAAGATTCAGGTCTATGTAAGATAACTTTCTATTTTTCTAGGTCAGCAGTTAACTGCAAGGGCAATTATTCACATAACTCTATTTACCCTGTTCTGATTTCATGGACACTTTGGTTTTGGAAGGCTTCATATCGTTCTGAGGGAACATTATGAGAAAGCCAAAAATCAGTGGTATGGGGGAGATCTGCAAAGTTGATGCCCTGTTTCAGTGCTCCTTGCTACAAATAGGAAAACAAGATTATTTTGAATAGGAGATATTACCCAGCTTGTTTATGTCTGCTTTGAATGCTCCTAGGGAAAGCACATTTTTGGCACGCACAAGCACCAAAGTGCTACTAGTTCATGACCCCATTCATTCATTATTGAAAAGCATCACCCCAAACACCTGGTAAAAAATAACTCAGCCTCATGTCCTGAAGTTGATTTAACTATTAAGGTATCAAAGAATTTGGCATTAAGTCAATATATCATTCTAGTAAGCATTGTTATGAAATAGGGTGCAGAAAGAAGCAAATAACTCCATGGAAATCAATCTGTCAAGGACTGAAATGAATTATTGTAAAATGGAATATGTTCTAACTGCTTCTCAGCTGTTTGACTGTTGAGCCATAAAAATACAGACCTTTAGTGTGCACTGCAGGCCAGATAGTGTCAATATGTCTAACTTCAGGGACAAGCATTTGTAACAGAGTAAAAGCAGCAATAAAAGGTATGCTTGTGGGATGGACATGTAAATTGAAAACCTGATAAAGTTCCTCAATACTATTGTAAGAAAGGCATGTTAGATATATTTAAGATAAAAGGTAGTTCTACGTGTGTTAGAATTAGCTAGCATTGCTGGAGCAATGCATGGAACACTTTCATCATAGCCTTTCTAATGAAAGGCATAACATTAGCAAACTCTGAATACGAATGTGGAAAGCCGGGTTAATCATCAAATTAAACATAGGGGAGATTCAAACCACACACTCTGCACTTGTGTTCATAATGGATGGTGGCCCTATTTCCCCATACAGGGTGAGCATAAACCTTGTGCAAGGACTCACTTCATTATATAGACTTAATATTAATACTTGAAGGAGCTATCATCAAGGGTCACTGACCTCCTGTCTGCTCTGACTGCAAAGGCATCCTCCTGTTAAATTATGTATAGCTGTATTTATGTTCTAATTTAAATATCATTTAATATTTAGCTTGTTGCTCTACATTTGCATAGTTAACTACATGGTCATCTGCTGTTTACCAGGTCTCTAGATTTCAGCACCACAGAACAGACTGGATTCACTTTCCTGTGAACTGCCCGCTTCTAGCAGTTTACTTTTCTAAACCTGAAAAGAAGATTAAATCCCCTTCATACTTGGGAAAAGAAAAGTAAAAAAAAAGAAAAAAGAAAAGAAAAAATAAAATAAAATAGAAAAGAAAAGAAAAGAAAAGAAAAGAAGAGAAAAGAAAAGAAAAGAAAAGAAAAGAAAAGAAAAGAAAAGAAAAGAAAAGAAAAGAAAAGAAAAGAAAAGAAAAGAGAAAGAAAAGAGAAAGAAAAGAGAAAGAAAAGAAAAAATGTTCTACCCATCAAGAACCCAAAGGCATTCTTTTCCTTTGGAAGTGCAAATTAAAGAAATTCATTTAGCTTTCTTAGGTTATTTAAAACTTCAATCATTTGTGTGTTTATTAGATGCAGGAAAGACAGTGTAGAGATTTACATTTTATGCACAGCATTTTGTTAGGTGGATGTTGAATCAACCACCTGAGTAGGAAAGAACAGAGAAATTTACAAAACATTAATAGTGCACATTATCCCTTGTTCTTGTAGAAGTATGTGAAGAAAGAGAAATATGGAGGCCTCCTCTTCCTAGTATGTCCTTCCTATATACAAGACAGAAATGCAACTCTTCTCTCTAGAAAATAAAGTGTCTATGCCTAGAAAATAACATGTCTCCACTGCTTAGTGGAGAGCTGGTTTAAGGTGGGCTGAGCACCAAGACAGGCAGGCTGGCAGCCCACAGAGTGCTGTTCAAGAGTAGTGGAGGCTCTAATATCAGCTCTGGCCAAAAGCTGTGAGCCCCAGGAAATCACTACCTGTAGCAGGACAGGCCCCACCCATGACCACTGCCTCCAGCCCCTGTGAGCAGGGGGCTGTGTCAGTGCTGAGGGAGCCCTGTCAGGAGGCTGTGGCTACTATGTGCAATGTGGATAATGGGCAAGTCCTGTCATGAGAACAGATTTGCTCTCTCCTGGGCTCTCAAATTACCCCAAAGGAGTGAAAAAGTGCCAGAACATTAATCCACTTTCCCTTGCACCAGCCTGCAGAACTGGCTGGATGCACCAGCGGGATAGCATAGCCCACGTGCCCAAACCTGTGTGCTGGAGATCTGCATGAAGGATTGTGCCTCAGGGGTCGCAGTCCCTCCTCAGCTCCTCCACAGCGTGTCTGGCTCCACACCACTTCTCAAAGGCTTTGGGCTCATCTGCCCACAACAGTGACACGAGCCCCCACCAAAATTTCTAGGATTCTTCAGGCCAAGATCAGCAACCTCCAACCTGCCATGTTCCCTCCAGCCAGGAACCAAGGAAACCAGGAATGGGGGTGCGATGTGGGATACAATACAAGGTAATGGATTTAGACTAAGCCTCAGCATTCCTTCTCCAAAACTCCTGGCCAGGCTGGAGCTAACTGAATATGTGAAAACAGTTCAGTGCATTCTTAATATCCTCGACTTTAGAACTGCAGCAGGAATAGTAAAAATTGTGTCTTTTTGAAAAGGTCTGGACCCTAATTTAAAATTACTGATAGAAGCAAATAAATAATTGTTCTGGCTGAAAATGTCTCCAAAAAGAACTATTTCTTGACGGTAGCAAATAAGCTCTTTGTTTATGTTACAAGATGAGCAATACAACAGTGTATACATTTCCCTAATGGACCTTCTTACTTTCAAAATTAATTTCTCCAGCAAGGCTGTGAGAAGTGAAATATAAAATGTTTTTCCTTTTTTGGCCATAGCTGAAAAAAACTATTATATTTGTAGGGAGTTCTTAATTAAAACATTAAACCCCGTTTATCTTTGTACTTTAATTAGATGTTATACAAGTAGAACAAGGTTTGTTATGTCACTTCTGAAAACAAAATAGGGTTATCAAACTGTGGCTGTGTGACAATTTTCCTGAAATACATTATTAATATGGTTTTCTAAAGTAGGTGCTGATATTTTTATCTCATTTGCCAAGCTGAAGATCCTAAGGCCAGGAACAATTCTGGTTTCTGTGTTTAGGTTTTTTCAGAGTTTTTCTTTTCTTTTTTTTTTCCAAAGCTGCTCAAGTTCAGGTATACATCCATGAAGGTGTATTTACAATTCAGGGGGAGGTCCATTGAGGTAAACAAGCTGTATCTAACCAAGCTGTAGTGTATGGGACCTCAAAGGGCTGTGCAGGCTCATGCTTTCAAAACAGCATCTTAGAAGGCTGGAAGTCAGATCCACTTTTCATCTGAGTTCCCCAGCTGGGACATTAACCTGCACAGGAATGAGCTTTGATAAATTCTGTACAGAGCTCAGTATATTGTGTTTAACACACTGGAGTTGAGCAAATGAAGTCACCTAGGACTTTTTTTACTGTTGTTGCTGTGTTTTTTAAGACCAGGACTGGAAAAGTGTCTATCAGAAGAGGCTGAGGAGTAAATCCACTCTAGGATATGCCATTGTGGCAGTAGGAAGAAATAGAGAAAATAGGAAAGTAGAAAAGCCAGGGAGAAGACAATGAAGGAATCCTGTGGTCAGTGGTGTTAATACCTTTTCAATAACAGTCAAACAGGACAGATTCCAGCCTCAGGATAAGTCTTTTTTCAACATTAAACTCTGCTTAGCACAGATATTTTGAGTATGCATTTAAACATGAACTGTTATTAAACCTGATATAGTGGCTTGGAATCTTCTGAAGTGCCGAATAAATACAAATTTGCTGTCATTTTGTGGGAAGAAATGTACCATTTGCTCGAGAATACATACAGATAAACTCATGGGAAATTACCAACAGTGAAAGCGTAGAGAAACATGCTTTCTGTGTCTAACTTACACAATGGACATATCAGCACTGTTATTGAGTCCCCTAAATATAAGACCCAACAATTCTATATTTAAAAAAAATCAGGATAGGGAATCTATAGGAATGCTGAATTTTGTATGTAAGCTGCTTCCTTGATTGTCTATGCCAGACTTTTCACCAAGACAACAAAGCCAGTATGATTTCCCTTGATAAAAGTCCCACTTTCGGACCAGAGCACCCCCAGTTTCTGCTTTGGTTTTGATTTAGCCCAGCTGACTGTTTCTGCCACTGTCATTGTTCATTTATCTTGCTTTTCAAGCATTTGAAAATTACAATAGCTAGTAAAGAATTGCTAAGATTACACCGAGCAGTGATTATCTAAATGCAAAAAACTTTCAGATCCCATTGTCAAGCTGACCTGAGTCCTGCTGGCATTCATGGGAATTAATTTTGGTAACTAACCCTGAAGCCATACACACCGTGACCAACATGTGCAAATGGATTGGCACAGCCCAATGAGAGATCCAGGTCAGTCCTCTTTACCCATCTTCCACACTCCTGAACTGCACCTTCCAGCTGCCTATGCAGATCCTCTCAGCCAGTTAACAGATCCTCTCTAAATCATTTCAGCCCTAATATTGTTGTGAGATCCCACCCTTAAGGGTAAGGGAGTACCCAAGGAAGGAAGGAAGGAAGGAAGGAAGGAAGGAAGGAAGGAAGGAAGGAAGGAAGGAAGGAAGGAAGGAAGGAAGGAAGGAAGGAAGGAAGGAAGGAAGGAAGGAAGGAAGGAAGGAAGGAAGGAAGGAAGGAAGGAAGGAAGGAAATTTAGTTGGCACTGGACATTGTTACGTTGTTTTGCTTATGTCTAGGAACTAGAACGAGAATGTTTGCCCCAGAAAAGTGCTGCCCTACATCCACATGGCCCCTATCTCCATCCACAATTTCTTCTTTTCCACAGTGTGTTATTGCCAACAATCCTTGGTTCTTACCAACAATCCTTGGTTATTGTCAACAATCATCTGTTGGCTCCACAACCATCTAGCCGTTGTTTTTTTGAAACATACATTAGCTCCTTATCTTCTGGGTTTCTACACTTTAGAAAAGTAACCCACATGAAAAAATGCAATCAGAAAAAATTAAATAGCTGAACAGTTTATGAGTTTGCTTGGTGAACAGAACTGGCATTGCAAAGATGTGAAGATTGTTAGGAAGAAAGTAAAGTAAGTGACGGTAGACCAGGGGAAGAAAAAGGGTTAGTTGGAAGAGAAGGGAAAAGCAAATGGGTTCCCTCCTTGGTGGCAGGGCGTTGTTATAAATATTCACTCTCAACACAAAATATTATCCTGAGCTTATAAAGGGTGGCAAGGTTTTTGCAGGCTTCTGGCCTTAGACCCACTTTTACTCTGTGATAAAATAACTCAAATCAATCAAAACACCAATTTAATAAAAAGAGAAAAGCTAAAAGGGTGTGCAAGCAGACTTATTACATACTATTATTAAGTTAATGGAATTTAAATAATTAATTCTGGGCTATAGAGAACATCATTTATAAAGGACAAAGCAGCATCCAAAAGCAGGTCTATGGAAATCTCTCCATCTCCCCACTCCAATACTCTACTTAAATGACAGTTTGCTAAAAGATGTAAAGTTATCTCTATTAATTGATCTGCATTACTGTCAGTGCATGATGGAGTTATATGACTTCACTAAAACCACAGCAGTCTGTAGTAGGTGATGGCAAAATCCTTAGAGCTGTGCCTAGCTCACCACAAGGAGCAGGATGGACTGTTGTGGTGGATCCTCCCCTGTACCTACAACATTCACCCCCAAAAGCCTCAGCAGTCAGTTACAGGCACCACTAGAAAAGCAAAAACATTCTCTTTTGCTTCTCTATTGTCCACAGACCTGCAGGCTTTTGTTGTGTTCAAGCCATAAATGCAGATTTTATTTGACATTTAATTTCTCATTTCTGTTCCAGCCCAAGCAGGTGATGGTGCAGGTCAAACTGCATCTCTGCAGTGGAGCACTGGAGCAACACATTCCTCCAGCAGGTCACCTTGCATGAAGGAGAGGACTGTCTGCCAATTAAATATGCAGCAGGAACTAGGGGTATGCCTATCAATACACCTGGTGACCATTCACATTTTCCTACCTGTTGCTCTTCAGTGACTGTTAGCTGCTGAGTGGTGAAGGTCTGGCAAGAGAGAGGTACAACCTTACCTGATGAAGCAATTTTGTCAGTGCCTCTCAGTGTGGGGGGCCACTGCATCAGCTGTCCTCTGTGGGACAATGAATTGTGCCAATCCTTCCACCACAGACTGCCAGCAATAGGTGAAGAACAGAAAACACAGTGAAACAAAACACCTCCTTGGACTGTCAATGTGTAACACCACAGAACATGAATCAACCAACTGTGACTTTTCCCTCCTTGGATCTACTGCCAAACACCTGACCAAAAAGTAAAGACATTTGTTTATGGAAAGAAATTACAAGTCAGACCAAATGTCCCTCAAATGATAAGATTTCTTAATAATCTGATTTTTAAGATGACTATCAAAGCACTAAAACAATTTAATCATCCTTAGACTTTTTATTTTCTTCATTTTTCCCCTTCTTTTATATGCTTACCTGTCATAAACAACTAATGACTCATCCTGGTTGGTTGGATCTCACTTAAGAGTGCCTGGCTTATGCAGTTTCCCTCAACTGCACAAAGACTGACCTCTACTTTGGTAGCAAATCTTCAAGCACTTGTTTAATTTCCCTCCCTCATGATTTGATCCCTAGAGCTAAAAGACTCCATTCTTAGACCATACAATAAAATAATCCCGCCCACTTCAAGATCAGTGTAATCTCCTAAAAATTAAGTGGATATCATACCACCTCCAGATTTTGGGTACTTTAGTGGGTGGGTGAGAACCTTTAAAACCTCATTTTATGTTCAGAGGATCACATAATCTGCTGAGTTGGAAGGGACCCACAAGGATGATTGAGTTCAGCCCTGCAGAGGACCATCCCCAAGAGTCACACCATGTGCCTGAGAGTATCATCCAAACGCTTCTTGAACTCTGCCAGGCTTGGTGCTGTTACCACTTCCCTGGGGAGCCTGTGTCAGTGGCCAACTACCCTCTGGGTGAAGAACTTTTTTCTAATATCCAACCTAAACCTTCCCTGACACAACTTCAGGCCATTCCCTCGGATCCTGTCACTGGTCACCACAGAGAAGAGATCAGTGCCTGTTGTTAAAATAGAGGATGCAACTACAGAAGCCAGAGAAGCTCCAGGTATTCGTCTATGCAGTATCTATGATGTAAACACAACAGTAGCTATAAAGACAATTGTGACTATGAGATGAAATTGGTAAGGCCTAGATGATGGCATGTTCTCAGCAGGGGGCCAGATTCTCCAGATTTGCAAGCAAGTTTAGCATTATGTATAAGGAATGCATTTAATTAAGAGCATTATTCTTTTGATACTTTTATTTTTGACTCAGCAAGCAGACACCAACATGCAGCCCCCTGTGCTGATTCTCTTGTCTTTCTCTGATTCTACTTCAAAATTCCTAGTTTCTGTTCCTCCACCCCTCTTTTTTAACATATTTCCTGACATTCAAACCTCAAGTCACACCCAAACCAAAAATAATCATATTTTGAATAAGATCAAGTCCCATGATCTCATTCTGAACGTGACTAAATCAGTCCAACAGTTCCATGGCCCCCAGTGCTTACGAAGAGTCCCCATTTCCCAGTGGCTTGGCTGAACGACTGAATAGCAGTGAACTCACACACTCAGAGGAGACTATTTGTCAATGTCTAAATCTTTGGCAAATGTCTCACTCTGCTTTGCAAAATATTTCTGAAATTACAGGAGATCTCCAGACTATTGGATCATTTTTATGTATTTGGAATCATCTGTATTTAAGAAGCTCTCATCACCTCCATCAGTGTCTGTTCTACAAGCCACTGGTTAATACGTCATCAAAGCCTGGAAAGTTTGTTATCCCTTCTTCCAAGCAAAGCCACTACAGAGTTCACAGTACATCAGACATTAATATTTGAGCAAATTACTTGGCAAACTAAATTTAAACCATGCCAAATACATTTTAGTAAGACATAACATAATATCCTAACCGTGCTTTATCATTTAAATGATTTCATAATCAATGTCTATATTTAATGTTGAAACTTAACAATAAGGAAAGCATCAATCTTCTTTTCACTCACAGTTTACAACTCAGAAAGAGTTGAGGAAAAGATATGCTGCCTTCTTATGTGTATGCTGTACAAAGTGTTACTAATAACATGTTGAAATGTCCACACTAGTTTGGAGTTTCTTGATGCATTTTAGGTTTTGTGGTTGTCTATTAAGAAACTATTTTACACACAATTTAAGGTGCAACTCCCTCCATAAAAGCTTACCATAGAATGGAGTAAATTTAAAGACTGAATTTTAATGAAGGTTTAGCTAAAAAGAATGACAAATTTGACAAGATTAATTGCCTTCAAAGCATTGTGCATTCTTGTGACTCAGAGATTCCTGCCAGTTTGGGAACCAAAGTAAGCCCAAAATTATGAAGATATTTCAGATTTTAGTGTTGATGTCTGATCATCCACCTGTTTCTCAGACAACTATTTTTTATATGCCAGAATAAAATAGGTATGTTTTATTTGATATTGATAAGGCATGTGTCAGATACATTATCCTGTCTGCATGCTCACTGGCAAACGAATCTATTGTCATCTGAAAATCTTTAGTGAAGGGAAAGGGACAGGCTTGTACCTGTGCCAGGAGCATCTTTGTTTCAAGTCAAAGCAACTCCCATGCTCCACTGGCGAACATTTAGAAAAGCAAGTTCTCACTAAAGGGCATTTGTCATCCTTCATTTAGGCTGAAGTTTCTGCTGAAGCCAAAGATGATTGCTATCCTCATTTCATAATGCAGAGGCTGAATAATCTGTCTTTAAGATTTAAACTATTTTTACTGTATTTGACAAAGATTGGTCTATATTTTTATTCTAGTATTATTTTAGTCTGCCTGTCTGTAAATAAGATTTTTTCTTTTTTCTTTTTCTTTAAGAATGTAATTTTCTTTCTATTATACTTTGAGCCTTTTTCAGCTTATGCCATACCTACACCTGAAGTTATATTTTTATTTACACTTCTTTTGCCATAATAGCATCTGAAGTAACACTAATGTAGAAGAAGAAATGAAGGATAATATTATTCAAGAGGATCATTTTAACGCTTTTCTCTTATACAGGCTGACTTAGATATATCAAAACACTTCAGAGATTGTGTTCTGATCTCAAACCACTGCTCACTTTGCTTCATAGTTTTTAATGGAATGTCTCCTGTATTGCACACATGTAAATGAAAACACAGTTAGAGCCAATTTATTTCCTCTTATATTGAAAACACCTCCTGGATTGAGTGGGACCACAGGTCATCACAGTTTACTATCAGCAATTAGTATGTGTGCTGAGCTTTTCTTTTATGATCAGATTAATTTCTAAATGTGTTGTATTCTCATTACTCAGTATTTGATAAATAACAATTCCTATCCTGGAAACATTAATTTTCTACATTCATCTGATTATTTAATAAATCATATTAGCCCAGTATTTGAAACAAATATGTTTTACTCTGAAATTGATTACTGATTCTGTGCCACTCTTCAGAGGACTGGTATGCAGTGCAGCTTTACTGTCTGCTGTAAAATATACACCTTATTGAGCTGACACCAGCTGAAGGACTCGCACCCCCAAAGACTTTGGTGTCTATGTCTACCCAACACAAAACACATTCAATTTTAATTCTCTCTCTAGAGATATTTGGCCTATGAGACATTGCAAGGCTATGGGTATCAGTGCAATATTGAAACACCTGCACAGACCTAGAACTGCAGAAGTCCAGGGCAGTTATGCACAAAAATTTGACAGTGATGCAAGGTCTGCAGCCAAGATATTCCCAAAGAATACATACTATTTAGGTTTGACAAAAAATAGTATCTGGGGTTTAGTGCTAAGTTATAGAGTAGGTTAGTGGCAATGATCCTTCTTATGATATGAAAGATGTGAGTTCAGGTACTTCACATGCCTAGGAAGACTTCAAACTGCATTTCCTCCCTTCTCAATGAATATGTAAATGGCCAAGATATAAAATAGTCTGTGACAAGACATTCTCAGCCCTCTTCTGCTCAAAGTCTTTAAACTTCCATGGAATAATTAAACAGTCAATGGGACAGAGTGGAGGAGTATGTGATTATGGTTCTATTAGAGTAGTGTGTACTTGGGAAACTCATCTGACAAGGCAGAAATCTGTATTTCAGTCGTTGTTTTGACTTACATGCAAGTGTTCTAAATTAAGATTTAATTGAATCCAAGCCATTGGATTAGTGGCTAATGCTCATCCATCTTCACCAAAAAGGATGTAGTTTGGTGCTCATACAGTTGTCTATAAATATTCGGTCATTACAGTTTTAAGAAGAGGGATGGAGAGGATGTGTGCATTTGAGATGCCTCCTAGATTTAGCAGTTATGCAGAATGTGAAAGTGGCAGTTTCAGACAAAAGAAGAAATTTAATCTTGGTCTTCTATACCTCAGGCTAATGCTCTGATGACCAAGTCATTATATAAGAAGGAAAGAAAGAAGCTGGGAGAGCAACTTCACTCCAACAGTTTCTCAGGTTATCATGTCCAATTGATAACAGGCCCATCCAAGCCACAGTGAGTGCCTCCATCTGTCAAGGGTCTCCACAGAGCTGGCAAAGCTGTGCTGACTCTCAGCCACTGTTTAGTGCAGACACAGCACAGAGCTGATGTATCCATGTCATTTGTGTGTTCAGGTTATGCAGCCATGCTCTTGGTGAGGTGTGTCTGTACAGAGAGCCCTGCTCTTTCTGTTTCAAGAGCCAGCACATGTGGAGTGAGCTCAGAGGTTGTGACACCCACTGGCCAGACTTACTTCTACGTGTCTGCTTCTCCAAAAGCAGTTTGGGGGCAAAAAAATGGTCAGAGGTCTGGCTCTCACAGAATGACTAGGTCCATAAAGCACTGCAAGTGTTCCTGCACTTTATAATTCTCATCCACAATTTTTGGCTGTCTCAATACCACAGTATATTTTTGGGGGCTGATTTTCAGACCTACAAAGTTTGCATGAATCCTGCCTACAGGAAAAAAAAGCTGAAGATAACTGGACTTAAACATAATGTTTTGGCTGTAATCCTTCATTTACAATTAAACCCTTCACAGAAAACTTTTAAAGTTACATGATTTTTAATTAATAATTTATTTCACTAGAATTGGTTAAAATCGTATTTAGTTACGTTAATAAAAATGTTTTATTCTAAGTAGTTCTTTTACAATGTACCCAAATAATTGCATTGTTTATATTTGCTGTTCAGATGACCTCAGCATCCTTGCTCAGTTACTCTCAACTCTATAGTTAAATTACTGGTTTTTCTCTTCTTGGGGAGCTAATCTGAATAATGTGGTTACTTGTCTGCTGGCCTTCGATGGCTTCTCAAAAATATTGTGGATAGCTGATGAGCCTGCTGATGTCTTGCAGGGTGAAAATAAAAGAAATCTATAACCAGTTACTATGTAACCTATGTAAGAGACATATTTGACTGCTTCTCTCAAATCATTTTCCTCTGGTACTTTCTGAGGAGTAACTTTCTGAAAATATAACTTGACACTCTCTTATATACTCCAGATACATCCTTTTTGTGGATACCTTATCCTTGAAAATTGGACTTAATGAGGTCCTATTATATTTGTCTAACCACTAAGGAATTATATTTCAGCATAAAATAAAGAAAGGGGGGAAAATAAGAAATAAATGTTGCAATGAAACAACAAACACTGGGGAGAATTCAAATAACTGAGTTGCAGACATATATATGGCTGTTGTCCTTAAATAAGAACATTAGTTCCTCTGAACTTCTTGATAGTCACTACAATAAACTGAAGGGATCTGCAACATCTCTCTATTGACTAAAGAAAGACTGGGGAAATGAGATTTATAATGTGGATGCACATATTTTTAATTATGTTAATAGCTGCCAATGGAGTCTATAATGATAAAAACACTCATCTGAGTATAGACTGAAGCAGTTTTATCTGCTTTGGTGGAAGTCATTTTCACCAAATGTGAATAGTGAATTGAAGCTGTGGCATGAGCAAAGACTAATAATTTTGCAAATTTTGGGGCATGTTCTGCCCCTTTCAAAACATGATTTACAAAATACCTGCATTATTACAAAAGAACATGTGTAAGTCATGCTTATTCAAGGTACCTAGACAGATTTTTTCAATTATTCCCAAAACCCTGGGCAAAGAATCCATAGTAAGTCTGGCACAAACCAAAGCACACAAGTAGAGAACTTAATGAAACTAGGACAAACAAAACCAAAACCCAAAATGTTCAAGTGTTTGTGTGTATTCATGTGTGCATGTATATGACTACAAGATATTTCAAAACTCAAAATATGCTGACCTGTCATAGTTTTTAAAAAGTCACAATGGATGGCTGGATGGTATTTGTTATGTCATATGCAGACTCAAAGCTTCTTTTTCAAAAGTATTGTTTTCTCTCAGAATGTCAGGGTCCCGCCTGGTTATAAAAGTTTGCCTTCCGTCCAAGGAATGTCTGCTCATCTTAATCATGCTTGAGTCTCATGGAGAACAAACCAGAAAACTGCACAGTGACATCTAAACTTTTTGTTCTGCTGTTTCTTCTTCTTCTTCTTTTCTTTCCCACAAAGTACTTTTTATGGTTTTTATGAAGGCAGCAGGATACACCAGGAATATTCAGCTAGAATTGCTAGTACTCACTCTGCTATTTTCCTAGCAAGTAAGTATCATGTTCCTAACAGGCAATAATTCTGTTCATCTGTGGCCCTTCTTAGACAATTTGTGAAATTGCTGTTTTGGAAGAGTTTATAAAAGAAATTTTAATATCTTCAGACAAATGACAGTATTACCTTTGCTTTCTGGATCCTGTCCCAACAGAGAAGGAATGACAGCTTAAAATACTACCATGAGAGTTCCAAGTCATATTTTAGTAAGCTGTGTATCTTCCTGTTGCTTGTTCCTCAAAGGGGAAGTGGTGTCCTTCATCATAGCAGTACTTTTTCACTGTGTTCTCTTTAATTCAAAATTACTCTATAGTTCTGTTGCTTTGCATCAAGATTCTATAGCAAACTGGCCATTTTCCTCCTGAATGCTATCAATGCATGCAAGAGTAATCAATTCTACATTCCTTACAGTGTAGCAATTCCATACCCAATCAGCATAGTCTTGAGCTATATCCAAGGATGAAGAGGTCAAAGAATCACACACTCTGTGTGGCACTATCAGGTTGACAAAATTAATGCAAGTATTAGGAATTACCCTACCAGGAAGAAAAATGTGTCTTTAAGACATTTTTACAACTATAACAAATGCATATGTATAAATGATCTAAAGGTGACTTACAGCTTAGGTCACTTCCAAGAGGTGGAAAATCAAGTCACTGGATGTGTAGCAAACTCAACACAATCCATGTCCAGAGTCCAAAGCAGCTAACCTAATTACCAGATTATATGTTCTCTTTCATGTTTGTCATCGGCTTTAAGAGATATTAAGCCAGATTGAAACTTTCTCTCTGTAATTTCTGCATGAAATTGACCAGGTAAAGAATCTACCAGGTCCCTACACCAGCTTGAATAGCAGCAAGGCTTTGGCCTTAGTTGTTTAATCAAAATTTACATTTCCCATACCAATACATGTTCTTCAGACTGCAAACTAGAGAGTTCCAAAATCTGGGTGGGCCACCATGCTCGCTAGAACATCCCCATTGTGTTTGAGACTGGATTTCATTTAAGTTCCGTTTCTTCTGTCTTGCAAAGGATAATACATGTGGACATCTTATGTGAGATGAAAAAAAAAAAGAGCATCCTATGAATTGGCTGGGACAAAACTGTTCAAGAACAGAGTCAGGCTAATCCTATTCAGGAATGCTTTCCTCACTTCCAAGACAATCTCAAAATCTGCCCATAAGTAAAGGAAATTTTGGTTCTATGCCACCTTTGTGCTACCCCATAATCAGATCCTAATGCATATCATAATGCAAGGATATGCTGAAGGTGCCTTCATCTGGTTAAATCTCCATTCCATAAGCTCTTTCCCTACCACTGGTGTTTCCTTCCTTGAAAACCATTTATATCAGCTCAACTCAGTGGTGTCTTCACATTCCACCAACCTAGTCAACAGGCTCTAAATGTCCATACTTTACCTTGTGTAGGAAGATAACCCTTAAGAGGTCCTTGTCTGCATCTCTATCCTTCCTCAAACATAAGGACCTTTGGATGTTCCTTTTATAGCATGGTCCAGTCTGACAGTAGAAACTCCAGGTCAATATTTGCACAGTTGCAGCATGGACACAGATAAAAAACACTTTGCAAAAGATGAAGGGCTGTGAACACATACATCATTTCACACTAACATCAAAGACTGCTTTCAGCTCTGAGATGACAACCAGCTGAAAGCAGACAGACTTCCAAACTTACTAAGCAAGCAGAATAATATACAATGACTGCCAATATCAGTTCACAATGTGCTGTCTGCTACAGACATGGGTGGTAGCCTGACTATGGTGCCTTACTAAATATCCTAGACGGAAAGCAGAGCTTGGGTTGGGCAGTCTGAAGCAACCACAGGTCTCTTGTAATTTTACTCAGATATCTATAGCTTCATTATAGCATAATACGCAGATTTTAGTGGGGTTCTGGCCAGAACCTTTTGAAATACAAAAAAAAACGTTTAACCCCTCTGCTGAGTGGTACCTCCAGCCATTTCAAAACACCACAATATACATGAAAAAGCCACATGACAGCCCAGAGCTGCTACAATCAACAACAATTGTGTCAAAAATAGTGTCTAGTGGAAAAGTGAGGTCACAGGAAAATGAATGCAGAGGGTACCAGGGATCAGTCACATAAAATTTTCAATAATTCTATTTTAAATATGATGAGTGCCTATACTGGTTTTCTTTTTTTTAAAAAAAAATTTCTTTCTAACCTTTCCTTCACTTAGATTTACACTATCAGAATTTTGCCCCATATCTAATTATTAAATCTTTTCACCTGACGCCATCATAGATGACCTTACCAGCTCCCTGACCATCATTTTGTCAAATGTTTTGTTAGGACCAAATAAATTATGTTCAAACTGTCCCCTTCTGTTATCAGTCAAGTCAATGATTACCTCTCCAAAAGAAAAAAATAAAAAGTTAAAAAATGCCTGTTAATTTGTTACTCTCAATAACACTTTACTTTCTGAACACTCGGACCATTTTTATTTTGACGAGTGACCTGGCTCTTTATTCCCGGATGTTCTACCTCTCCTGAATGTTCAGAGGCAGCTACTGAAGCCTCTGAGAAAGTTCCTGAGGGACAAAGGAGAAATCAGGGACTAAGAGACAACAAACCATGTTCAGGGACTTGGAGATGAGATGCCATTTCTGATTTTGCCACTGGCTGCCCCTGGGATTTTGGACATGAGATCTTGGAGGATTGCAATCTTCCATTCAATCATCTATTGCTTTTAATGTTTTGATCTCTGGAGCAAGGATTATCTTGTATTAGAAATTCACAAAGTACCTTGAAGAACAGAACCCGAGCACAACTAGATATCACTGAGTTATATATAACCTGCTACACAGAATTAATGATAGCAAAAAAAAGTAGATGGACACAAGGGAATAGTAAAGTGTAGTACAAAGTGTAGGTTAAATCACAGCAGGGGATGAAAGGAGAAAGTAAGTGTTCTGAGCAGAAAAGTTTGGAAGCTTAGGTCTTGCGAGTCATACCCCTTAATACAGATGCAAGGCTATAAAATCGTGTCCATATTGCTCAAAGTTAAGGAACAGATCAGGAAAAAGACTTTTTGTAAGGCTTTTCTTGGAATTTTCTTTACAAGTACAGGCTCAAGAAAACAATCTTTGCGTCAGCAGAGAGGGAATCAGACTCAAATCTCTGTGAGATAGCCTCCAATTTATATACTTTTTATTATTTTTCTTCCTGAATGGCTCCGATACATCTGTAAAGATTGACTTAAACCCTCTGTTTTTCTTTATGACCATGCACGCTATTCTCTTCTTCTATGTTCTGCTTTCAAACCATTTAAGTTCACACAGAAGAATTCTTTTTATTTTTATGGAGTAATTTGCTACGCAAAGGCTGGTCTTTTCATTTGCAGATTTCAAATGTTTTCAAGTATCTAAAACAGGAGGGCTTTTTTTCCTCACTTTATGGAAGAAAAGCCACGCTGGCAGATTTCAGGGCTTAATTTCTTTATAACAATAGATTTAATACAAAACACATTTTTATTGTAATAAAAAAATAAATAAAGGAAGCAATATGCATTTGAAAATTCTGCCAAACAAGGCAATGTTTGTTTACTCTTAACAAGAACATCTAATATATTTTTATGTTGGTATTGACTTTTTATGCATGTTGCATTTATGTATGCATATGAGTATATACATGATGAGTGCAATTTAATTTGATTTAACTATAAAGGCCTCAGTATCTAGCCCATCAGACTAGAAATGAGATTTATGTTGAGGAGCTCTGTATGCTAATATTTTGTTGTTGTTGTTATTGCTCTTTAACTAATCTTTGTGACAATTTTTTTTCTCATTACTGGACTTTGCCTTTTTTCCCTCACACCCCAGACCACTAGTCCTACCTTGTTTAAAAACATGGGTCCTTTTTATGTCGTCCAAATACAATAGAAAGTGTTAGCATCTTCCTCAAAGACCAAACAATTCAATTTTCTGAATAACCATTAATACGTAGTGATTAATTTTGTTGGAAACTAGCCTCTCATTGACTTGGACTTAAGAGAATGAGAGACTTGAGGAATCTTTAGACTCAAGTTTCTTCAATGCTAGGCTTCCTTGCCAATGGGACTGCACAAGTATTTTAAGCTCATCCAAATCTTAGTGACATAGGTTCATCGACTTCTCAATTCCTGGGCTCAACACCTTTAGTGTCCATATACCACACAGAAATGATATTGCTGAAAGTAGTAGACATTTCCTCAAAATTGTGTATCCCCTCTTTCAGTAAGAGAAGAGAAACTAATGAGTTTGACAGATTAATAAATATTAGAAATCTGCAGGAATCAATAGACTTCATTAGATCTGAAGGCTCAGCATATATATATATATATATGGCCAAACTTCTCGAACGAAGATTCGGGAAGGGCTCTCCCCACGTGGGTGTGCCCTTCGAGCCTGTGCAGTGGATATTTTTTAGGTGAGGCAGAACTGGCCCCACCGTTTAAGTCCTAAGGTCCATCTGCCATGGCCAAGCGAGCTTGGACAGTGACAGTGAAGTCCTCAGGAGTGTCTACAGCACCCGGTACTAACCAGGGTTGACCTTCCTGAGCATCTGAGATCTGACAGGATTGGGTGGCAGGGAGGCATCAAACTGCCCAGTACAGTCTCCACTGAGACTCGAACTCACAACCTTGTGATTCAGAGTCCAGAGTGCTCACCATTACACCACAGGACTGCCCAGTGTATTGACACAGGATGGAAGAATCACCGCAAAATCAAACCAGCATTGTTCATCAGTGGTAGAATTCTGTGACATCTGACCTGGAGGTATTTGAAGCATGTAAACAGTGTTAAATCTATTTTCCACTGTCCTGATAGACAAAAGATACTGGATTTTACCAGTATCAGGAGTGGCATCTACAAGAACATAAACATTACTGGAAGTAATTGCCAAAAGCAAAAGCAAATGACAGCACCTCAACTATAAAACGGTCTTCTACCTGCTTAACCAGCCCAACAGAAAAGAATGTGGAAAGGTCTCTCTGCCAGGCATGGTCACATTACTAATCCTTGAAGGAATGAGTACATAACTGGCCTTTTGTAATGCCCACCTAGTGGCTATTGTAAAGAGGTTCTTGTTCATGTTATTCTTATTGAAAGCATATTTTAAAAGTTGATTTCTGCAATTGCTAGAAAATTTCTCAGTTCCAGGTTAAATTTTCTGTTGATCTAGCCTGATGTATAGGCTACCTAGTTGAATGTATAGAAACATTACAAGATAATATAAGCCTATATGAATATTAGAGAGCAATTGTCTTCCCTCTAAGGTAATACTGCAGTAAATTCGGTAACTTTTTGTCATATTGCAAAGGAATACATTTCAGCGGGAGGTAAACTGGGTGGAAAATAACTTTCCTGTTCCAGGAAAGTTTTTGAAATTGCAAAATTCACATTCTACCCTGAGCCAAACCCAAGACCTTTCAATTTTTTTTTTTATTATTATTATTTCCATGGTAAA
This sequence comes from Pithys albifrons albifrons, assembly GCF_047495875.1. Classification (NCBI taxonomy): domain Eukaryota; kingdom Metazoa; phylum Chordata; class Aves; order Passeriformes; family Thamnophilidae; genus Pithys; species Pithys albifrons. The sequence continues at coordinate 43,199,182 of NC_092461.1, read as the reverse complement.
ATAAGAAGAAAACATGATCAGAATAGCTGCAAGACCAGTAATTAAAGACTTTCCTCTGGGATGTAGGAAACCCAGGTCCAAGTCTATGCTGTAAAGTAATCTAAACAGGAACTTGCATTTCATTCTCCCTCATCCTGGGAGATGTGCATAACAATCAGGTTACTAGTGGTACTGGCTCAATATCTTTTTGATCAGAAATTCCACAGTAGACTCCAGAAAAACCTTTCTTGTCAAAACTTTCCACAGAAAGGCTGAGTATTAATGAACTAACATCTTTAAACATGAAATCACTTCACTGCAGAAAACTCAATCTAACTGAAGATAACACTTCTTAGATGTAATGAAAAATTATGTCCCTTACCACACTCAGTTCTTAGTGTTTCTGTGGCCCACTGTGCCAAAATAGCAGTTAGTCTCTTTGTTCTGATCGTTTTACCAACTTGGGTAATTATTTTCCCCCCATCAAAGTTTAATCTTACATTTCAATTGGATACAGGATTATTCTTCATTTCATTACTTAAACTATAATGTACTGTTGTTTTGTACTGTTAAACAGCTGCTTAGCTCTGTGAAAATAAGAACCATGTGTTCCACCCCAGAGGTGGCTGGCATTTCAGTGGTAAATGAATTCATCCTTGCTTTTTAAACTGTTTTTGGATTCAAGTGTTATGTAGATATAAGATATTTATTGTTTCAATTTTATTAAGCCTTGCTCCCAGCTAAGAGGACTAAATTCAAAATCTGGAGAAAGGACCACCCCTTATGATCAATAATAGTTCAACATAGGATTCAAAGAATTCCTCCATGGTAGGTAACTAAAAACATATTAGACCAAAAAAAATCTTCATACATCTAAGAATACAAGTGAGGGAAGAGTGTCACAAATTTCTGTCTCTTGAAAACATGGTAACATTAATCATGAAAAGATTACCTCAAGACATTTGAGTCAGGAACTTGTAACGTGCAAATCACCCAGAGTCAACATCAAAAAGGCAGAAATCATATTGATAGCAACATCAAACCATTTATAACTTCTCCATGTAGCATTTATCTGAAAAAAAAATTGTCCTCTTGCAAAAGCCCTCCAGAGAAATCTTTTGAATCTCCATAGGAAGTCATCCTCAGGAATGGAGCTTGGAGCTCACAAATTCTTTGTCAAAACTGTTACGAATAGACTTTTCAGTGTTCCAGTTGTATCTACATAAATAAGTGCTGTTTATAAAACAAAGGCCTTTAAAATTACAGACATTTTCACTTACTGCAGTGAAAATTGAATTAGGTCTTTGTTCTGTGTCTACACCTACCCACAATAAATCCATAACATTCCAAACTCGTGGAAGCACCTCTCTCCAGTCCATGCTTCTGAGCTTATGAAGCCTTAAGAGGCAATACAGAGATGGAACATAACACCTCATGTTTGCATTTAAGATCTGGAAAGCACTGGTCAAAAGGTCTTAACTCTGTAATCCAATATGCTAATAGCAGTTTTTGAGTATGTTTTAGCCCAAACACAAACAGAGCTCTCATTAACAACCAGGACCATACCAAGAATTCTTCTTCAGATGCAGAAGTGTTGGGAAGCTTCATTCTCTGCTGGTATGAGGAACTGCTCAAGGAAGAAAGTTCCATGGCAAGAGCTGCTTCATGCTGACAGCTCTGGCTGGCTGCAAGGCCAGAAATGAGTGTTCAGGCCTGCCAGTTGCAAGCGGTCCTGACAAAAAGGAATATGGCTTGATGAAGGGTCTGTGTATGAGTCTAAGAGAAAGAAGAGAAACAAAGTAAAGAAACTGCCTACTCTTTTCTCCTAGAGAATTAAACAAAATCAGAATTTATGCACTTTTTAAGAAGTAGAGATAAAAACAATTATAAATGTGTGATTCTTCTCACCGATGACTAAAAGATGGATATTTCTAAATCTTAAAGGTCTACTGACTACATTATGCATGAAGAAAAACCTTTTTTATTTGTAAAATATAGTTCACTAATCCAGTACATTAGTCAAGTCAGTTAAAAACTCACACAAGGGTGATGAATAATACCATCACTTTTTGTTGTCTTAACAAAGTAAGCCATCATCATACCCATCCTTTTTGGGAAGCCTTCAGTCATATGACAGTGAAATCCCACAGACTTACTTAACAGTACCTTATGTGTTTTACTTTCATATGTATCCTAACTTCAAAGAACTTTTTTTAAAGATTATCTATGTTTTCAGTCTGTCATTTCCTGGGATAAATTAGAAAGAAGCACCTGTGGTTTTGGCAATTATATATAGTTTGTTTATTCTGAAATAGGGTCTAACACATCAAGATGTGAACTGAATCAAAGTTATATCCTCTCTTGGTAAACCTCAGACTGTGTTCAATACCACATATATGGTTCGTAAGACCACAGTAAATCCTAAGCAGTTGACCTGCAAAATTATGTTAAAAAATATTTTCTATTTTCTATTGAAAATACAGAGTACACAAAACCTGAAAAGGATGGTTTACCCAAAGACTTCATCCAACTGATGTATTTGTTAAAAGACAGAAGGTCAAACTTGCAGTTTTGCATGTTGATCTGTGTACATCTAGAAATGTGTGTCTAACAATCACAGAGATTTGTGAGTTTTATGTATGTATAAAAGCTGATTGCATTTACGGTTTTTTAATGTCATTAAATCAAATGGATTTAACTTGAACTGGGAGCAGAATCTGACCTAGATAATATTATTGAAATTTTTGGCAACATCTTCACATACTGCTTATTTTTATTTTACAAAGAACAACGTGGCTCTCTGTTCCAGTTTCAAATCAAAAGTAGTAGGGTGCAACTCCACTGACATCAACAGAATCACAATTACTTACAGCAGGTCTGAATTTATCCCTGTGCATCTATAGTCATTTAGCCTTTCTCCCTCGGAGAGCGGAAGAGGGAACTAAAATGTGACAGATACTTTTCATATTGCCTAATGCACTACTGGAAGAAGATCAGATGCTCTGTTGAAGGGAATGGTGTAAATGAACCTTTAAGGAAACTGAAATTTCACCAACAAGCATGAAGGGACATGCAGAGACTCCTCAGGCTACTTTTCCTTCTTCACTGAAGGACTGTCATTGTCAAAGCCTTCCAGAAGGGCATGGTATTTGATAAACATACACCTTCTCTGCATTGTTCTCCATTAGCTACACAAAGTCAGCAACACAGCTTACTATGAACAAAAGATTTGTATTTAATACTTCTGTTTACATGTAATGTCTTAAGACAAGTCAGTAGGTGTCTTGTTAGTTTGCTCATTACTAGGTGTATGGAAATGTTGATCACATCTATGAATATCAATTTAAATGAAGTAATATCAGTAAGAAATAAACTCATCTTTTTTATATTTGCTTCAGTAGCAAGTTTGACATACATGATTGCAATATTTTCAAATGCCTTTCTACAGTGGATGCTACTTTGTAGTACTTCTTCAAATTAGTGATTTTCTGTTTAGGAGAATGGTAGAAAGCAATTTATATAAAAGAATTAAAGAGAAATTAAACACAAATAATTGGATGTTCTTTCTGATCTAATGTCATCTACAAACAGGAAAGTGCTGTTGTGAACTTTGGACAAACTCAGTGCCTACTGCAGCCAGGAAAACTGGTAAAATTATTTGATAACAGTTGAAGTATAATACATGCATTGTTACCTTCTGTTCTGACTTTATTCTCATTCTGTCATTATTTTTGCAAATAGATCTTGTCTCTGTAAAAGTGAACAAAAGTATGGTGCTGCCTCAGTGTGATCCTAGAGGATGTGAGGTGACCTTAATCTTCCCACTTCATCTCAGTATTTAACAGCAAACAATGGAAAAAAGGACATTGACCAGATTATGATTATTATTTATATATATAGTCCAAAAATTTGGATTGTGGTAATTAAATCACATAGATGGAGATAGGCTGAAGCCAGCTCTTTACATCTAAACAGTACTAAATTTGAGAAGAAATTCCAATATGTATCTGAGAAGTATTTCATTTATACAATCTCACCACCACAACCAAAACATTTCAAGAGATAACACTTAATATTTTCATCTGACAGAAACAAAACCCAAACTGTTTATTTTAATGTCATAGTCATTACTACACAAGCATAAATCCTAGGGTTTTTTTCTGACAGGATTCAAGATATTTAATTGTTTGATTTTATAAAAAGCTCTTTGTCTTTACAATACCCCCTTGCTTCCCATCTTCTTCCATTCCATCCCAAAAATAAATAAACAAAACCTTGAGGCTTATGAAATTTTCCATTAACACATCTTCCCAGCATGATGTTCCACAAGGCCTACTGTTATTAATTGTCTCCATGTGAGTAGACACAATCATTAGAATAAGATGATCATCAAAAAGTGGCTTCTATCCTTTTGATCCATTGAAAACTTGCATCACAGTGTATATCAGTGCTAGGTGATTGACTAATAGGTCGAAAGAAAGAATGTAGCTGAGTAAGCAAAGGTCATTCTTTTGTGATGACACAGAACACCCCAACAATTCTACAGCATTTACTGAATACACGAATTTTCTTCAATACTTCATCAATCTTAGTTGCCTTCCAGTGACAAAATTCAGTGCTCCCTTAAGGAGATTATTTTTATTCACCAAGACACCAACTTCAGTTTATACCCAAATCTCCTTTGCACAACTTCCTACCCCAAATCAATCTGTCCAAATAATACTTATGAACTCTAGCAATTCTCACTGCAATTAAAACGAAGAAAACTAATTAAGTTCAAGTGGAAGGTCTGAAATATTTGAGAGAAGTAGAGAAGATTCAGTGTTGTGTTCAACTGATTGATCTTTGAGATCTTCTCCCTTCCCTCAATATTATTTGCATTAGCTCTGTAAAATAAGTTCTAAAAGATCAGCATTAAGAGGCAGAAAACAGGATAAAATTCAGAATTATTATGCAGGCTGTTTCAACTCTGAATGAATATGTGTGCACCAATATTTAACCTCAGATCTAAAGTAAACATGAAGGCATTTGAACATTAGAAACTGATGGTCTGCCTCATGCTAGAACATCAGTTTGCCAACATTCTTGGGTGTGAGCATGTTCCTTAGACTAGAAGATGACCACAACTTTATTCAGAAGTTGAATTGTATGTTGACTCTAATTTTCTCTGATGTCGTACTTTGGGAAGATACCCCCCAGACACAGGAACAGAATAAATCAAAGGAAAGATATCCTTTAGTCCTCCGGAAGACTAAGGACTGCATAAAGCCCTTTGTGTTCGTCCCAAGTTAGTAAGTGAATTTTAGAGAATTGCCTCTCTCTGAATTCTATAGCTGATAGCTTTCTTGGAAACTACAATTTTGATTAGGTGAAGACTTCTTTTGCCTTGCATAGCAGGTCTGTTGTGTTTCTTCCCATTAGTCAATTTGCTCTTTGGAAGGATCTAATGTTTTACAGTTGTGTCTTTGAAATGTGTTTTGAATAAAACTCCAGCCAAGAATGTTGTGTATGTCATTTGTGGGGAAAAGCTAAAGACTGCAGGAGCCTGACATGGTTATGTAACTTGCTTATTTTTATATCTGTTAACTACTGCTTTTGTTAATAAAGTTTATAACAAAATTTTTATAGATTTATAAAAAAACTAATAATTTTTAAAACCAGTCACATATTTTGTCATTTTATATGAAGGTTCAATTGTACAAATTTTGCAAATAAAAAACCAAAATCCCAGATGATTAACAAAATATGTGTTTATTTAAACATAAAAATAAATACATTTTAAGGGTTTTTTACTTAGAAAAATCTGAATTCAATATTTGTCTTGCAAGACTTAGAAATCTGAGCCATGCCTTTGGCACCCTTAATGCGCAACAAAACAAAGAGAATGAAGTTTCCAAAACTGGAAGTCATATAGGATGACACTTGAGACAATAGGGATATTTCCCAGAAAACAACATGAAAAGGTATAAACTGAGCTAAGACAGACTGTACCCTTTTTCCTTCATGGTATAAATCTCATATCCGTGAAAGTCTAAAGATAGATCAGAAATTATAAATCTTGTCAATATGTCCCACACAGTATTTGGATTGAGAGAGAAATGTGACTGTAGAATGTTTCTGAAGAAAACATAAATCCAGCATTAAGCAAACCTTTATGTTATCACTAACTTGACAAGTCTAAATAAAATCAAGAAATTTTCAGGCACCAAAGAGCTCATTTTCATTCTTAAAATGAGAGAACCATGCAATTTCTGGAACATATTTCTTTAACTCAGCACATGAAGATACTTAGAGATGCTCCACACCTACTGTGAAAAAGAATATGCACAGTCATGATATAAAAAAATGAATGCTAAAATAAGAATAAAACCAAAACCAATATGCCAAAAAGCCGATGTCATTATCACAAATCAACAAGGTTTTCAGTATGTCACTACTTAAATCAGAGACAAGCAGGCAGGACACTATGATGAAATCCAAAGAACAATATCTAATTTAGAGAAAATGGACATCTCTGTTACCATAATTTTGCATATCATGACAGGACTAACTTGTCCCAGTGTGTTATATTAAGCATGACCAAAGACGAGCCTGTTTGCATCAAGATTGGAGAACTTCATAGTCAAGAATCTCTCATCCTCTAATTTACTAATGTTATGTTGTGGAGTGTTATGGGCTTTTTTGAAGTGGTTGGGTTTTGAATAGCATGCAGGTACACTCAAACCATCCTGAATTAATAAATAATCTATTAAGTTCTTAGAGCACTTTAAATCCAGAGCCATAACTTAGTTTTCACCATTAAAATATGTTGGATTTCTATGAAATAGTTAAAAACTCATGATAAATTTAGATGAAACGCTACACATTTTATTCAGGTTCTCAGTAGCTGTGTGGAAATTCTTTCTAATATAACTTTAGACAGAACAAAAAAACCCCTTTAAAATAGTTTCTGTAAATAGCAAACACATGATTTGCTTGACTCATTTCTATTTAAACCCTAAAGTATATATTACCCATTTCAAACAAAAACAGACTACTCTAGAAAATGATTTCACAGGCATCTTAAACCTTAAAAAGAGTGATCAGAAATTACTTCAGTGTACTCACAATAGAAAAAAAAGCAAAATAAAACACAACCACCAAAGTCCAACATTACTTGAAAAGCATTAAAATTATCCCACAGTTAATAATAAGGGAATTATTTATCAGTATGACAAATCATTCTTTTTGAGGTAACCTCTACTAAACCCCACCTAAATACCTCTGGTTTTTCTCAGTGTTCAGATAAGAGTTATAATTCAAATTTTGTGGGATGGAAAAGAAGCAGGTTTGTCTTAGTGCAATGATAACCTGAGAATAAATCTTAGGCAAATCCATAGACTTTTTCAACATCATCATGGCAAGGCTTCATGAACGAAGATTTGGGACAGGCACTACCCACGCTTGCTGCAAGCATGCTGGTGGCTAAAAAGGCTGGCACGGGATAGGCAAGTCCAGTCACAAAAGGCACAGCGGAACCTCTCCTTTGGCGATATTGGCAAGGAACGGTTCTTTCTGCGTTGTCTTTTCTCCTCAAGACTGACTCTGCATGCGTTCTCAAAGGAAGCAGCAGCGTCGTGAATGGTGTGTCTCCATGAATCCCGATTGGAGGCCAGAGTGGACCATTGGTGCCAGTCAATACGGCCAAGGCTGAGGTGTTGTTTCAGGGAGTCCTTGTATCTCCTCTTTGGGGCTCCTCTCTTGCGGCAGCCGGTGGCGAGTTCACTGTAGAGCACAGTCTTTGGGAAGTGGTGATCCTCCATCCTGGAGACGTGCCCTGCCCAGTACAGCTGTGGTCTCATCAGCATGGCCTCGATACTGGTGACCCCTGCCTGTTCAAGAACAGACACATTTATTTTGTCTTCTATTGTATTGCCTTTCCCTTTTCCTTTAGACTTTGCAAATTATGTTCAAGCCATTAATTACTGCCTCCCAAACTCTCTTTCACCTACACCCTGAACTGTTCATGCTATTCTCCTGAAGCCTGACTTTCTTCAGTCCTCCACCAAAGCCCATTTCAGTTGAAACATCACAAGATCCTTCTCAAATATGATTGCTTTATCAAGAAGTGTTAACACATGCACATGATGAGTCATCATATGATCAGATTCTTGACAAGCCCTCTGACGTTTTCCCCATAATCCATTTGTCTAATCCCTCGTTCCATCCCCTCATCATATTTGTCTAATAATGTGTTGCAAAACCTTCAGATCAAATATCTTGTCCTTTTATCCTTTTCTATACAAAGTTAAGCACATTCATCAACAATATTCACTGAAATTAGGCCTGCTAAACTTATTTATCCAGTCATTGTACTGGAATGTAGTAATGCAGTACAAGCTTAACATAGAGCTTGAATAATAGTCAACATACAATAATGTAAATCTCAATACATAATGTACAGCTTTGAGAATTTGGATGAACTTTTAACTTCCTATATAAAATCTCTTGATATCTTCTTTACAGTTTCAAGCAACATAAAATTCATACAAGCAACATAAAATACATAAACTACCACGTTGACTCCCTTCAAGGTATGATGGAGGATCCTGCTCTATAAGTAGCTCACAAGAGAGGAAGACCTGTTCTGATGAGATTGAAATGTATTTTGGATTTAACGTGGCAAGGAAAGGCAAAATGAAGGCATATTAGAGGCCAAAGTCTTTAATTATAAAATGTACCTTCAGTTAGGGGTGATATTTATTTATGACCTACCTAGAAAAATATTGTCTGTCTGCCTTGCTCAAAATAGTTTCTACCTAATACTCATCTATCTATGATGAATTTATATGGTAAAATCTTTAGAAGGCAGACCATGCTAAATAAATGATTAAAAAAACCCCCAAAACATAAAATCATAGAGTCCTAGAATGATTTGAGTTGGAAGAGACCTTGAAGGTCATCTAGTTCCAACCTCTCTCCCAAGGGCAGGGAATCTTCTACTACACTGGGTTACTCGGAGCCTCATCCAGCCTGGCCTTGAACATTTCCAGGAATGGGGCACTCAAACCTCTCCTGGCATACTATTCTAGTGCCTCACCACCTTCACAGTAAAGAATTTCTTTCTTATTGCTAACTTTAGCCTGCCCTCTTTCAGCTTGAAGTCTTTATTCCTTGTCCTATCACTACACGTCAAAAGCCCCTCTCCAGCTTTTATGTAGCCACTTCACTGGAGACAATTAGATATTGGAGGCTGCTGCTAGCTCAGTCACAGGGCAGCATTTCCAGCAATATGCAATATTTACAATAGTTTCAATAATAAAAATTATATTCATGCAATATTTTCAAGCTTATCTTATTCAAGCTAAACTAGTTATCCACAGTCTGTGGGCTCAACATGGCTCCTAGGCCTAATCAGTGCATATCATATATGTACATCAGAGAGGAAAAATATACAGTAACATGTTACCTTGGGATAATAACACTGCAAATGGTGTACCAACACACTTACTGTGTATAGGTGTCATTGCCCTCTACTGGATCACACCAAAACAGCTTAATTGTTTATGTCATGAGGCTGATAGAATTACTTGAAGAAATTTTCCTCATTTTAAAAAAGAAACGAACAAAACCCCAAATATCAAGCTTACATTGTTAGATAGAACAGCATATGAATTTCATTCTTTCACCAAATCCTAATGGCTCAAGTGGATTTACAGAAGCATAAAATGCAGAAAATAGTAAAGCTGGAAAAACATTAAATGACCATACAATTCATTTTCTATGACTGTCTTTGATGTATATAGTAGCACCTATGCCTTTTTTTCCTCACTTGACATATACAGGCTGTGTTCTTCTGCAACCAGCATTCTAGTCTGATGTTGTGTTTCATCATCAGATACTCTTTATGTCATCATTTTTTGAATCTTCAAACCACTGAATCCTTGTATGTTGCACATAGATTCTCAGCAGTTTGCCCTCTGACTTTCATTCTTGTCTCTCCAGCAGCACGTCTGATTTCTGCTCATCTTCAGATTCCATCCAAATGACTAGATCAATAATTGTTGTTGCTGCTGTTTAGGTATTAATTTGCTTTTGGACTTTTGCCCTGTGGGCTTTTGAAATATGTTTAAAGCTCTTTTTACTATGTTAATGAGTTGGTGTCCCAAAATGACCTCCTTGTCTAAGGGACGCTTCATCTATCTTCTATTCCTTTGACGTGAAACTCTTCAGAAAAGAAGGAAGCTGAATATTTTACAAGCAATATCCTCAGTTGCCATCAAATTCCATACATTTAAAACCCTAAGTTTTGGGCAGAAAACAGGAAAACCTTTCTTACCTTTTACTCTGGTTTGTTAAAAGAGACATGGGGTTTAATTTGCATAACCTTTAAATTGATCAGGTCACAACAATTATAAAATTTTACACCCCACAAAATTTGGGTTGGCATGGAAGAGGTATATCCACTTCTCTAACCATTAGTTTTCCTTGCAATTTCACAAAGAGAGGAATCATGTAGGACATAAGACTTTTCTTCAGATCCCTTGCAAGAGTTCTGTAGAGGTCATAAGTGAAGACTCAGGCAATAACTTATATACCCGTAGACAACACTCAAAAATACATATCATAATTCTTAATTTTTGTAGGATGACCATATGCTTAAAATGGTTTCTCTTTTATATTGATGTCTATTTGTGTGCTGTAGAAACATAACCCTTTTACATGGTTTTCCACCTTTTTCCCAGTAGGGTAAGTCTATAGACAAATGTGAAAGGCAATCTTGCGTATGCTGGTGGTCAGATCCAATGGAATTCTGTGGAAATGATATGTACATATTTTCATACTAAATTGAAAAATATTTTCTGCATCTGACCTTAATTTCCAGTTTCTGATTGATTTCTTCAAAACTGACTCACCAATTTTGTCATACAATTATAATTAATCAAAGGGAGAAATGCTACTTGTATCATTTTCACTGTTCTAACCCTTATCTGTTGCTGAATATGATGAAAAGGAATCTATATCTTTGCCGAAAATGTAGGGGTAACAATGGAAAAGTCCTAACTACTTTTCACACACTTCAGCTCTTCTAGAAACTCTTGCAACTAATTCAGATTAGTTACTTACACTATTTACTTAGAAACCATCTCTGAGTGCTGGCTTCATTAAAAAACTTTATTATAAAATAGTTTTTAAAAAAATAGATCCTCGTTTTTCAGAACAAAACACCAGAATTTGTCTTTCAGATTTCTACTGATTGGAATCACACTGACAATCATCACTTTGAAAAGCAGGAATGTATTATTTACACAGTAAAGTTTCCAAAAAAGAGGGAGTTTGAGGCTTTGGCTTTGATCTAAGTTTCCTCAAAATTCAGAAATACTGAGATCCAGAGGTTTGATTCCTGTTTATCTCTAATTGAAAACAGAGTGAAAATTTCCCAATATTTCCATCAGGCAAATACACTTTATCATGAACATCAAAAAGAGCCTCAAAATCAGGAAGATGACACATAATAACACAAAATTAATCTGAAATAGATTAAAAGTTCACTTTGCATAAACAGTCAAATTTAAGAAAATTATCCAAATTCAGATCAGCAAAATAGGAACTGATGCCTTGTGAGCTCAGGTTTTCTCTTGTTTCTACCTGGCTTGAGAAAGAAAAAGTCAAGGAAAAGACAAATAAATCTAAGAGAAATGTAGATGTGTTATTACTAAATTAGAGGTATTCTGTCTATCCATATTTTTAAGCAATGACTTTTTCATTTATGGTTAAGAAGCCAGAGAGTAACTTAATGAATACTGCAAAATAGATGGAAAAAAGACTGGTAGGCAGAGGAACTGCTGTAAAGATGCCCAGCTTTCCCTTTCTTTCAAACATTTAACTCAAGGTCATGCCCTTTTATAAGTTATAGTGGAACCACATGAAATTATGAATGTTTTGTTGTATCACATCCTTTCTGCAGTCCCATCAACACCATGAATCTGATTCAACCTCCTGCACTCAGTGGACAGGTCACATGTTAAGTGGCAGTCCTGCATTATTTCCAAGGGGAAAGCTTCAGTACTTTTTACAAACATCAAGACAAAAAGGAGAATCAAGATCTCATGCATATAAGTAATACACAAGACTACTCATCACTACATTTTTTGGACTATCTAAGAAATTGTCCCTTTCATTACCTTTTTCTTGGGTCATATATATCCCAAAAAAGTCAGTGAGTACCTCAGCCTTTTCCATATCCCAGGTAATCACTTCTCCTGTTTCCTTCTGGAGAGGGATTGGCCTTTCTTTTATCTCTGATGTACCTATAGAAGCTTTAGTGTTGTCCGTGGTGTCCCTGGCCAGATATAACTCTATCAGAGCTTTAATTTTCCTAACCTGATCACTGATTGCTTGGACAATAGGTCTGTATTTCTCCCAAGATATATATCCTTGCTACCATTCTCTGCAGGCTTTCTTTTTGTGTTTGTATTTGTCCAGAAGCTCCTTGTTCATCTATGCAAGCCTCCTGACTTCCCCTTTGTGGGGACGCATCATCCCTGAGCTTAGAGGAGGTTATCCTTGAATATTAACCAGATTTCTAGGCCCCCTCTTCCCTTCAGGGCTCCATCCTATGCTACTCTACCAAGTAGATCACCAAAGACACCAAATCTGCTCTGTTGAAGTCCAGCTTGTTTTGCATCCTTACCATTGTCCTAATGATCTTGGAGTCCACCATTTCATTGCCACTGTAGCCCAGGCTGCCCTGGACATTCACATTCTCCACCAGCTTCTCCTTGTTGGTGATAACAAGGTCCAGCATAGCATTTCAACTCTGGTTTCTATAACGCTTGGAGAAGGAAATTACTATCAACACATGCCAGGACTCTCCTGAATTGCTTGAGCCCTGTGTTGTCCCTCCAACAAACTTTGGGATGGTTGAAGTGCCCAATGAGTACCAGAACTTGTGAACATGAGGGTGCTCCAATCTGTCCGCAGAGGGCCTCATCTACTTGGTCTACCTGGTCAGGTGGCCTATAGCAGACATCACTATAATGTCACCTGTTCTCATTCTTTCTTTAATCCTGACCTATATGATCTTGGCTGCCTCCTCATTCATTCCTAGACAGAGCTCCATGCACTCCAATTGATCATTGGCAGAGGGTGACAACCCCTTCTCATCTCCCCTGCCTGCCCATCCTAAAGAGCTGGTATCCATTTCAACACTCCAGACATACGAGTCTTTCCACTGTGTCTCCAGGATGCCAATAAGATCAGCATTTAAACTCTTACATAACTATAGTCCCTGTGGAAAAATAGCAAACAATATATATGTCCAGTTTTAAAGCAACCCAACTGGATAAAAAGGGAAAGGAATTGTTATAGCTTTTATGACAAACTGAAACTGCAAAGGAAGATACAGAAAGACCACTCTGTTCTCAATGCCTTCTATTTAATCCCAGACATAATTAAAGTGGGGGAAAAAAAGAAGATAAAAGTTAAAATATTTTACCCAAATTTGCCAATGTTCAATTTACTGAAAACATCTCCATTGTTTGAAACGGAGTAGTTGTAAAAATTGTGATGGAACAGAAGTAAGTTTCAGAAGATAATGACATGGTGAACTGGTTTTAGAAGCACAAGAATATACATGGACCTTGCCTGGCACTGTGAGAAGCATGTAAGGCACTGTATCAGGTAGCAAACACCAGATTGCTTGTTAGCAAAATTCTGTTTTAAAATGCTCTTACAGAGATAATTAACTTTTGAACATATTTCAACAACCTCTGACTAAGATTAATCTTGGCCTTAAATGTTTTCTGAAATAAGGTCAGTGAAAGAATTGAAAGATACACAAGTTGGAAATTGCAGGAATAGACAGAACAGAAAAGTGCTGGAGTAAAAGTAGATAAATATTGGAGACAGAGTGAGCTTGGAAGAACAAATCATTAAAAAGGAGAATCGTACTGACAATATCCTTAACTTTCAAAGGGCCTATATTTAACAGGATGTGCCTTTCAGAGATATATTGAAGATTCACAACATGGATGCCGAACATAAAGACTGCTGATGTTTCACATTTTGGATAGTGAATAAGCATCCTTACCAACAGTATTTTAGAAACTTTTTAGTAGATGTTATTTTCTAAACTGACAGGAAAGTAAATGCCATTTACTGAGCAATGCTTTTGGAGAACCGATGAGATCTATAGCATTTTATCTTCAGTGTAATTTATTTTATTTGTAATTTTATTTGGTTGCATTAACAAATAGAATGACTTAAGCAGAAAAATGGTGGAAAGAAAATTAAAGCTAAGTTCTACATGTATAATGGCTTGTTTTCCAACAGCCCACTTTTGAAACAGATCAGTTTCCTAAAAAATTTATTATTCTTCAAGAGCGTAAGTGAAAATGTTATCAACACCTTCCATTTCTAGCTGATGGATTTGAGACTGATGAGAGGTAAAGAACATTCAAACACTGGTGGCAGAAGACAGAAAATATGATGACAAGCTGAAGAACTATATTAAGCAACAAGGGAAAGTAGACTGTGATATGACAGAAAACAAATACGCCAAATATGGCTGTCTCCACAACAGGTGAGGGAGCTGAACAGAAACTAGATCATGGAAACTAGAAATACAAATGAATGGAAGTGTCTATTGCTGTAATACAATGGGAAACCAATCCAGCTATGAAGCAAAACCTTTCACGTTCTAAAACCCTAAGAAAATAGGTAAGATTAGTCATGTGGAAAAAATAACTCCTCCTCATCAATTTGCTATGGGCCTCTTTCTGAGTTGCTCCTCCAAGGCTTTACTGCCCCTGACTATAAAAGGAAACAAAAAACCATAAGGACAAGAAAAAAACTCCAACCTTACCAAATCTTTCTCACTCTGCACAGAGACTCAGACAGCTGTGCATGCGTCCAGGTAAAGAGAGGCTGCAACGCCAGAACCCCTGAGAACCACACAACCCCTGAGACCAGCGACAGCACAAGGCAAAGCACAGTCAGGGACATTTTGCACACTGACTCTGCAATGCAGTTGCTCTTTTCATATAGAGGAGTGGAGAGTGATCAGTTTTGCCCTCTAAAAATCTGCACCAGGACATTAGTTTAGTTCCCTGCCACTATTTATTTCTGGGACCAAAAATGTGTTCACTTTTTCCTATAATACAGTTGTGATTAAATATTGTCTGCTATAATATCTATGTGTTAGTAAGATCTACAAATGGATAAAATAAGGTTATGGAAGTCAGAGCTCTTGGAGAAAGCTAGATGAAGGTCAAGGTGAAGAATGAAGAAAATGAAGAAGAAAAGCAGATGAAACATAAAAGCATGGTTTTTTAGGAGGGGAATTTAGTGTTTTGTTTATTTGAAATTCTGGTTTTGGACTGAAGAACAGGTGAAAGAATAACATGAACATTTTAGGAATTTTTTTTATTAGCTGAGACTAATTTTATGCTGAGTTTTCACATATTTAGGTATCTTTAAATAATTGCAGCTGTATATAAAAATATGTAATAAATCTATTTAAATAAAATGTAACTGTAAATAAAGCATCTATAAATACATAAACAATCAGAGTCATCTGCAAGAAACAATAGGTCTATCTGTATATGGTTTATTGTGATAGAGTATATAATTTCTTGCAAAATAATTGGAAATATAATATTTTTTGATAGAACTATAGAATCTTTGAGTCTGGTGAACACCTCAGGATATTACTTAGTCCAACACTCCTATTTAGAGCAGTGTCAGCTGGAGCAGGGTGCTCATGGACCATCTCCAGATGGCTTCTGAATAACTCTACAATCTCTCTGGACAATGTGTTCAAGTGTTCAACCACCCACATAGCAAAATTTCTTTTTTAATTTAAATGTAATTTCTTGAGTTTTTTCAGAAGTGCCAAATTACCTCTTGTCCTGCCATTGAGCACCACTGAAAAGAGCTTGGCTCCATCTTCAGCTCACCTTCTATCCCTTTTAGATATTTATACACACTGGTAAGATCCCCTGAGCCTTCTTTTCTCAATGTTGTACAGTCTCAGCTCCTTCAGCATCCCCTCATATGACACATTTTCCCATCCCTTACTCACCTCTTTGCATCACAAAATATGTTGTGATTTGACTTCAACTGGAGCAAAGGTAGATCAAGGCTTCATGCTCTAAAAATCCAGAGTAAAGAGTTTGACCTTACACTGCCATTAATCACTTCTCTTCAGGCAATGAACCAAGGTTCTTCCCAGTGGAGTGTTTTGCTTCAGAGACCACAATCATATTCTGCTGTCTAACATCATCTTCTTTCAAATTAAGACTTGACTAATTTCTCTAAGAAAATTTTAGTGACATAGATTGGGTGATGAAATGGAAGAGATTCTTCCATGTTTAAGGCAGATGCCAATGGTTTCTTTAAATTTTGAATTCTTTTTTTACTGTTTTAATTAACAGTAGAGAACAAGAATTTAGGTGTAAGGGGGCATCTGAGGAGTTTTTATTACATCTCCATCATTCATTTTGTGAATGTTTATGTCTAATGGGCTCCTATGTAGTGGCTGATGTTCAAGATGAGGGATGGACTCTACCTCACCTGCACTGAGGCAGCCTTGCTATGGGAACAGTCATGGGTGGTGTATCTGGAGGGCCCCTCAGGCCAAATAGGCTCCAGGGAACTGAGGATGCAGGTGATTCATCCAGTCACTGATTCATGGATGTGACAGGAGGTACCACTATTGTCTTATGCAACGTAAGTCAGGCTTGTTCTGAGCATTTTCAGCACTGCAAGCTCCACAGAAGACTGGAATACAAAGATATTTCTTTTAGGAGCTTCAAAAACCCTCTGAAAAAAGGTAAGCAATCATTGCACTAAAGGTAAGGATCTGACCCAACATGACCAGGAGCACAGTTTTACATTCATTACAGCATTTCTTCCTGAAACTTTATATGCTAAAGATATTTGAAATGTCTCCACACATTAAACAAAGTTTCCTAAAAATAGCCACTAAATTTAGGCTCCTGCTACAATTTTTAACAGAACTCCAGGCATGAAAATAATTTTATTAAATTTGTGTTATTTTGGCCCAAAATCTCTCTGCATAATGGGGATAACAGTACATTACCTCTCAGCAACTGAACACAGAATCCATGAATAACATCCTGCTCTCAGGACCAGAACATTTTTCAGAGTGATAGTACAAGGCACAGGCTGCCTCCTAAGTGGAAGTCTGCTTAAAGCTTTCAAAAAACCCTGGTCTTGGAGCTAAGATCAGCTAATGCCCAAGAGAATTGCTTGGGCCAATCTCTAAATGCTGCAACACTGACCACTTAAATCTGTATGGGGAAAACAGCAAATAGGCAGCCAAAACACTGATCCCAGTCTTCCTCTCCCTCCCCTCCCCAACACTGAGAGACATTTTGCTGAGAAATGTCATCCGTGACATAGAACTTCTTTAATTAAAGATGACAATTCAAGTGAGGCAGAATGGGATATTATATCACCAAGCTTGCCATTTATAATTTTGAGTAGGTCAGTCACAATCAGAGCTGTGTGCTCTGGAACCCTGTTTTCTTTTCCAATATTTAGTATTGAATTGAAGATTTCTGTATTAGATTTTGCCTTTCATAAATTCCCATCAGTTGCAGTGACACTTGCATGCAAGAGTACATATGATCATCTACAGACTTCCTCATTGCTGAGCTAAGCCAGAAAAACCCTCCTGACTGCAGCAGAAATGTTAGCAATAATCTTATAGAAATCACGTTGCCAGGACTTAATGGCTGGCTCTCTGATTAACAACCTGAGGCAAACAGAGGGCAGTTAATAACATAAACCACTGTGGTTTGTAATATCAATAAAGCCATGAAACAACCAAGTTTTAGAGGAGTAATACTGATAAAAAGTATGTTTAACAACTTACACTAGGAATGCTATATATTTAAAGGAATAAGGATGGGCTGGATAAATGGTTGTTCCACACCATTAACAACCCTCTTTTTCCTTTCAGAATGCAGCTCTTTTGGTTATGTTTACAATTGTACTTTTGGATCGATACAAACTTCATAGGACAGGATTTTTTCTCTGCTTCTCTCACAGCAGTAAGAAATGCCAGCACAGTCAATATACAGAATTGCCTGGCTCAGTACCAGAGGAGATAGTGCTAATCAAAGTAACAGCAGCAGAACTTGAACCGGTCCTTAGAAGGAGAAGGTATTACAGACTAATTCATTAATCTGTTAAGCCTCTGTGTCAGCGAGAAGTACTCTCTTTAGCCAACTGTCCTTAATAGGATATATCAGGCTCTGAACCTGAGGCAGATCAGTTTTGAAGTCCAGCCAAAGCTACTAGGACAGGGATCTAAAATGTAATAAAAACATTTTTTATATATATATATATATATATATATTTATATTTATATTTTTATATTTATATTTTTATATTTATATATTTTTATATATATTTATATATATATTTATATTTTTATATATATATAAATATATGCATCTGAGCATCGTCTAAGTGATCTCTACTGCTGAATGAGCTACAATTGAGCTATGTCTCAGCAAACACAAAATATGCCAATTTTTTGCATTTGAATAAATGACCTCTAGAAAAATGAAAAAAAAATTATGTAACAGCAATTGCCTGCTATTATTAGACACACACAAAATATATTGTGTAGTCTCTGCTAATAATCATGAAGATCATCTCTTCATATCCATAGCAGGAGTGATGAAGCCAGGAAGCCGCACGTTCTGGGCAGTACACTCAGTGGTGGGACGCTCCACAAGGGGTGAGTCAGTAACCCACTCACCAGCGTTCCCAGTTTTATGATACAATAATAATATTAAGACTCTTCAATTGTTAAAGAATTTAAACTGAGTGAAAACAGTCAGATTTCACTGAGGAGCCAAGAAGGAATAGGCATTTTATCTCCCAGCCCTTGCATTCCAAAATGGAAAAGCACAGAGTGCAAAGCCAAAATTTGGCTTCAGTGTCACATAAAATAGTTCTGATGAGAATTTAAAGGAAAAGCTGGGATGGTTCATTATTTTACTTTAGTTCTGTTTATAAACCACGAGAACCTCTAGAAAGATGGACGAAATTTTGCTCATTCTTTTAATACAAACAAAAACTCCCCTACCTCTGTCTGACACCAGTGATGGAAAGTTTACACAAAATGATTTTGTTCCATAAAGTCTTCAATTACAACACCATCCTTCCCACCCCCACCCCCACCCCACTTTCCCCACCCCCCCAAAAATTATCTTTTGGAATCTGGAAAAAAAATTTGCATATGGCTGA
This sequence comes from Pithys albifrons albifrons, assembly GCF_047495875.1. Classification (NCBI taxonomy): domain Eukaryota; kingdom Metazoa; phylum Chordata; class Aves; order Passeriformes; family Thamnophilidae; genus Pithys; species Pithys albifrons. The sequence goes on along the minus strand of NC_092461.1, from coordinate 43,179,937 downwards.
GAGAGGAAAATAACAACTAATATTCCACAGTGCATTCAGCAACTGGAATAAGATTGTTTTCCAAAATTTGCTGTAGCAGGAAACAGATAAATTACTGGAGTGGCAGAAGCAGGGAGAGGGTGGGGAAACCCTTCTTACAAGCAAAAGCTACCATTGGTTTATTATATTGGAGGTTTTAGTGTGTTCTTGCTTGAGGTTTGTTTTTTTTTCCCCCAAGGTTTTTACATTGAAAAATGAGATGAAAGAAAACAAAATGTTTTTCACTTTGGGACTTTCAATGACAAAACAGAACACTTAGGTTTTCAATGAAATCTTTTCAAAAAAACCAAAATTTATAATTATGTTTCCTTTCATACAGAATTATTCTGAAAGAGGAGTAGAATAATTTCTCAAGCAGCTCTACTGACAATGAAATTCACTATTTCACAACATTGTTTCCTACTGTGTTTTCTCCAACTCCAGAGAAAAACAAATGCAAAGACTTGCAAAGCATTAACATAATGGCAGGAATATGATTTATTGTACTACGCATGATTTAGAGCACCATGTTTACTCCAAGCTGGTAGCACATCTGCAATGGCATTACATGACTTTTCTCAATAACAGAAAACAGTGGCAGGAAGCAATTATATGGAAAGGCCCACTAATATAAGGCATGTAGCCTTTAAAACTAGGAGGCATTAGTTCCTATATAAAAGTTAAATCAAATCATGTGGATCATGTAATTACTGTAATTACTCTTTTTTCAAATCTTGGTAGGTATAAAGATTATTGATACTTGCTAGGCAAACAGCAGGGATGTTAGTGGTGGCAGCTTCACATTGCTTGCCAAATTCAGAACTGAGCCAAACTTTACCCATGTCCTTTCACTGCAGGTTACCTGATTAATCTGAACTTAACCAGCTCCTCTCTCCTTGATGCCTACCAAGAACAACTAAAAGGAAAACAAAAAACCTCACTCAATAATGTGCCTTACCAAGCTCCTTGTGGTTCCTGTTGCCAAGGAAACTCGAGCAAATTCCTATCAGAGAATACCCTGAACTGCTTAAGCCAGCCAAGCCTCAACCTAGTATCAGGAAAGGGAACAAAGACTGAAAACAAACAGGACAACATGGTTGTAAAGCTCATTGAGGAGAGAAAAAAAATAAACTACAGGGTAAGGCATCTGCTAGCAAAGAATATCTTTCATTTAGGTCAAATCAAGGCTTTTCAATCTCTGTCTATTGTTCTTGCTATGGAGGAACCCGTTACTTCAGACAAATGGGAGAGAGAATAAGTCTCTTGTTTCAGTTATTGAGTTGATGGTGTTACAAATCATCTGTCTTTTGGAAAACCGCCTACTAGTGTTCTCTGATCCTTCATGAAAAGGAAGCTGATTAAAATTATTAACAAAATTGTCTTCCACATTTTTATTTTGAAGTGTGATCCTGGCTCAGAGAGGAACAATATCAGTAATTATCACTGGTTTAATCAGATGCTTTTTGTTCAGTTTTCACTCTTCCTCTTCCCTCCCCTCTTTCCTATTTTCTTTTCTGCTTTGTCTGATTCTAAATCTCAATGGTTTCATTAAATGTTTAGGGCCAAATTTTGGCACTCTGCAGAGCTGGCAAGAAAACAGGCATATATTAATGTTGCAAAAGCATCTATATTACAAGCCCAGGTCCCAGCCAGCCCAGACCCTGCACACTTCATATCCCATCATTCCCTGAAGGGGTCATTTGTTCCAAAAGCAAGAGTTTATATATGGGTTGGGGCATTGAGAGCCTTGTGTGCATTGTTTATAGACTGCAAGGATCTGATATTCTGGGCCCACCCTTTCTATCCTCATCATCATTGTACAGAAGTGCTCCACTGCCCTGGAATGCACCTCAGTGGACACACCACAGCCATGTGAAAAACCACACTTGGACTGAGCTTTCCGTCTGGGAGCACGATAGCCAAAGTGGACAAATACCAGAGATCAGATCACCGGCATCTGCAAGGGGCAGGAGGAAGAGCTCTGATCATCAGAGGTGGCTCCCAAGAGCTCTCATACCAGGTTAAATCAGGTTTCAAATTACATTTTCTGATGTAATAGGAAACCAAATAAAGGCAGTCCAGTCTCAAATCAATAGGAGAAACCTTCTGAACTGATGCCTTTTTCTGCCAAGTTTAGAGCCACAGTTTATAAGGCATGTGGTCATCACAAGATGGAAAGTAGTCAATGGTAATTTAGCTGCTACTTGGAATAATAATTAAAAATGAATGAACAAGCCTATGAAAGTATGTTGAAAATACACATTTTCATAGACCTCTCTCTGATCCTCTGATACCAAGGCAGAGAACTTCTGAAGAACTAGAAAATGAGGGGTAAATCACAGCCAATTTGGGAGGGATGCCATAAGAGAGTCAGGAACTGAATTAAAGAACAGCTGAGGCTTTCTCAGCAGCCTTAAATAGACCCTTGCCTTATGAAGGTGCAGTCCAGACTTCACATCTTACACCCTTGCTTTAAGTATATTTAAATAAATATAGAAGGGATTTTTCCCCCTCTGTGAGTTTCCTTAAGGTTTTTAGATAGACAATAAGAGGAAAATGAGCAAAAATGTGAAAGAAGCTGTGTCAGAGAAGTGTGTGAGAGTTGGCAAGAAATCTTTGGCACTATTGTGATTGACCAGCTAAGAATGCAGTGATCGCCAAACAGCTCTCTCTGTGGATTATTTCTGCACAGGGTATACATGAGATTGTGCTTATGGAATTTCTGCCTGATCCTTCCATGGGGAAGATGGGATTTGTTCTCCAGGTGGATTGGGAGGAAAGTTCAACCATCCAAACCTCCAGCTCCTGGCAAACCTATGTGTAGTCAGAGCTGCCTATGAAGCCTGTCTGATATTGGAGGAAAAGCACAATTTTAAGTACATCATAGATGACACAAAACTCCATCTGTGTGAGTGAGAAAACTACATTTTAAATACTCAATAGTCAGCAGGTTTTGAAATACTGGAAGCAAACTGTACATTTAACATAATTTAAAGATTGAGATGAAAGTGTCCTGTCTGTGCAAAAATATCTATTAGTTGTTGGTTAAAAATATCTATAATTAAATATACTTTTTAATTTTTTTTTGCATATTTTTCTATGTGAAAACTAAAATGAATTTCAAAGGGGAAAAGGTATAGTAAGACAGCTCTCTTTCCCTCTGTTTCAGAACTATACGATAACTATTCTGCTGCTCTGGCTGCTGCAGTTTATGAGACCTGCCAGATTTTCTTTGATGAAAATGCTGAGAAAACACAGTGATACTAAACTCATCCTATGTGCTCTGCCAGATCTGGAAGCTTTCACTTCTCCAAGCCCTGTGGAAGTTCTGAGTTACCAAAAAGCTCCTGTGAAATGTTTGCCTTGTGTGGCTTTCAGACATATGTCCTGGAGAAGGAATGGAAAAGTAGCACAAAAAAAAGTAATTCTGACTTGAGTGAGAAAGGGGAGCAGTGAGACATGCAGGACCATCAAACTTTGCTATCCGCAGCCTTTTATATCCACAGGATGGGGAGAGCAGTATTGTGCCTGACTCTCTGTCCAAATTCTTTGCTTTTAATTATCTTTCACTCGTGGACAACTCCTCCACTTTTTAACTCCTTGTCTGTTATCTTTCTGATGTTCTGAATAATCTCTTTGGATTATTTCTGCAATAATCAGAAAATGCCTCTTTCCAATGTTCTGAATAATTCTAAATTATTGAATTGTGTAAATTTTCCATTTCTTAACAGCTGATCTCTTCCCTAGTGATTATGAAACAGAATACTTTACAACTAGCAAACTTTGCTTCAATAACCTCTGAAATTCTAATCTGCAGCCTGAAGAAGATTCAAACTGCTGAGTTTAAAATGTAAACTACTCCTCTATGGATTTCACCAGGTGGAAATGTGCTGTACCTGAAGCAACCAATGAATTTCTCACGAATAACATCTGAAGGAGAACTGTTAGTAATTCTCTTCATCTATTCTCTCTAGTCCACCTATTCCTACCACCCTTTGCTAGTACCAGCAGCTCTGAGTGGCTCTTTGGCTCCCTTGAAGGCAAATGGTCCTTCTGTATCTGGCCATCATATAGCTCATAATACCTTTCTTTTACTTAACAGGGACCATAATATCTCTCTTTTACGTAACGGAGTGATGCATGGTAAGCTTGAAGCGTTGTTGAGGCAGATACTGAAACATTCCCTGTGAATGGCTCAGGGTACCTAGGGTAGCTCTCCTCTTTGTGTCTGTATTTTCCCAGGTGAACTGTTCTAAATTCAGTTTTAGAAGAACAGAAGGAATACCCTGAGTGCTGGAGATGTGCAGGAGCTGGTCACAGACAATGGGTCTCCTTTCTGCAAGACATGACTGGAGATGCAGTCTCTTTGGGATCAAAATGTCAAAATCCTTTCGATGACATGAACTTTTCTGACAGGTTTGAGGCACACAGCATTTCCACTCCCTCACATGCAGAGTGAAACAGGAACAGAAACAACAAGGGAGTTCTTTGTTGAAAATGAAAGAGGATAGGAAGGAAAGGAAACATGAGATCCATTTTAAATCATTGGAAGTGTTCAGCTGTCAAGGGAAAGATGCTGTAAAAAGACCACGTAAACCAAACATTATTACAGTAGTTACAAAAGCTCACTTAATCCTTCTTATTACTGTTGAACCTCAAAAACATGGCTTCTACATGCCTGCAGTATAACAATTGCTTAAACCTTGTTTAAACTTAAACCCACAAGTCTTTGGGGAGAAAAGTACTAATGTATCTTATTCATACAGGCACAGATTCCTGGACATGTATAGCCTGGAGCAGAGAGTGGGGGTGGCATGGAGCAGGGTGGGCAGTGGAAGATTCCCTAACCTCCCCAGCAAGTTCTGGAAAGAGTAGGTCTGAAGCATTATCTGACATCGGTGCATGTCTAGTATCTGCAGTTTTAATATGCTGTTTATATGTATTTATTGCTCCAGCTGGAAGTCGGAAGCACTGGTTTTTTAAGTGCTGTTTGTCTTCCTTTCACTTTATTACTGCAATCAGTAAGATTGATCTTAATTAAAAGTCTAAAGTTCAATGATAGTTTAAAAAGGATTACCTATAGCTTTGATGGCCTCTTGAAAAGGCTACCTGGATTTTGTTTAAAAAATGAGAATGCTTGTTTTATTTTGCTTATCAAGTACTATTTCCATGCCTGGCTTTAAGGGTTGCCTTCTTAGTGAAAACATCTGTGCATGTCTCTGATAAGGTAATGCTGTACTGAAGTCCCAGGTGTATTCTCCTTGGACCCTGTAATGTGTTACAATCCAACACCTAATAACAATGGTAATTTTTAACAGTATGTGACAACGTGAAATAAAACTGGTACTTTTTAAGTTTACAACTGCATTATATGATTATGGATTTATGTAGTATTTTTATGTAGCTTAATGCAGCAAAACCAAATGTGCTGAAGGTGTTAAGCACAACAGCAAACATGATAGAGTTCTACTTTTCAAGTATGTCTAAATTGTAATTTGCTCCTAAAAAATACAAATGTCTCTATGTGTAGAAATTTAGTATTTATTTCAGTCATGTTTTCCATTTTCAATATTTCTATATCATATACCAGTGAATTAAGGAAAATGCAGCAGATATCATCCTTACAATGGCTAGATTCAGGCTAATGTATGAATGGCCTGTCCTCATCTCAGAAATGCACTATTTTACAGTAAAGACTAAATGGAATCCCATGGTACAGATCAGCAAGCTATACTTGTGCACATTTTTCCATACCTTTACCTCTTTACAAAAACAAGGGCAATTTGTAGTAGCCACATGTGGTCAAGGTCCAAGTCCCCATAGCAAAGCATGACCCATTAGCACTATGAATGGTTCCTTAGGGCAGATTGCTCCTGTGATGGCAACACAGACCCTGGGAAAGCAAGCAACCCTCTCCCTTACTACTCTTCTAGTCACTACCTTGTTCTGTGGTGGAGAACCACCTACCCTATCTGCTCTGTTGAAACACTGATATCTCTTAAACACTTTGGAAGCTCTCATCTTTGTTCAGAGCCAGGGCAGTTTTTCTCAGCTTTTGTGTCTAAGAGAATTTCACCCCTGCTTATGACAGTGCAGGCCTCAACATCTTCTGTTGCATATTTTGGATGTGTAAAGTATTCTAATTAATAATTAGAGTAAAAACTCCTTCATAATTTGAATTTTGAAAAGCACTTACTTTTTATGTCTTATTCAAGGCACCAGTATGAAAAGAAAAAGCAAACTAGCAACTTACCTGTACATTTGTTATTTATTCTTCCTTTAAATGATAATGTGGGTAAAACATATCATTCTTCAGTCATTTTATGTTTGACTGAAATGAGCTACAAGAGAAAAAGCTGCATTGTGCATTTGGAAGGATCCAAGCCCATTCTGAGATATATACAATCTTCTGGGAAATAATTTCTATATCATTAACAGATAAAACAGTGTATTTACAAAATTTTTCCCATCTCTTGTTTGGTGAATTTATATCCTCTTTGCATTTTGAATTTATGTACAAATTGAGATGTGCAGAAACTTCTGCAGGGCACCACATAATTCTGTGTCAGTTATTATGGATTTGTCTGGTCACATGTTCAAAGGAAAGATGCACATAGCCTTCATGATAAGTGAGTATTGAGCCCAAAATACTAACGCAGTAAAATGTTTATAAACAGATATTCTGTCTACTCTAATTGAACACTGATGCAATGGCTTGGCATTTTTCTTTCCTGCTGAAATATAACTGAGCATTTAAAATACATTTTCTGTCATTTTGGGCCTGCAAATCAAGAGAAAATTACTGTAAAACACAATGCCATCCACTTAAAGCTCTCCAGATCTTTAGCATCAAAATGAGAGTTATAAACATCTCACTGGTTGAATGCTTAAGAAAATAAATGGATTATAAATGCAATACAGCCAGAAGGAGGTTCCACGATTCATCCAATAATAAAAAAGTCTGTGTATTACATTCGACTAGAAATAAAGATGAAAGATCTTCTAGAATGGGTGTCATCCACAGTAAGTAAAATTGGTATGTATTTTTCCCCAGGGAGTCTATCTAATCTGAGAGACAAACATGCCTATGTCATCCATAGTCACACCAGCCAAAAAATTACACCAGGGATATATTTTCTCAGGAGGCAAATTGTAAAAAAGGTCATAATGTACACTCTGTATGCATAGATCATATTCCAAACCATGTATCCTGGAGTGTATTCATATAAGAACATCCCAGAGCATATTAGCAAGGGCAGGCCTCTGATGGTAGAGGAAGTGGAAAGAAAAAGAAGAGAGAAAAAGGATAGCCTGCAAAGATTCAGGATCCCCCTGGTCCCAGCTTTACCCCTTCTGCTCCCAGCATAGACACATGGCAAATTGCCACATTGATTGTAATTTGGGCTGCCAGGAAGCAATGCCTGATGTGGTGCCTTGGGTGTCCCAGGGCTCTGCTGGCCAGTGAGATTTGCAGGCACCAGCCCCAAGCTGCCTGCTCAGAACTACACACTGAGAAGGCGAGCCTCTAACTCAAGCCCTTTTTTCAGTTTCACTTAGCCTACCATACCTGTTTATCACAGGGCAGTATCACTAGTGCCGCAGCAAGTATGTTTTGGTATCTGTAGTAGACGCTGCTGTATGTTTTCCCAGTAACAGGCAAGTAGGAACAAAGGTTCATCAGTGAGTAATGAATCAAATGCTAAGGTGGAGACAAGATTTAGTTGTTTAAACATAGTCATTGCAGGCATGTATCAGCCTTCCCTTTGAAATGTACTGAGCTACAGACGATGGGCAAGAAAATTTTGGATTTTTTCAATTTAAAGCTTGATCATATCAGCTGCTCCCAGTCTGAGCATTTACAGGTTCTTTATTTTACTAATTATAAGAGTAATTATGCCATTAGTTCTCAGAAAGTAATTTTAATAATTAGGTCAAACACAAAACGACTCCAATCTCATGACATACTAATTTAAATTGTTTGGATATTGTAATTTAGGAGGAGGAGTTAGTGCTAGAGTCATTTTGGGGATTGTAAGAAGGAAAATACAGCTGGAGAAATAACAGCAGATGAGTTCTCTGTCAGAGACATTAGTTAAGTTGTTTCTTGAATGATTTTAAGTGAATAACATTAAAGCTATTTGATAGTGATGACAGATAAAATTATCATGCATTGAAAAATATATTAAAGATTTGATTCAGAGGCCATAATTTTGAATGAGCATACCAACCCCCTTTCTCTGCTATGTAGCAGAAGAAGAAATCATTTTCAATTCACCCATCTAATTTTCTTGAGAAATTAATCCATTCATATCTCTGCATGATATATGCTATTCTCAAATCCAGTTTCTAATCTTAGTTGCAACCTCGTAAATCTTGAACAGAATTTACAGACACAAGGGAGCTTAGGCCACCAAAGCCAATTACACTGATGTAAAATCCACGTACATGAGATATTTGGGACAAAAGAGGAGGAGAGTCAAAAGGGAGAGACTATTCAAGAAATTAAAGTAATGTTGAAATCACTCCAGATCTGGCTTCTAGCGGTCTGTCTTTCTCAAAATCTGTATCCATCTACCTCCAGACTTTTGTCTTAGAAGGAGATTTTTTGCCAGTGCCATTTGTGAGTACTTTTCTGTGAAAGAAGGCATGAGTATGAGCAAGGTCCTTGGTACTGCATGGCCCTAGATTTTTTTTTGCCAGAACTTAGAAACATGACTGCAAAAGTCCAAGAATGAAGAAACTTATTTTCAGTCAACCATGCCTTGCATGACCTAAGGTCCATCTGGTCTTGTGCCTTTGGTGGGTGAATAGCACAGTAGATGACTCACTTTCCATCAAATCCCATATAAATCCAATCAGTAACATTAAATCTTTCTCATGAAAGTGATGCAAAACACGTATAACATCTCTCTCCTGACAAATTAGTCAGAATGGTCCTCTCTGAAATACAGAGGACATCCACATAGAAATCACCTGTCAAATAATTCTAAAAGTTAGAATCCCACTGCCTGCATCTTCCAAAAAATGGAATGCAACAGCTATCTCCTCTGAAGTTCTGCTGCCATTCAAAGCTCTTTTGATTTATTTACCCCTACTAAGGAAACAGAGGAATGGAAAAGCAGACATACAGGCTTTTTGCTTCACACTCAAGGAAGAGAGGAGACAAAATTTTGAAATTCTTTTTGTGAAATGTCTTTACATTATTTTATTCAAGCAGCAAACATTGTGATAAAAAATAATCTTTACATGGAAAAAATATCCTTTCCAGCTCACAATACACTCTTAATTTGACATTGGAAGTTAAAAATGAATGGGACTGGTGGCTTGGTCTAAAAACATGCATTTTTATTGACATAACAAAAGGTTGCTGGCAAGTTTAATTGCTTTTGTTACAACTGTTATTGTCTTTAAAACATATCATTGAGCACTGGGATTTTAGAATTTAGAAGTAGTCCTGTGTAAGTATGAGAAAGTTCTATATTTTTACTTTCTTAAATAAAACAAGTAACTTTATTCATTGGATTAATCACTACAAGACATATTTAGAGGTTGGCTAGCATTTTCTGAAAATTCTAATTCTTTGAAATTCAATAGGAAATATTAAAATAACTGTTGCTCATGGAATAGATTGACAATTTCCAAATTTTCACCAATATTTTTTCACATTATTTGATGGACATTTAAACAATATTTTAATTCATGAAGGTCTTTGAATGTTAATTAGGGTAGTTTATAAATTTATGTCTGTAAAAATATTCCTAGAAACCGTTTTTCTACTGTCAGTACAAAGTACTGAATTTTAAACTAATACTGATGAGACAACTGAGGTTGGACTTGTTTGGGATTTTTACTGTCTAGAAGGAATTTTTGAGCATGTCTACACATAACAGTTATGCCATTTGCAAATCATATGCAAAAGAAACCCATTTGCATGCATTAAGGAACGTGAGATTTAGACCAGCTGTGAATCCCACAAAAATCCAATGTCACATTCCACAGAAATAAAGATGTTTAGCCACTGCTTTCAAATGAATTAATTGCTTGCATTCACAGGAACATTGACCATACTTTCAAATGTAGTGAAAGGATCCTTCAAAGGGAATCAGTGTACCTCCTCTAAAATGGTTTTGCAGAATTGCACCCATAACTACCTCAAAGGCTGTTTTATTTTTCGAACAATGTTGTGGTCTTTATACAACAGAAACCAGATTCATTGTACATAGTACAAGGACACATTAAAAAAAAAAAATGAACTTCCAGTCCATTCTGTGGAATGGAAATCTCCCAGAGGAAGGTGGGTGGTGTTGACATTACAGGAATTTTAGTTTCCACTAAAGGGGTCTTAGGAATTTTGCTGAAGTATTATTATTTTCCCTCAGAGTAAGTACCTCACTTCTTGGTCAACCTTTATTATACTTGTGCACTGTTTACTCATCTCTCATTCCCCAAAGAAGAAAGTTTGACATGATAGTTTTCTAATGTTGCAGTCTTTTTTTTTCTTTCATAGACTGCAATGTACCTTGTACTAGCAGCTAGGCCAAATTCTAGCCTGAATCCATCTTTTTCTGAAATTCTGTTTGCCAAGGTTATATTGGTGATCAAAATATGAATATTCTAAAATTCCACTTGCCACGTCATTGCTTAGCTAATTTTTTCTAAATTTTAACTTCAAAATATTCCATTTCTTTCTTATAGTTGGAGCCAAATCAACATGGATCCAAGACTTTAGATTGGCAACAGATAGCAACAGGAAAAAGTTGGAGGAACAGGGATTTCTATTAACTTTGATATCATTTAATCATGAAACCTTTTACCACAAAGTGTCTGAGAAACCAGTCAATTACAATCATGCAGTTCAGAGGTCTTCATAAAAGAATCTGGAATTGGAATAGAAAAAGTTATTCAAAACTCTCAAGTGTATTTTGGACAGAGGCAGAAGGCATGAAAGTTATTTAGCTTTTTGTTGTAACTAATAGCTACTGAATTTTGTGACAGACCTTTTCAAAGATGGTCATGCCTACCTTGCAAGATTTAAGGCAGATACTCCCTAATGTCAGGGTTGTAAGGGACTAGATCTGGCAGGAGCATCATGCACCTTCTGGCCAGTTCTGCTGGCCACAGATTCCTTACTGACAGCGATCATTGATGGAGATCTCAAGAGCTTACTGTATTCAGCTCTCTTACTGCACATCCTAATTTAGCTTGAGTCACTTGCACTTATTAACCACAGATCCTGAAGTTTCCATCATCACATCCTTCTCTTATGGCTTCTAGTTTCTTCTAGCATGCCTGTTTAATACTTTTTGGTGTGCTTCTCCTCAGCAGTTGGTGTCATGTGTCCCGAGACTTGCTCTTGCTCACTTGCATCAGTTCTCTCTCCATCACTGCCTCTGTCTTTCCTCCCTGATGGTCCATGGTGCCAGCAGTAGGAAAAAAAACTCATTCAATGCCTTCATCTATTTTGCTGTTCTTTCCTATTATTTCAGTTGTGATGAGGAATGCACTCAGAGACCATGCCAGATGAGACTTTGACTCAAACTCCCATAGTTTTCACATAAGTCCTCGTGCCTTTCAAAAAGAATCATGACTGGCTCAATTTCAGGCCCCATATACTTTTGAACTTAGGAACGTCTTCTTGTCTATTCTGATGCTCACCTTAACCTCAAAGTAAAGTGGGCAAGTAAAGTCTTGAACATGCTAGAGTATGCATAACAAGCTGGATGTTGCCTCTCCAGGTTTATCTGCATTGCACAAAACCAAATAGTTGCATACGGAAACCTTTCTGGCCAAATAGACACACTACTCCACACAGGTAAGATGCATCAAGGCTGCTTTCTGCTGTACTTTTGAACCTATTTCAGATATCCTAGTCTTGAGGACTTCTGTGTTGACAAACACACCTAGTACTCTAGGGAATGTTTGATCATCTAATAATTTCCTCTAGTCCATTAAAAATAGAGTCACTGGGCTTTGGTGCAGCCTTGAAATACAACTGTTCCAAATATGAAGTTCCATGGACTTTATTAGCAGCTAAAACACAAATGGAGGAAGGAGATTCCTGTGCACAAGGACCTCATGATCTAGACTTTCAAACCGCATTCTGAAGGTAGTGATGGGCTCAAGAGAAAGAAGAAGAGATATTAAAAAAAAAAATGAAGCAGTTATACATTGGGAACAACGTGATATCCCAACAAAAAGACCAGGTAGAACAGCCTATGCTGCTTTTTGCATTTTGGAAATGACAGAAACTAAAGGTTCTGGTAACTGTCTTCTTGTTTCATAGAAACACATATTTTCCTTGTGACCTTGATGTCCTGTGGTGTGGAGTGAAACCCTTAGGGCCTCACCATGGTAAGAATGTGCCTCTCAGAAAGTATTCTGGAATATTAACATGATTGTAATTTCATTCCCTCTACTTTGTCCTGGTACAAAAGAGAATAAAGTTACTATTTTTAATGTGGGCATTGTTGCAGAAAGGGCCAGAACAATGTTGCACTAACTGTTTTCATGCTTTTTGCCAGGCAGTTTTACAGAAGCTGGCAATAGCGCAGCAATGATTTGGACCTACTTCTTTGGGACTGAATTCATCACAGTTCACTCACATCATATTTTGAGCAATGGAGGAAGTGTTTTGTAAATTTTTAAAACTACTGAAAAAGTGCCTCAATCAGCATGAAAAAAGTATGAAGACTTAATTCCTAGGTTCTCCCCTATTCTGAACTATAAGAACAATAGGCCAAATTAAAACTGAAAGGACTTTTTAGCTGAAACAGGGTTAATTTTAGCAAGGAATTTGGGGTTACTGTGACAACTTTTTTTAAGGTAAAGTTTTCTTTTCTTTGACTAATTATTCCCTGGTTATCTTGAAGAAAAACTGAACATTTTCCATTTACTCTGAACTACTCATAATATGCTAAAATTCTGGTTCATCTCAGCATCTTGCATAGCTTTGTGGGATTTATTCCTGCATATAGATGAAATGAAGACTATCCTATTCCTCTATTTTATTGTTATCCATCATTGCATCTTGCTTAAGAAAGATGTTATAGTTCCTCAGTCTTTTTTGCAGGTTTCAGGTCATACAGAGCTCAAATCACAATCTCTACATTCTGCACTTCACAGGAAGCCCGAAAAACCATTCTAACTTTCTAAAAGCAAGACCAAGCCTTTTTTATATGAAAAAAGAATTTATATGACTGTTCTCTCTGTGACTGATGTACCATATCATGTCCTAGATCACACAGTGTATCACATACTTATTAGGGGTAATTCCTTAGCCCATTTTCTTTCACATAATAGGATTCAACAGATGGCATGTCACAGCAGAGGGGCTTCAGCTGAATGATGTCTTCTTGAGAAAGTCACAGCAGAACCTCTATAGAAACAGATTTGGGAGATGAATGAAAAGTTTCTTCAAGATGGCACCTCATTTAAGGGTTACAAATACTTACAACAAAACTCCACAATTGAAAAGTTTCTTCAAGATGGCACCTCATTTAAGGGTTACAAATACTTACAACAAAACTCCACAATTGAATAGGGCTATCTAAGAAAGCAGCAGAATCACACACAGGCAAGTACTCAACAGCAACTTGTATATGCCAGCCCCTGTGGTTTACCCCATTTCCTCTGACACTGGTCATTCTGTTATTCACTGGTCTTTATGGCAGCTTTCACCTCCACACACTCTGCAAGCCTCAATTGTGGTAGTGCCACAAAGATAATGTACTCGGAGCCATTTGTTTACTGCTGATACGAAGAAGTGGAGGTGGTTTTCCAGGTGAGGCAGCTGTAAAACACCGGCGCTAAATCTGTGACAGAGCTCCCCCTGATGGTGCTCTGCAATTGTAGCCATGTTTTGAAGGGCGTTCCCAGGTGCTGCTCTTCCAATTTCTGCAGCAACAAGGGCAGTTCAGACTGGGCCAGCCTGTAAATGCCTCCCACTGCATCCCGACCTGGAAAAAGCTTATGGATACTACAGAGAAAGGCCACATTTTTGTCATTAAACTTCAGAAATCCCTCTCATCCCTGAAGATAAGTAGGCTGGTTCTGGTGGTGGTACTGAACCATGGCACTGATGAAGGCCTCATAGAGAGGAGGCAATGTGAAAAAATAAGAGCAGTTGTTGAGCTCTTGTTGTTGCATTTTCTCTCACTAAGTGCTTTGCCATGTAGAATAAACTAGCTCATGATTTTTGAATCCTTGAGGTTGGCAATGCTGTTAACATGTAACAGAGTTTGTGTCTGATGATCCTTCAAAAAAAACTGATTGTATGTGAAGCAACAGGGAAACTTGGTCATCAGATGCAAATCCTCCACTGCAGGCTGACAGTGTTACCAAGGCCAAGTACTGAAAAATCATGAGTTTGATCCCTTAAAAATCACAAAATTCTCTTTAAAATCATGACTGTTACATAAACAAGCATATTTTGGTTTTGATTGTTTTTTACATTGTCTAGTGGTCCTTGGAGCCTCCAGGCTACATGAGTGCTACTTTTTACTCCCAGACTTTTCCCACAATATATGGCCTTTAAACATTTTTCTTTGATATATGAATACTGACATTTTAACAAAAATCATATGATCCCTCAAACTATGTCTTTAATGAAGACACCAAGACCCGTGCAATGAAATGGAACTAGGGAGAACTGCATGGGCTGAGCACAGTGCTACTGAATAAAACCTTTGAATTATAAACCTGTCTGAGGCAAAAATCTTTACCTCAATTCCAAGACAAAAATCTATACCTCAGTTCCCAGACAAAAATCTTTGCCTCTAGTTCAACTTCTGCATCTGCACAGCAGGATTAATGGTACTTTATCCCAGGGCTTAATGAATATGGTGATTTTACCATTTATCTTACTGAAATATCTTGCATGCAAAAAGACTTTGTAAATTCTATGTACTATTATTCTATACTGGTTTATCCTCTAACGAAACACACAGTCATAGCTTACATTCAGGTTTTTAATTTTCCTAACCAACATGCCTTAAAACAGAGCTTTTTCTGTAGAAAATAATATTCAAGGGGGCATCGAACCCAGCCCCCGTGGGTTGCCTGCACCCTGATTTGCAGTTACTCCCAGGGCTGGCAGGCTGGCTGGCATGGCACAGCTCGGCCTGTCAGTGCTGGTGGAATATTCCATTATACATTAAACAATGTTTTCCAAAACAGATGAGTTATTTCTTACTGAAAACAACAATAACAACCAAACCCCTGGAAGAAAACTTAAATCATTTGTATTACCCAAACAGTGGGACACAGTCTATCAATGCAGTTTAACTCACAGTGCTCAGCCACACCTAATGACCTCCTGAGATGATCTTTGTGCCTTGAGATGGTCCCATAAACATAGGCATTAATTTAGTATGATGAGCTATAGTGATTAACTTCAAATGACTGCATGAAATAATGTGGTGAGATACTTCTGAGCCTGTGTCAGAACAGGTTAGCCAATGAACACTGGCTATCACAGTTTCCATTTGGATCACTCCCTTTATCTAAAGCATGTTACAAATATCAGAGATTTTTTTTTTCTCACCCCAGACAGGCAGATAAAACATCGTTTAACGTGGTCCACAGTGAGCAAAGTCAGGCTTCTGCATCTGCTATTAACAACACAAGTTAGTGGTTCAACGTCCAGTGATTCTGTCCCCCAGATAACCAAATGGTACAATATTGCTGCAGTTTAAACACCCAGTCACAAACTCCAGTCAAAGTCAATGACACAAGGTCATTAGCAAATGACTCTCTTATTTTGCTAATGCCCTGGTTTCAAACCATAACCACTAACTACTCTAGGAAATGTATTACTCGTTATCATAGAAGTTGAGTACAAAATTCATGTATTCTGGAAGGTTTCGCTTTATTCTCGAACAGCATCACTTTAATTTTTCTGATGCAAACTAGTATAAGCCACTATTTAGAGCTAGGAACATGTTTTAAAGGGGCAGCTTCCCCTTTATTTTGACTTGCACTTCTCCAGAGGCATATCTGAAGAAAGTTATTGTACACATGGTGTATGTGGGATTTAATAAATAGGAAAGACATGAAATTTAAGTGATTTTTGGCAGTTATCCCTTTGTAAATGTTAGCTTTTTCCCTGCAAAGGGTGTGTAACCCTTAGTGAATCAGCCTTTTAGTGTTTTATTTGGTAACAGACTTAATAATATGTTGTACAGTGTCTAAAGGCTTAAGATTAAAATGATACGTATCCGGTAAAAGGACTGAGCTAATCCCCACCAGCTGGAATACAGTGCTGAGGGGCCCTCCTTTCTGGATGGATTTTGCATTAGAATTAAGACTTCTTCTTAAAACAAACGAAACAAAGTTTGCAGAAGTGAAGACATACAGTAGTACAGCTAAATGAAGTTTCAGCAATAAAGCTACAGAAACCTTCTTTTGGCTGATTCTAATCTTCGGGACCAGCTCAGACAGAGCAGCAGTCCCTGCTTTCTGCAATGCTGGGGCAAACAGCCCTTCTCGGCTGTGTGCAGGCATCAGTCTAATAAAAAGCCTTCTTCCCGATTTGGAAGATGTATTTCTTCTGGATTCAAATGCTTCCAAAAATATACAAGATGTAGAAAACACTCCTCATTTGCCAGAAACACACTGGAGTTGCTTACATTACATTCTTTCCTTGTATATGTTTGAAAAAAAAAAAAAAAAAGAAGAGAGAAGGGGGGTGGGGGGAAAGGGACCATAAGACATTGAACTAAAAACTTTCACCACAGTGATAAGATATAACTTTGGGTAAAGAGACTGGGAGACAGCTCAGTCAATACTGTCTTGAAATCTTCTTTTACACCTCTTTCTGGAGTATAAATATGGACCTCATCCAGTTTTTCCAATCTGAATGACTTTGGCTGGGGAAGGTTGGTATGGAAGTCATTTCCCTTTTAGGTGCAGTAGCTGCTTTCCACAGACTCAACAAAGACATGAAATATCATTAACATCTGATTCTGAAAGGCTGACAACCACTTCTTTGTTTTACACAGTCGTCCAGGGAAAGCTGCTGTGTGTTACCATATCACGAGCAAAATTATACCTATTAAACTCTGATAGGAGCTCTGGAATATTTCTCTCATTTGTTCTGGGATACAGCAATTCAATATGTCTATTGTTTTCACAATCGGCATTCATAATTTAAACAGTATTATGTGTAAACATTGCTTCAGTTAAGGGTGCATATTTCTGGGCCAGACTCCTAAGCCTGACTGACCTGTTTAGGATACAGTTTCAAGGACAAGGACTAAAAACCCCCATATTAAAAAGCCAGAGAAAGGTGAGGTATTTTGTCCGATGGGTGCTGAATCACAGCAGATAATGGTTTCTTCCTTCTTCAAACAAACTAGCAGACTCTGCAGGCCTCAGCAACACTTTTCTGCTCTGCAAGAAGAGAAGGGAAGCAAGTTGAAAGTCTTGCCTGGGGGATTTCTCAGCTCCAGAACTCATTGGAAAAGAAATAGGGAAATGTCGTTTTTCATGTGTGCTTAATTCTAAAAAACAATCAAAGCATTCCTCTAAGTTATTTTAGAAGGTGCAAAAAGCATCTTTGTTTCTCTCTAATTTTCTCTAACAGCCCATGAGTACATCAAGATCACACTAAAAAGTATTCTATCAGAAATTAAACTTCTTGGGCATATACAAGAATAATTACTATCTCCCCCCCCCCCCCCCCCCCCGGCCCCCCTTTTTATTTTGGTTGACTGTGGAAACAGAAAATAGAATTTTTAAGCAATGTTGTTAGCTAGCTAATTATTTGCAGGACTGAGCAAATCCTCATCAGATGAAGATTTTTTTAATATAGTACACATAATTATCATAAAATAAACCTAACAAGATAAATTAAATGTTTTATTTGAAGGAAAGACTTAAATCTGCAGGTTTAAACTTATCCAGTTTTAATCATTCTCAGGTTCTGAAATCTTATAACAAGCACACACAAAAACTTCCCAGTTCTTCTGTCAGGAAGGGTATTTAAGCACTGTTATCATCCACATTTTACAGTGAAACTGGTTCCAAAGCAAGGAAATACTTTGGTGCAAGGTCAAAAAGAGGATTTGTGACAGATCTGTGAACAGAACTGTTATCTGCTGCCTTCTAGGCATTTGCTTTAACCACATCCTTCCTCCCAATACACTGCAACTTTTTTTCACTCCTAAACCCAAACATTTCTTTGCTGCTCATTTTCACCCCTATAAGGCACCTGAAATCTAAACTGAAAAAAAGAACACAAAAACTTTGCACAAAGTATTTATGTCCCTCTTTTGTTCATTTTTAATTTAATATGCTGGTGAAAATATTTCCTGGAAAATCAGGGGAATGTTGCGAACTGAAGTGCTGCATGAAGATACTTATCAATAATCACCAAGTGGTTCTTATAGGAATACAAGCAAATATTTTGTATAATAGCTATGCTTTATTAATTTAAATTCAGTCCTTGGTGGTATTGCAGGAATTGCAATGAAAGCAGTGTGGGATAGTCTGGCAAAGACTTGGCTCTTAAAACACCTTGTGCTCATACTAACAGGTAGCCCTGGAAGAGGCATTAGTCTAGTGTAGCTTCTCCTGTCCCAGAACTACTGTGTATGTGTGAATAAGATAAATTACATTTGGAATACAATTCTCCTGCACCACTTTTTTTCTGCATTTACAGAAAGGTACCTTTCAAAGGGCTGGTTGGAGGGAGGCAAGCCCACTGTCAGAGCGTGTCAGGAGAAGATGTTAGTTTAAATTCATACTCATGCTGCCCTCATCTGAAATACAAGTCCAAGATCAAATATTATGTATTTGATTGTATTTGGCATATTTCAATGAAAAGTAGCCAAGGCTTTATTTCAGACTTTCTCTTAATGTATCTTAAGGAACTGTCTTCACCTATTGTGATAGATATGTTTATGTCTTTTTCAATCATGAGAAAGAAATAAAAGAGCAAGATGCACTTTTCATTCTCTCACTCCATCTAACCAAACTATTTACAATCACTTTATTAGCCTCCTTGTTGCCATTATATTCCAAAAGCCCTTCCACTCCAGTGTCTGTATTTTCCCATTGTCAGGCAACTGGATGCAACTGCTTCAAAAATCTCAAAAATTTGTTGCTAGTAACTCAGTCACTCTAAAATTTTCAGACAGTGTACTAGGCTGAAGTATAGTATGCACAGATGCAGTGCCATTGTGGTTTTCTTCCTGCTTATAGCGGCTTTTAATTTGCTGCATTAAATTAATAGATAATTTAATAGGGATTTTAACACAAGGCATTTTCATGTGGAGTTTCTCACTTGCACTACAGATCATATTGAGGCTTATATACAAACCTGGTGATTCCCACCTTGTTTAGTAGCACAAAATCTAAGTTACGGGTCTGTTTTAAGGACTTTCTTTGCTTATTTAAAAAAAATTTGCTTGCAAAATTTCTGTATTTTGTACTAGATGTAAAGCAAAACCAGCCTAAACTGTTCAGTTTATTTTATTACCATGTTTCACACCCCCAAATATGCTAATAACAGACTCTTTGTTAGACTTCTAACCTTAATTGCCTGGATAGTGTGAAGCAATATCTGATGGTAGAAATAATAAACAGTTGTACCGTATTTTTAGATCACTGACTATATTTGACTCAGCAATTTGGCATGTTAATATTTCTGAAAAAAAAAAAATTAAATGTTTACTTCTTTTTTAAGGCTACTTATTTTAAGCCTTTTTTAAGCCTTACTTTAAAGCTTACTTGAATTGCCACTATGCAATTCTTTTAGCTTGTCTAAAGAGTCTATCTAAATTCTATTGATGCTTAGTCTATCTCAGTGGGTTAAGTTTTTCTTCTCTATTTGCCTCAAACAACCCTGGAGTTTTAACCTTTTTCTGTCATGGGTTGTCCTTTATGAAGTTTCTTTCTTGGCTGTGGTTTTTATCCATGTTGGTGGTACCTGAGTGGAGAAGAGCAGTACGGGATGGACGGAGGATTGACATGACCAGACAAGCAAAGCACCTACCAAGGAGCACCTAAACACTTCTGTGGATGCGAGGCCAGTTGCAAACCAACAGCAGCACTTTGTTGAAAGTATAATGCTTCTATATATATTAAGGGCATTTTTAGTAAAATGACTGTATATGCAAGGCAGGATTTTCTGGACAAGAGCTCTGCCATATTTTGTGTTGTTTGGTTTTGGGACAGGAGTTCTGTGCAGGTGACAGACTGGCCTGACCTGGCGTTGCCAGCATGGGGAATGACAGGCATGCAGACAGCACAGCCATTACTTTTCAGTGGGCCAGACTTACTCTTTCATAAGGCTTAAAGTAAAGACCAGGTTTATGGCTTTGTTTTCCTTAGCTAAATATTTTCTCATCTCTAGCAGTTTGCAGTGCAGAGAAGCCAATATGCATCATCCACAAATGAGCAAAGGAAGAAGCAAGATTTCTTTTGGTCTGGACTACCAGCTCTTCAACAACAAGGGTAAGAAGAAAGGTGATGTGACCTGTTGAGCTGTAGCTGCTATTCTGGAAACACCTTCCTAACACAAACCAATCAGTAAAACTTTGAGAGGTGTCTGAATCTCTTCATATGTAGGCAGGAAGTCAGTTAAAACATGTGAGTTATGTGACATTGTATGAAGTCTGTGAAAGTGATAGGTAAGAAGGGAAATTGCCAAAGAATTAAAATTTGACCTCTTTCATCCCGTTGGTAGCAAAACTTTGCAGTGCTGACAGAGGAAATGAATTGACAGAACACAATTTATAAACACACAAGATCAGACAAAACTGATATTAAATATTTATTGAGCTTTCAAAATAGGAACAGCACTTCCCATATCAATACTTAATGGGAAAAAATACTTTCACCTTTTTTTTTTTATGAGCAGCTCCAGGGAGTTAAATATTTTGAGTATTTTAGGGGTAAGTGTTCTTTATCTGGTATCAGGTAGGAACTGTATATCAGAAGGGAAGCTGGAACAGAACGTCCTGTCACAGGGATGGAGCATACATCAAGTGCTTATTTTTTTCAGATTGAATATCCATTCCCCAAGGTGAAAGAGTAATGAATGACATCTTACTGACTGCCCAGACAGATCTTATGTTGTACTTTCAGATAATATGTAGTAATTCAATATCAGTACTCATATAATCTTATGCTCTTGGAAACCAAGGGGAAAATAACTACTTTGCACAACTTAAGTTTCAAGTTAACAACACTAATGTGGGTGTGGGTGTATGTGTGTGTGTGTGTGTGTGTGTGTGTGTGTGTGTGTGTTTTGTTAGGATTTTTTTTTTATTCATGATTCATATTTTAATTATTTTTGGCTACATTTATGATGTGTTGGGTTTTCACGTTTATATTTTTGTTTCAATACACTTAGTCAATCTACTATATTGTTTGGTTTCTTTTTAAGCCCTCAAGTTACTCCTTGTGTGAGATGCAGAAAACACTTAGGCCTTGATTTTCAGAGCCTGGATAGGAAAACAATTGTATTTGCACAGAGAGTATTTATCTGCTAGACACGTGCTCTAGCTTTTGGTTTCCTAAAACTAGACATTAATCTTAATATTATTGCTGATAAAAAGGAGAATTCTGCCCATGAAAATATTTTTTAAAAATTAACAGTTTTTCAAAAATATTTTCAGAGTGTATTTTCATGAATTCTGACAAAAATTCAATGTTTTCATGGAAAGAAAACAAGACTGATTTTAAAAAAATGGCTTGCCTGGAAAATAAACAAACCAAATTTATTTCATTAAGCAGACCACCAAAATGCATAATCCATATCTGTGGAGAGAGTATGAGTACTCTGAACACCACCCTCCCAAGAAATGCCCTTATCTGTAGTCTGCAGATACATAGACAAGTTTGACATATGAAAAGTGTAAGGCCTGGGAGTAAAAGGAGAAATAATATTTATTTAGATTATAAAACATCCACCACTGAAATAGAACCAATCAGCACCTCAAAGATACTTCAAAGGAATGAGAATGACTATTTCAATTTCCTACTACTAAATAAACGGGTCATATTCTTATAGCTGTCTGACCTCTATCACAATAAAAGCACCTGATGCATCTCCAAAGAACTACAGAAATTGCTAAACTCACCCAAGACATTAAAAGAAGTTAAAAATTCATAGACAAGTACTGGTCTACTGCTATATGTTGTTGATAAATCTGTAAAATTATGTGTAAAAGGCAAATACTTTCAACAGTTTCCAGCTGTAATTAAACTGTAAGGAACATCAATGTCATCTATTGTTTTGGAAGGCCAAATTGCTGCCTCTATTGCTGAGGATACTGGATTGCCCAGAAAATAAAAATTTTTCCAAAATGCAGACCTTAGCAATTCACATCTAAGACTCTTCAAAGTGTTAACTATTTAAGATACAGAATTATTTAGACAAGGGAAGTAACAAGGTAAGTTTAATTTTACTTCTGAAAGCATGACATTCAGAACCTGAGCTTACAGAAAACCCAAGTGCAACTTCCAAGCAATGATAATAATCAAATTCTTGATCAGCTTGTTGGGAGGAGAACATATTTCTAAAAAAATAATACATCTTTAAATTGATTATAATTATACAGATTATTAAAAAATATTTTATTCTATGTTTAGATGACTGCACTACTCTTTCCTGGTTTAGGAGTCCAAATACATCCCTTTCAGTCATGGGTCATGGTAAGAACATTATCTTCTGTAATCATGGGTTTTTTACACATTATATCTCTCTCCTTTTACAGTAAGGAAGAGAAAGAATTTCATCTGCAATAAATTCAAATAATTACATATATAATCTATATATAGCACTAAACAAAGCTTAAGTATTAACATGATAAAAGAAACTGAAGATGAAACCTTTATTATAATGTTGTCTCACGTAATATCAGTAATACTTGGCATACACATGTTCAAAGCAATTCAGAAACATTAGTAATTAACATACATATGATTTAATGCCTTCTGCCAAGATTGCTGTACACAAGCAAGTAACTAGAAGTAAAAAGAACTAAAACCAAATTTATACTGAGAATATGAACAACAACTATGATAATAATTATTATCATTTTCATCTAGGCTTTTGCCAAACATATTTTGCATTTTTTAAATGAACAGGAGACCAAAACTTCTGATTCTTAGTTGTTCAGGAATCACAATGAACTCATGAGTAAAGTTATAAAACCTGAGTACCCATGACTGATAACTAGAAAACTAAACTGACTGAATTATGTATTGTGTATAGCACTTACACTATAGAATTCTGTCACCCACTGCCAGATGCAGAACAGAAAAACAAAAATTGTAACACAGTATAAATGAAGAACTTAAAACCATATAAAGGGAGTTTTTACTATTTAAGGAAGCACAAAGGATTGAGGAAGGTTTTCTTGCTGAAACAGACTCATTGGTCTGAGCAAAAATCAGAACTTCTGAATAACACAGACCTAGTCTGGGGTTGCTTTTTGGCTTTGATTTGCTCATTTATATATTTATTTTCCACAGTTATTTTCTGAATTAACCATAGACTCTGCCTCCATGGTGGAAGCACATTGTTTCGCTGCGTCAACATGGCAAATAATTTGCACTTTCTTCCATATCTTGTAATCCTTCTCTTTACATCTCACCTTCTGTCAAGAAGGTAGACAATTTAGCTCAGCTGCAGACCACAAAAAGTTGCTGTAAAAAGCAAGCATCCACAGCGGCAGCTCAAAGGCCCTGCCTGTACCTCTTTGCACAAAGCAGAACACCCTGCAAAAGTTGCATCAGAGTTTCTTCTACTCTTTAAACCCCACTACCACTAGTATATTTTTATCCCCAATGTCAATATATATGCACTTCTCCAAACACAAAATCCTTCTGAATATTATTTTCTCCAGCTTTTAAACATGAGGTCCTTGGTGAGTGTAGGATTAGTGGGAGCTGGCATGAGACAGGTGCTTATTTATGAAGTTATAAGACAGAATAAAGATGGAGTTGGACCAGCCAGTAGGCAGGTGGGGTCAGGATACCTTCATTTCAATATGAATAAATAAATTACTGCAATGATGTATGAAAATATCCGGTGGGGGGAAGGGGCAGGGGGAAACAAGCTAAAGCAATGGGAAAAGGAAGAAGAAAACAAGTTAGGGCATGAGGTCAGGAGGAGGAATTATGAAATGTAAGTCATGAAAAGAAAGTAGCCCTATATGCTTTTTGCTGGACAAGCATCAGAAAGAGCAAGTTTGGTGAGAGGAACAAATGAGGAGATACTAAAGATCACTTGAAGCAGCAGAAAGATGGACACAAACTAAGAGCAGCCTGCTGCAGAACCACACATTCCTTGCCCACCATCACAGTGCTTCAGAAGCCATGGTGACAGCCAACAGGCAGAGATCTGCCAACAAAACCACAAGCTGGCTCCACTGTTCAGTCTCCCACCCACTGGAAGAGTCTGGGAGGGTCCTGGAGGCAGAAGGAGGATGGCCTCTTCATCCTCCCCTCCTGCCCCTCCCCGCCAACACTGGCACTATTTCTCTCTCTGTCCTCACTCTTTCCATGAAACAGAGATGGGGGGGCAAGGAGAAGGGAGAAGGGGAGGTGGCTGGTGCTAGTGCTCAGCATGGCATCTGGGTGGGCTGCGGGGTCTTGGGAAGCTGCAGGAGCCATGCAGAGCCTGGCTGCTTGCACGTCCGTCAGCAAGTCTCTGAACTCAAGGAGCAGGGAGGAGAATATTGGATATCATTTTGGTCAGGGCTGAATCTATAATTGAGAAGATGAGAGTTCATTACAGATTTTGGCCTTGGAGTGCTTGTCTTGGCAGGAGGCTTAGCTGAGTGTTAAAATCATTACCAAGTGGCCTAAATCTAAACAAACACCCACCTTTTCCATTTATTACCAGGATGAAATGACTTGCCTTGTAGAACTGAAATACCTATAGTTGTCAGCTTCTCATTTCCCAGCAGTGCATAAAATTCCCTCTCTTATGCCTGTCTTTCCCTCTGGTCTAGCTTTCTCTTATGTTATTCTACTGACAAGAATTGTGTATTAAATTACAAGTTACCTGTCCCAGAATGAGAATTTCACTTCACACCAGACAGAGTTCTGCTGTACAGAGCTAAGAGTTCCTGTTACTTAACTTAGGTGCAGTGCTGTAAAGCAAGGCAAAGATTAGGTAAGAAAAAAGGTAGGATGATTCTAACATGACAGTAGATGAAAATTCCAGCATAACAGCAAAGGAGCCATTTTTCATTGTTATGAATAAGTAGCTGTATAGAACCAGACAACATTCTTACAACTCTGTTTTTGTCACTGTGAGTAAACCAACTGGTGGGGTCATATGTGTGGAGAAATTACTGTAATTATTTTAGAGATATTTTTCCCCAATTTTTCCACAAAGAAATCTGTCTATATTGTTCCAGCATCCATGAATGCTTTGGGAACTGTGATCCATTTCACAATTCATTCACATACAGTACAGCCATTAGCATGTGGAAACCACAGCACTCTGCCTAAGAGAACAAGGTTTTATTATTACAAAGGAGATAAAAATGATGTATTATATATTTTATTGCACTACTGAAAACCATAACCCATTAAATATCCCTCTGTCTCTCTCTGCGTATCTAAAGACAGGTTAAAAAGAGAAGAAATAGAGCTAATGATTGGGGGACTTTCCCCCTAGTTTTATTTGTGCATGCAGAAAATACACATGAAGAAATGTAAAGTTAATCACTCAAAGGAGTGATTGGAAACAAATTAAAATGAGTAGTGTTTAAATAATTAACACCTGCCAAAGTAGGAACAGAGGCCTTATTGCTGATATTAAATCATATCCTTTAACGTCTGAAACAGATGACAGTAAGTAATTCCAAAACAGTCAAGACAGGAAACCAATTTTTAGTTCTTGGAAAGTTGAACTAGTTTCAATAAAGTTGATAAAAAGCCTATTTTGATTTTGTTAATTCTACTGTAGAAAGTCAGTTTTATATTTTCTTTTTTTACTAATTTAATATACTGTAACTGAGCATTTTTGAATCATGATTTAAAGTATATTCATTATTCAGTAAACTAATGATGTATGTTCCACCTGGTTGCTACAGAGCCCACTAAGTAAAATTGTGGGTAGTATCTTGTAACCAAGAACAAATATCAGACTTGCCAAGTTTCCAGTCAGTAAATATAACTTACAATAGCTATGCCAGATAGGCAAATAAGGATGTTCTGTAACAGAAGAAAAACCAAAAAAAAGAGATACTGTGTAGCATCTCATTCTTAAAATTTAGCTCCATGAAAGCATCCATCGCAGAAATTGGCAATTTTGCCTAGAGTAGAGTGTGGTGTAACGGTTTGGGCAATGCCTCGAGCTTTTCATTCACGAAGAGCCAGTTAGAGAGTGTGTGTGTGTGTGTGTGTGTGTGTGTGTGTGTGTGTGTGTGCACGCGTGCAGGTGTGTGTGTGCATGTGTGTGCATGTGCGTACGTGTGTGTGTGTGTGCGTGCGTGTGTGTGTCCATGTGTGTGGGTGCATGCGTGTGTGTGCGCATGTGTGTGTGGATGCATGCGTGAGTGTGTGCATGTGTGTGTGGGTGCATGTGTTTGGGGGTGAATGTGTGTGTGTGCATGTGTGTGTGGGTGCATTACGTACATGTGCGTGTGCGTGCATATGTATGTGCATGTGCATGTGTGCATGTGCATGTGCATAGGTGTGTTTGCGTGCATGTGTGTGTGCACGTGTGCATGTACATACATGTGTGTGTGCACGTGCGTGCATGTGTGTGTGTGTGTATGCATTAAAATAACAGGAATGTTGAAACACATAGGAGCAAAAGCAAAGCCATTATGGATTTCACCTCACTCCTAATTGACCTCTGTCTCCTGGTACTTCATCAAACTTGTGCTACATGGTCAGATCAAAGGTTGTTTGTTTTTGGAGACTCACTTCAGGTAAAGAATATGTCTGTCCGTTTTAGATATTATTTTTCAGTGGCTGAACCTCCTACAGACACTAATGGGTATTATCAGTGTAGCATCACCAAGAGGTGGGTCTGACCATGCAATGGGATGAGCCCAGCAGCTCTGAATTACTGTCCAAACCTCAGAGATGTAAAGTGTTGTTAAGATCACTCCCTGGAGAAATGCAATTCTTTTGCTAAAGGACAACAGACCACTTTCCTCAAACAAGAACTTTCTGGGGACAGAAATGGAGTCCACCACTAAAAAAACCCAAAGGCCTCGGTTCTTTGCCCTGCCTTCTCTAATGTAAATATAAAGAGATGTCCATCTGGAAAAACCCACATCTCAAAAACCTGACTAACCCAGTTGATGTACTATCTTCAAAAATGCATTGAGTGTTGCATGTTGCAGATCCATCTGAGCAGGCTTAGCCGTGTAGATAACATGAGCAAGACCAAAATCAGCCAGGTCAGCTAGAAGTTCTGGCAAATGGTAACCCCAAAACCCTTAACTGTGTGCACATGTTCTCCTATAAGAAAAGGATGAAAAACCAAATCACTTGAATGATGTAGTCATATAGATTAATGTACAGTTGGCAGACATTCAGCTCCAGTAGCAAAGGCAATGGTATAAAAGTTAATATAAAAGAGTACTTTACAGATGAGGTAACTAAGTTACAGACAGATCAAGCTGTCACTTGTTCCTGTAGAATTTTAAGCTACCTTCTTAGTTAAAATATCCTTTTTCTGTATGCCTCATTTCCAAAGCACTGCAAAGGATGCTTGAGTGCCTACAGCGTACCTGAATGAGATCAGCAGAGGGGGGAAATCCCAGGGGAAGAGGCAAATTTCACTCCTTCAGTGGCCACAGCTGGAATAAACCCAAAATATTGAATGCATAGATATGATTTGGCCTCCCTTTGATTTTAAAATTATCAGAACTGAGGCCTTTCTTCCTATTTGCGAACACTGTGCAAGCTTTGTTTATGAACGACTACATCGTTTTCTTCAAAAACAAAAACTACATTTGACTTCTTTCTGAAGAAAGGGAAACTCTGAAAACTCGTTATTTTGTATTTGAAGCAAATAGACATAGAAACAAGACTCAGAGGTTCTGAAGTGGAAAAAATAGAAGTGGGATCTACTGCTTTTGCTTTTCTCCTCCCGTGAAAATGTGCCCTCTGCATTCACTTATTTCACCCCACCCCCTTCAGAAGTCTTTCATTAAGAACATAGACAGGTATTATGGAATAAATAGGAAGTTCCTTCAAAAACAAATTTAAAAGTAGATTATCTCAAAAGCTGTATCTTCTTTTGTAGTTATGGCAGGGCCTTTTCTGTATTAGAAACTAAACATTGGTAAATCAATCAAGTTCACTTTATGCTCTTACATGTCTCACTTTATTTTTTTTTTTACTTTAACTAAGAAACCACTTCCCAACTTCAGGCCAGCAAAATATTTGGAGGCTAAAATTAACAACTTGAAACCAATTTTTTATATATATAAAAAATGCATTGAGTTGAAATGTAAGAGGAGGTTTTCCAGACTGCCTGAGCAGACACGTACCGGCACAGTCCCCAGGGCTGGTTGCACCTGCGGGAGCAGAGCCTTCCCACTGCAGCAAGTGTTGCTCCTTGTGTCCCAGGAGGGGCTACAGCTCTCCCGCAGCTGAGCCAGCAGTGCTGCCAACACATTGTGCCCAAACTAGATGTGTGCATTCCCTTCAGCTTTGTTGTGACAAAGTACCACCGACCTTTACAGATCTGCAGTGAAGTATTGTTTTAACTCTTCTCTCTTTTTGAAGATATGTGAGAAACTAGAACACTTAAATAGCCCAATATGTTCCAAGTCTAAGTGAAGTGCTGTTACATAGGAAATATACCACAATCCTGACAGTGATGTTCTTTTAACAAATTCAATTTTAATGGAATATATGGATTAAAAATTAAGTCTATAAATTAACCTAGGATCTGGATGTGACTAGGTTATTGCTGAAGAAGAGCACCACATTTAAGAGTATTGTACAAAGAGGAATTGACAAGGCTGTGCCAGCTCATATATCATTATTTTAATCAGTTGTAAGCTAATGACAAGAATAGAAATGAGGCCCGACTTAATGAAATAATCCTTTCCAACTTTCTTTGTTTGGGCACAGATTTGCCAGATCATCTCTCTACCCTGAATAGCTGCATCCCCTCCAGTAAAAAAAATTCTTAACTCCTCTTCGTATCATCTGTGCAATCCCCTCTTTGCTCTCTTATTCTTCCTTGTCAGGTTTCCAGGTTTGGTCTTTACTTCTCTCTCTTTTTTACCATTCTGGGAATATGAATTAAAAAATGCCAGTCTATCAATGAAGTGCTATTAACTTTCTTACAGATCTTCACTTTCTGTTTTCCTGTCTCTCCTTCCTAAGTCTTATGCTGTTGTCTTAAAAATTACATATTTTGACCCAATATTGTTCCTTCAGTGAAGAAAGAGAACAGAGCAGCATCTCTAAATGTGTTCATTGAGCCCATCAAAAAGGCAAGGGTAGGCACAGTGGTTTTCTCTATATCTATAAGGCTTTGCTCTCCCTCCACTTATGTGCAAAACAGATTATTCACTGGTATATTCATCACTAATCATAGTTTGTTGATCCATGTTTTGACAATGCTTTGCATGACTGACTACAAATACTCAGTGACCAACAACACATGACATGGTAGCCCATTTCACACCAAAAATAATGGACAGTTTAATACCCTAAATTAAAATCTTCAGAAGCCACAAGCTGCCCACTGATTATCCACAAGCTTCATTGCATACTTACCATTAATAAAAGCAGTCCATTCGGCTTAGCACACAGACTTTAAGAACAGAGAAAACTAAATACATCAGAGAGGTATTTGGCTAGTTTTAGTAGTTTTCTTGACTGAAAGAATAAATACAGCTTGTCTGTAAAATTGTTGTAGAGAGTGACTCTCATCTGTCTTAAATCAAGAAGCCTGTGACTTTTCTGCAGAAAGATCATAGGTTGTCTTTTGCAAAAGACAAAACAATACAAATACAAATGCAACTTATACTAAGCTCTGATTGCTTGCTCACTACCTATTTAGATGTTTACAGATGGGCTTTATGCGTATTAAATTGAGCACAAGACCAAAAGTTTAGAAAAACTCAGCAAGAACATTATTCTGAAAAATAAATCAAAAAGTGCTGCCTTATCCCTAGAATACTGTTTGCTCTGTCATAACATTTGACAGTGAAGGAGAAAAAAAATGGCTTAAGTCATTTTGCCCACTAACATGCTATAAAGTCGGTGAATCTTCAGCCTTAGGTTCTTTGTGCCTGTGGCTTCAAATAAAAAGCTATTAGCAAGAACCTGACACTGGGACAGTAGCTCTTCCCACTGAACCTTGGAGGTCAAAGACAGTCAATGCTATTCCTATTGAGGTAAAAATCTCTAAAGTGGTATCATATATAGAAAATTATATGTTCTGAGAGCTCGCATAAGATGCTGTGCTTTAGTTCTATGAAGAATGTAGACTTCAGCATCATTAACTAATCTGATTTATGATGAAAATTAATTATTATGGTCATTAGACTAAATGGCTTCTGTCATCTGCAAAGACATAATTGGTACAGAAAATTGTTTCATAGCTAAGGAACAATCAATCAACATGGACTGAACATACATTTATATTTTTTCCTCTCTGTTCTCTCCCATCATGAAAAGCCAAATACAGAGTGGGGGTCTGGGATGCAAGGCAGCTCCTCCCACAGTGAGTGATGAGCTGAGACAGACCCATCCCAGGCAAAATGAGAAGCTCAGAAATGGGGTAGGAAGAGAGAGATGGGGCTTATATGGCTAAAACTGTGTTGCATACTCCTGCAGCAAGTATCACTTTGGCCTATGCCAGTAAGGGAATGACTACTCAGCAGTTCTCTCAGTAAATCTGCATCAGATACATACAGCATATGGGTTATATTTAACTCTAATTCCAGCTTTACTGGTATGCAATGGATGGGAGCACAAATATTACAGAGTCAAACGCAAAAAAATGGGTTCATCCTTCCATTCTTCCCTTTGGCACCAAAATACCTGAAAGGACAATAATGGATGCAACACTAAAAGCAAATTTTCTTCTTTCTAATCTCCAGCAGTCTTTCAGAAGCATGAAATTAACACTGTAGTTAATTTGAATTTCCTATACTGTTTGGTTGGTTGCCTTTGGTTCAGAAATACATCATAAGCAAAGGTGCAAATTTTCCAAACCACATCTGACAACATACCAAAGCTTGAATGAATCATTTGAAAAACTTATGATCAACCAGTCTTTCAATTAAAATCTTCCAAGGAGATAATGTCTTTATTCAGCAAAGTTCGCTATAAAAAATTGTACCCTTTCACATTTTAGATACTATAAAAAGTAGAGGCATACAAAAGCAACATGGGGGAAGCTAAAAGGTTTTCAGATAGTTCAGGGACTCTTTTAAGAGTTTGTATCTAACCTATTTTAAAACTTGTTTACCTAAAAAATTGAGTTTATTTATGCAAAAGCTAAACTCACTGTTACTTTTTTATTTTAGGAAATTTAACAAAGCCATTAATTTCAAAATACACACACAACACACACTGTGTGCCTAACTTTCTTTTTTCTTACTAGGTAAGCAAAACAAACCAGATTTTATACTAATATGAATCATTCTTAGAACACTTCAAGTCTATGTACCAAGGGCTTCATAACATTATCACTCTGTTAGGTTGAAAATAGTTAAACTGATGCAATTCTTTGTGTGTTGAGTGGCTTTAGAAAGAGAATGCTGAGAGGTTGTTCTGTGGGATAAGAGATTGCTTGTCTTAATCTGCTCCATTCCCCAATCTGTTCTTTAAACCCGTTCCAGATGATCTGGAATATTCAGAACCATAAAT
This sequence comes from Pithys albifrons albifrons, assembly GCF_047495875.1. Taxonomy (NCBI): domain Eukaryota; kingdom Metazoa; phylum Chordata; class Aves; order Passeriformes; family Thamnophilidae; genus Pithys; species Pithys albifrons. The sequence goes on along the minus strand of NC_092461.1, from coordinate 43,148,098 downwards.
GTATTGAGTCTGAAAATTTGGAAAGAGAATGTATTGAAACCAGAAGACCTGACTTCCTTAAGGAAGAATACAAGAACATGTGAACTCTTGCCAAAGGGCTTGTTCTGGGTCCTGTATTCAGCTTCCGGGAGGTCATTTGATATAAATGCTGGCTTTTCCATCAGAAGATATGCTATTTTTCTTTGTGCAGTCCCATACCAGAAGAACAATTAACATTTTAAGGAAGTGATTTGCTCCATGGGACTCTGTAGCATAGTCACAGCATTTTCATATCTATGTGGATTTAGTTTCAGTTTGTCAGTTAAGATAACCAAACCTAAATCTATCAAAGATGTTTATTTTTTAACACTGAGGCATATTGAACAGAATTTACAGCAGCAATAATGAAATCTTGAATGTGACTATCTCCTCAAGAGGACTGCATAAGCACTTCAAAGACATATAGGCAATAGTGCTGTTCTTGCTTTGTCAATGGGAAAAAAAATACAGAGCAGTAAGGCTGACTGGCTTGTTTTTAAGACTACAGCCTGAAGGAAACCAAACAAGACCACAAAGGGAAACTGTAAAATGCCCAAATCTGGTTTTAGACTAGGGTAATGCTCTGAAAATTAATCTCTGCCTCTTTTTTAAGGCCATGAGGTACCATTTTTCTACACTGCTGAAGAGCCATGAGGTAGCCCAGTAGACAGGCAAAGTGATTCATCCAATATTCACTATCAGAGAACTCCTCAGTGGCAAGAACTAGAGTCTGGAAGGATGGACACCTAACTTCCCAACTCATCTCCTTCTTCTGAGATTATAAACACAGTTTCTTCCACCACTGTAAACAAATTTCTAATTTGGACTTGTATCTTCTATAGTATGTAATTTTGAAATTATTCAATACTAAACAGTATCTCTCTCAACTACTACAACCCATAGAAACAACTGCATACATTAAGTTCCAAACAATCATGAGCAACACAGATGTTCTTTCTCAAGTTCTATTTTTTTTTCTTTTTACTACTGAAGCAATGATTTTTATTTAAGATTGTTTGTGGTCTGTTGAAAATCTCAGGTTTGGCACTAGGTAATGTCAGGTTTTCAGTGAAATGCAGTGGTATTGAGCAATTGACTACTGTGTCTTGTAAGTTATTATCAATTAGAATAATAATTGAAAAGAAAAATAAAAGAGTTCCAAAAAATTTTCAAGAAAAAGAGAAAATGTGTTTTGGTCTTCTCTGGGTATGGATGTCAAAATGTATTTCAATATCACTGGATCCTTTCTTTGATTGAAGTGTTTTAAGTTTACAGTATAAATTATCACAGAGCTAATAATATTGAAGATGTGGGTAGGTGACCAAGCCGAACGCACCATGTGGCAGAGGATGGGATGGACTATTTGGAGAATGACAGCAGACAAGGAGCTGTCACACAATTCTTGTGGGTGCTGTAATCAAGATTGCTGAAGAGGTGGAATGTATTGAGAAAGAAGCATTTGTATAGTCTTTCCCTCTCCCAGGCTGCAGCATTCTTGTATGCATAAAATCTCCAGAGCTGTCATGTTTTCCACTCCTTATGCTGCTTTTATGGATTCATGCACATAGGGGAGAAAGGTTTTATGTATCCAATAAAAAATGTGAATGTGTAGGTATATAAACATATAGAGTAGCTTATAATGATTTCCAAACTGTACAAACTAAGAAGAAAAAAAGAAAAGGCAATAATTGTTCTAGTAGCTTTTATGAATGTGCCCCTTCCAGTGCAGTTGCCTATAGCTAACAGTAGCTGAAAAATGAAAACACATTGGAAGACTGACTGAAAATCAGTATTTCCCCAACACAGGTGTGTCTGGTCCTCTTCTTGTGGGCAAAATCACTAGGAGGGATTATGAATTACAAACACTGAAAACACAAAAGTAGCAGCTCCACAGATGAACAGGACAAAATTCAGAATGAGTAGAAAAAAGCAGAGGCATGACACTTTCATTAAATCTGAAGGGCAAAGCATGTAACAATACAAATGACATATTTCTTTTGCAAAAGGAAAGGCAGGATCCTATGGTTTCTGTTTGGTCTGACCAGAAATGGGCACTTTTTTAACACTTCCACTTATGTGTCATGCACACAACTGCTCACTATGCTATGTTCATTTACCCTTGTGCAGACTCAGTGAAGGCGGTCAGAAGAAAAACTGCACTTGAAGGCAGGTAAGTAGAAAAGCTCTGCGAAAGGAACTAACACAAATATCAGAACTTCTGCTGTCAATGTACAGACTAGACTCAGCTCATGCTTGGAGTCTCAGGACAAGCTGACATTTGAGCACCTACTCCCTTTTATTTGTCAGCTGAGAAAATCTCATACAAAAAATCACAGAGCGGTAATAAAGTGTTGCAAATTCTATTTCTACAGAATAAAATGCAGCATCCAATGGCTTTAATGCTCCAGATAGGTTTTGCCTTAGCTTGCCAACTTCAGAGCGGAACCACACGTTAAATATTCTGCAGACTGTAGTTAAGTGCTGTAGTATGTTAAACTTTCCAGTCTTGCATATTTCAATGGATTCTTTGTTCTTCTCTTTCAGAACAGGTTAATGAAGCTAAAGAGAAAGAGAGGATTGGTTGTTGAATCAAACTGCAACATATGGAAAATCCACATTTCAGTGAACTCTAGGAGTAAGCTAACACCTATTCTGGTGAGACTGGTATTAATGGTTACTTATTCTTCTGTTGCATTCTTAGTTTAAGGCTTCATAAGCACTTTTACGCACACAAATTAAGCATCACATCAATTGCCTGAAGAAAAGATTGCAATTTTTTTTCCAGAAAGAGAAACTAAGACAGATAGATATTAAATTACTTACCCAAGATCATGGTGGAGTACGGGCTAGATTCTGTGCCCTGGAGCTCCAGTCTCATCCAAGAAATCCTGATCCCATGCTCCCACTCCTTGCAAAGAAAAAGGGAGAAAGCGAAAAAGATTACTTCAAGTTAATCCTGCCACAGTTTCAGGATCCTTGTTCTAGAATGTCTGAGTGAATGTGAACCCAAACAAGCAGGAAATCAAAATACTTCGCTTTTCAGTTTAGCTACTACAAAGTTTCACAGTTCCACACATATATAAAAAGTGCATTTTAAGCAGAAGCATTTAAAGGGATAACATAAAAGTCAGGGAGCAAAAAACAGAACCTCAAAGTCCCAGTAATTAGCTCTGCATGTCTAGCTGATAATTAGTGATGTCTTTTTTCTCTTTTTTTTAATGAGAGTGTATGCTACTTGATTAAATAAGCTATGTAATTGTTATGGCCACATAATCACAAAGTCAGGGCAAATCCTCTAGCTCAGACCATGCATGCATCTGCTCCACATGCAGATTTCATTCATTGTCCCAGTTCCCCTTTCCTCAACTCCTGTACACAGAAGAAAGAAGCATTCACAAATAACCTTGTTCCACTGGTGCGTCAGGAAGAAAATTACTTGCAAATGTCAAGAATAGCTGATAACAAGTGAGGAAGCAAGCACAGAGGAGAAAACCATTCTCTGAATGCATTTACAAGCTGGTTTGTCCATAGCATGATCAGTAGCTCACAGTTTGGCACAGCAGTTTCTATTTAACTCGAAGTTCTTCCTAAATATGCAAAATGAGCTTAAGAGCTGTGTGAGCTTGGCCTCTATGAGAGGAAACCCTGAAACATTCTCTCAAACAAAGTAAAATTAAACATGTTCTTGTATATGTCTTCAAAACAACCACTGCCAATGTCTGAAAAAATATAAAAAGTCAACAAATTAGCAAATTACTGTAAAATATATCAAAATGTACCTGTGGTTGTTGGGACTCTCACACATTTCTTCTAATTAGAAGTACCCCTTTTGCAAATAAAACTATTCTCATTATCCCAGCTCTACCACTGCTGCCTAATCCCATGCTTTCCTCTTGACATTTACCTGCTCGGTCCTCACCCACCACTGCTGCTTACACACTCCATAACATAGCTGTTACTTTAGGTTCAGCTGTAAATAATGCATGCCCATGCCTGCCATCTAAATCCTCTGAAGCTAGAAGTTATTTCCAGTCATAAAATGATAGAAATTAGAGGCAGAAAATAGCTATTAGGTCATTTAGACCAAAAACCCATGCCGGGTTGTTCCCTGCAGTACACTTTCTACTGCTTTGTCCAGTCTAGTTATGAATGTCTTTGGGGATCTCTTTAAATGTCTCCAAAGTGATGTTTCTTTTGCTTCCCTCAGAAGGATTTTCCACAGGCTGAGAGCCATTCTTGACAGGTGAGTCATGTTTGTTTGAAAGTGCTGGTCCTGGTAAAGCTCTACAGCTTTGTCTCATGCCTTTTGATGCCTGATTAGCATTGTCTACAGCATGTCAGCTGAGGCCTTTGAGAAGGAGAAGTGTATGAGGAGTTCACTGTTGCTGCTGCAGTTCTGTAAACTTTATTAGAAGTAATTTAGTGCTGTCACGCTGGCAAGCTTTGAAGCTGTTTCAGTGCTCTGGGATGTCATGACACCACGTGTGTTTCATCCTGGAACCTCTGTCAGTTGTATCCTTACCTATATAGGTGCTACCTGCTGCAGAGGGAGTACACCAATGAGAGGACTCTGCAACACAAGCACAGTGCCATGAGGAGAAAGACTTGACAAGGGATGGAAAAGAGGGTGATAGGCTGTGTACCAAGTCATTCATAGTGTGGGGCAGGAAATTTTAGGAGGAAAAGGCTAATAATCTTTCCTGAGAAGTTTCTGGTACTTCAAGCGCTGGCTGATGTTCAGATTAGAAATGCATAGGAATGCTCTTGTGCTCAATCTGCTATAATCTGGCCAGTTTTATGAGTGTGCAGACTGATGGCAGCTGAAGTGTGCATGATATGCTCTGTCAGCTATCTAGTGCACAGAAGAACCTTGAAAAGAAGAGAGTGCTCACATCATAAGACAGGATGGGATGGAATGGGATGGGAATGCACTGTGGGAGTAGTGTGGAAGGAAAATTGCCTTTCAGCAGAGCCCTCACTTTGACTCAGTCACACTCACTGTGAAACTGGTTTCAAAAAGCACTGCTTCACCCAAAGTCCAAAGCCAGAGAAAGTGGGACTCACCAGTGTAGCAAAAGAGCTGACCATTGAGAAAAGGCCACGTGCTGTTTGAGACAAATAGATACAGTTCAGTTTTGAAGTAAATAATTGTTTTGCATGTTGCCCAGAATCATCTGAATTTCAAAGCCTGTGACAAATACAACAAACAAACTGTTATGCCTCAGCTAATTAACTCCTAAAAATATCTAGTCTTTTATGTTTACCTTTAAGCCAGTTAGCCTCTCCCAGAAGGTAGTATCATGTCTACACAAGAAAACAAAAAACCAGGTAAGAAACCCAGAACTGATTCTCCACAGTCAGCTGAGAAAGCAAAGCACAAGGCTGTATAAACAAGCCAAGGGGGTAAAAAAGAGAAGAAAGCATTTATTCCAGTGAAAACTTATGCAAAAGCTAATCTGCTTGCATGCTTACTCCAGCAGTCAAAGACATATGCCAGGTGAACTGATCAGCCACCCATTGATACCAACACAGACTCCAGGCCATTCACACTGTCCCATTTCCCCTTCAGAGCCAAGCCTCTTCCAGCCTTTTGCTTCCATCGAAAGCAACAACCCACACACAGAAATCTCAGAGAAGTTACTTTCCAAGTGAAGTTTGGAGGATTTATAGTGGAAATGCATGTCTATGCATGTCTATGCATGTGCACTTTGTGGGAAGGGGAGCAGAGTACAAAAAGGCAATTACATGGCTGATGATCACTCATCTTCTCAGGGATCCTTGTACAGGATGGATGAGCTGTCAGCACTTCCTCAGCCCTTTGCCACACTGTCCTTCAGCTCACACAAGTGACCAAAGAAACACACAAGTAAAATGGTATATGACTCCTTTAAAGCATTACCTGTACATCTATATCCTATAAAATGGTTTATGAGCCCAAAGAGAAAATACCTAGTTAGTCAAAAAGATCACAGGTTCTGCACAAAGGCTCACTATATTGTAAGCAGTGATGCAAAATGTGATGAGGGAAAACTTTTAACTAGTAAGCAGTTTCTCCACAGGGATCTACTGGGAGGGAATGTTCCTCCAGCCCATGTTCTTCTACAGAAGCATTCATGTCATCTCCTATAACACGCTTCATGCCCCACTTCACCTAAAATTCCAACTGTGATGGGTTGTCGCACTGTAAAGAAGCAAAAAAGTAAATAAAAGTTAAGCCAGCATATTTAAGCAAGCGCCGATGCACTTCAGCTACTCTGCTTCTGGCTCTGTTTCATTCCACATACACAGTCTGGAAGAAAGGAGCTGCAGATTGCTCAGAGGATGCAGAGTTTTCTGCGCCAAATGAATCTACAAGCTTCAACAACAGCTCAGACAGATGTCTCCAGGTAATGAAGTGGTAAGGACAGCAATGGAGGATTGGCAGACTTACACAATGACTAGCTTTGCCAATAGTAAAGAGAGGCTGGGTGAGGCTGAGCAGTGAATAGAGGATGGAGAGAGGTAGGGTGCAAAAGCAGTTCATGACCTGTCACTGAATTTCCTCTGAATTCTCTGCCCACAAGAGCAAGCTGTTGCAATGATGGCTGTGACTACAGAAGCAATCGAACACCTCAGTCAGTATCAGCAATACAAAAAGCCTGGAGGAGCAGACAGGGGCACAGCTATCCAGGAAATCCACCTCCAACCTGTACAAGGGTGAAGAAGCACCCATTACTTCTTACTATATCTCTACATTCACCCGGGAGTTTTTCCATCCAGAGGTTAAGCCCTGCACACAGTCTCTCACACAGACAGAAGCTCAGTAGATTCATGAACATGAGCTGGGCTCTTCCATCACCTACAAGCCCAGCAAATGCAGTTTATCCCAGTGACAGGTAAGGAGGTGCTGACCAGATTGCCTCACAAAAGGTATTTACGTCTGTCCTACAGCACTGCTGACCAGCATTTGGCTGAGCAGTGAGTATAGGTGACCCTCCAGGACAAACCACAAAGAAAAGTAGGAAAGGGAGTAGGTCTTCTCTACAGTCTCTTTAGTTGAGCATGCCAAGCAGATAAAGGTTTCTTGAAAGCTTCCTGTTCACGGGTCTATACCTCCTAGACTTTAATACAGATTTAGTTTGTTCAGCCGTCTCTTTGGTTAATGGGAATAAAATTGATGGATAAAAATCTCCCCCAAGAATATACATAAAAAATATGGTTTCAAAGATGCCCTTGGTGTAGCCACCCATGCTCTGACTGGCAGCTGCTCAAAAAACATAATTTCTTGAATACAAAATGCTAAGTAACACCATATTTCTTAGCTCATGTCCCACCACAGTTTCATTTCAGCACAGCAAAACCTCATTAATTCGCACTTTGCTTATTCGCACACCTTATAATTCACACGTAAAAACAGCAGTCAGCAAAGATTTAGCAACAATGTGCTTTATTGAGGTCTCATGTTGCTGAGATTTCATTATTCCTGCAAAATATGCTACCGTTCATTCACTGGTACAGTAAGATTTCAACATCACCATAAATATCTCAAACTAGAGAGAGGTTCACTCTAGCAAAGTTTGACTCTAAAGCCCATGACTAGGAAATGCCAAAGTTTGGAGCTGGAGGAAAAATAGTTGTGTGTAAAGGCAAAATGAAACTAGATTATGATCACAGCTTGTGGTGTTTCCTGCATTATTGTATTTCCTTGCCTTTTAAAAGCACCTTTTGTTAGGTTATACACTAAGAAATGGATTCTTACTTGCATCCATTCTTACTTCTTAAAAGCGTCTTTTGTTAGGTTATACACTAACAAATGGATTCTTATTTATAAATGTTTGTCACAAAATACCAAGAAGGCTTTAACACACATTTGTACTTCAGCTCTGGAAATATCTTCAGGAATTCTGGACTAAAAGTATTTAATGGTCCCAATACAGTTCACAGCTACTTTAATGGCAGTCACTAACCCATCTCAAGCAGGCTTTCCACCTGCTCCCCAGCAGTTATTGATTATTGGGAAGCAAATGAGAACCCTGAGCTTCCAGAAAAGGCCTATGACTGGCAAACACATGGTAGGAGCCAGGTATGGCTGCTTCACACCAGGCCCACTGCAGCAGGCAAGCTACAGAGGTCAAGATACACACAGCCCAATTTGTGTGACAGGTGTGGAAAACTGAGCTTTTGAGTGAAGTTTAGGATTACAACTTAGTTTCAAAGGTTCTGAACATACTGTAAGCAATAAACAGAATGAAGCATGTGCTGCTCAACACATTTGGTATTAGGACACCCCAAAGAGAGGTTAAGGTATAGGTCTCTTCTACATGCTGAAAGACCTCCCAATACTACCTCAATGTCTTGAATGGTACTACTGCTGATTTTTTCTTAGAATTTCCTTTAGGAACACTGTATTTTCTCAAAGTCTAAACCTTCAGCTCTTCTGGGCTGAGCATGTCTTCCTGCTCTATCTCTAGGCACAAACATATATTGTAGTCACATTTCCAGCCTGAAGGCTGCCTCACTCTCTCCTTCCTCCCTCTACTGAAGCCAAGGAGCATCAACATACCATTTCCATTCCCTTCTCCTCCCAGTTCTGCACCCGTTTCACTGTAATATTTTCAGGTTCTATATTATATCTGTTTTTTTTCCTGTTTAAAGTCTGTTGAGCATAAATGAATAGCAAAATATTTAGCAAATGAATTCCTAAATGTTGAGAGATATCCCTTCACGGAGCGCAAATGCTTGCATCATTCAAGCAATGACTTTCTTTCATTGTTCTGTAACAAAATCAGTTTTGTTCCAACTGCCATGTTCACTCCTACTTTCTGATTATTTGAAGAAGAGACATCATTATTTTCATGCTACTTATATCAGAAATTATGGGAGTCTTTACTACTATTTCCATACACTGCTTGTCTCTTATTTTAAGAATGCAAAGGATAAGCCCCGAGCAATACATTTATATATATATATATATGTGTGTGTGTGTGTGTGTATATATATATATATATATATATATATATATATATCTTTATGGACAACAGAGTGATGTAGTTATAACCATTTTACAATATTTGCCATTTGATTTTCACAGCAGCAATTTTCTTTAGCAGAAAAGCTGTTAAAGTGCTTTCAGGAATAACATCTTTGTTCCAAAACAGTTGCTCCATAACTCCTTCTGCCCACTTTCCCCCCAACCATGTGCCAGATCACAACAGATATCTGATGCCTATTGTAAATTTTAAGTGCACAATTTAAGTCATATGTTTGCCATGCCTACACAAGAGCTTTTTGGTATCTGATCTCTTTTGGCTTCCTGTAAAACTACTTTCTCCAACATCCGAAGCTTAAAGGTATGAAAGCATAGAAGCAACTGTCAGACTAGTGCAATGATGCAAAACAGCAGTCAGTTCTCTGTTTTGCAAGAAGATGTCACAAAATCTTTGGCACACACAGAAAACTCGGTTCCCACAAAGTTTAAAACCTTAATTCCATTATAAATTCCTTTATCTCATGAGTTATCTCCAGCCTGTGTTCTTTTTTTGCTGGTTCTACAGCTGCTCAGGATGACTTTCTTATCCACATAAATATCTAGTCTTTCCTGAGTTTGCTAAACCTTTGGCCTGAAAAATATCCCAGGAAAGAAAGTCTCAGAGTCCAGCTCCACATGTATAAAACATATTGCTACTTTTCCTTGGTTACCACCAATTCAAGCAACCTTATTTCTCTCTCCATTTCCTAAGAAGGACCTATTGTCATGCTTGCATCTGTAAGGAATGAGAATACATTTGAAGCAGCTTTTGAGATGTCATTTTGCTTCAGTTTGGTAACACAATGGGGAATGCAAGCTATGTCACAGAAAAGATTGTGCATGTCCTCCCAGAACTGATTCATTCCTGTCCTTTGGGGAGAGCAGCAAGAGCTGCACAGAGGCAGCAGAGCGAGTCATCTCCAGACTCCAGACTCTGAGTCAGCTGCCATCAGCTATTCACATTTCCCTCATTACAAATGCGAATCAAAATACTAAGTTAATATATGCTTCAAATATTATAATCCACATTCCCTACAAATCTATGGGGTCTGATGTCATCAAAAAACCTCTTTCAGTGATTTTCAGGTGGTCTTGGGAATTGAGAGAGGTCTCAGCTGACTGGAAGCTGGGGAACATTGTCCCTATTTTCAAGAAGGGCAAGAAAGAGAACCGCAGAAACTACAGGCCTGTCAGTCTCACTTCAGTGCCTGCTAAAATTATGAAGAAGATTATTCTGGGAGGTATTGAGAAACACCTGCAAGACAACACAGTCATTGGTCACAGTCAGCATGCCTTCATGAGAGGAAAGTTCTGCTTGTCAACCCTGATTTCCTTTTATAACAAGGCAACCCCTGTAGGTGATCAAGGGAAGCCAGTTGACTGATGTAATCTTTCTGGATTCCAGGAAAGCTTTAGATACTGTTACTCACTGTATCCTTCTGGACAGAGGGCAATAGTGAATGGGTTGACATCAGACTGGTGACCTGTCACTAGTGGGGTTCCACAGGGCTCATCTTGGGCCCTGTGCTCTTCAACATGTTCATAAATGACTTGAATGAAGGACTGGAAGGGATACTAAGTGAATTTGCAGATGACACAAAACTGGAAGAAACTGTTGACTCCCCTGAAGGCAGGAAGGCCCTGCAGAGAGACCTTGACAAATTGGATAACTGGGCCACCAGAATCATATGAAGTTCAACAAGGGGAAGTGCTGAATTCTGCACCTGAGATGGGACAATCCCAGGTGTTCAGATTGGGGAATGAGATGCTGAAGAGCAGTGCCATGGAAAGGGACCTGGGGGTCCTGGTCAATGGCCACTTGAATATGAGTCAGTAGTGCTTTGGCAGCCAGGAGGGTTAACCGTGTCCTGGGGGGCATCAGGCAAACCATCACCAGCCCGTTGAAGGAGGGGATTGTCCCGCTCTGCTCTGCACTGGTGCAGCCTCACCTTGAATATTGTGTGCGGTTTTGAGCACCACAATATAAGAAAGACATTAAGATATTAGAGAGTGTCCAAAGGAGGGCAACAAAGATGGTGAGGGTCCTTGAGCGGGAGCTGTAAGAGGACTGGCTGAGATTGCTTGGTCTGTTCAGCCTGGAGAAGAGGACATGGAAAGGAGACCTCGTTGAAGTCTACAATTTCTTCAGGAAGGGAAGAGGAGGTGCATGTACTGATCTCTTCTCTGTGGTGACCAGGGACAGGACCTGAGGAAATGGCCTGAAGTTGTCTCAGAGGAGGTTTAGATTTGATATCCAAAAAAGGTTTTTTACCCAAAGTTTGTGCAACAGGCTCCCTAGGGAAGTGGTCACAGCACCAAGCCTGACAGACTTGAAGAAGTGTTTAGATGATACTCTCAGGCACATGGTGTGACTCTTGGGGATGGTCCTGTTCAGGGCCAGGAGCTGAACTCCATGACCCATGTGGGTCCCTTCCAATTCAGCATATTATGTGATTCTGTTATACATTCATGTCCAAACCATAGTAGAATCAATCAGCAAACTGGTGCAAACTGGCTGAATATTCCTTGAAGTGCTAATTGCAAGCAGATTTCAGGAATCCAGACTATTCCCTGTCAGTGCAGGCAAAACTTAAATGTTTTTAGCAAAACTGGGGTAAATGAATGATGCAAATGACTAGGCAAAGACAGTTACTCCACCTGTAGCTAAGATTGTTGAGTATCACTTGTATTTATAAATTCTCAAAAGCTACAAGTAAGATGTAATATTAGAAAAGACTGATTTTTCCAACTGGAAGATCAAACTACTGGGAAAAAAAAAAGACAACATAGAATTAAGAGACAAGATTTTAATTTTTCAACACAGAGAAAGGTGATACCACTCATCTCTATATATTTTCATTATTTTTGCAGTTTATAACAGCAATAAGGACATCTGGATTAGATGTATCCTGACAGTTCATGACTGTCTATTTTAAAGGCTCTATTTTACTTTCAAAACTCAACTATGCCACCATCCAGCCACTGCAGCTCAAAGAAGCCTGCCATACATGATTAGCTTAGCCTCCAGTGTGCTTCAAGTCACTGTGGGAAGAGCACTAAAAGGAAGATAAAACACTCATGGATTTGCTGCTCTCTGCAGCCTAGTTACTTACAAGATTTCTAAACAAAAGTATGTGACCATGTGTCATGAGATCAGTATGTGTCAGACCCACCATGCATGGCTTGCATGGGCAAAGACTACCCAAGAAAATGACACATAAATTTCCAGAATTCTCAGACCCTTGCCAGACAAGATGGCTATGATTGGAAATATTAGGAAAAGGCTTATGGCTATTTGGAAGCCTAACATCCATAACGATAGAAGAATCATGAAGAATTGGCTGAGTTTCATCAGCCTTCGTGTTTCTGGAGCCTCTCCGATGGCTGTCAGAAACGCATAGCAACCAGATTAAAAAATAAATTAATGCCAAGATTTTCAATTATCTTTTTGCTGTGGGATTGCTTCAGAAGATCTAATAGGAAAGAAGAGGTGCAGACTCAGGACCATGTGTCTCATAAAATCATAGAGTATCTATTTAGCTGCATTTGGTGTGCACCGAGTACATGGAGGAGAACTTGCCCACAGCCAAGTGTGATGAGGATGTTTTAAATCTCCCCCAGGAACACCCCAGAGGATCCAAGAGGCTCTAAATTAAAGGCTACAGGTGTTCTGTACCAGGCATGCCCATTTAGAGACTTTGCCCTGATGTTCTTTTTATAACATTCTCCTCCAGGATCTTTTTTATGTCTTATATTCTTTTATTGCAGTACCAATTAGCTGAAACAACGATATGAACCCCTCACCCTGCTGTGAATATTAAACAATGCTGTGAAATGAAATAGAGCGCACTACCAGAGAAATAAAGGGGATTTTATTAGCTAGAATTAAAGGACAGTAGAACTCTTTCTAGGTTGTCTTGTTAAACTGCATTTCAGTGAGATTAAGGAAGCCTATTTAGGGACTGCAATAAATGTATGCACTTGTATATTTTGTAAGTCACCTCATCATGTGTACAGTTTCTGGTACACCAGGTCTTTTTCTTAATGGGCACTTTCAAGCTCACATAAAGATCAATAATAAATGCCAGTCTTATCTACTACAAAATACTTAACCATCACAGAATCACAGAATGTCTAAGTGACCATAGTGGGTCTTCTGGTCCAACCTCCCTGCTCAAGCAGGATCATCCTAGAACACATTGCACAGGTTTGCATTAGTCCTTGTTCCAGCCAGAACAAGGTTAAATTTTGAAGCAGCCAGGAGGGGGCATGGTCAGGACTGGGAGGTTGTTCTGTACCACCTCATGTCATTACTGGGGGGGGGGGGGGGGGGGGGAGAAGAAGTCTTCTAGAGGAGAGCAGTTCCTTCTGAAGTAGTGGGATGGTCCTGGTTTCAAGCCAGAGGGAGTAGCACAGTGAAGGAAGCAGTCAGGTCTTGTCTGTTGTTGGAAGGTTATACCGTGAGCAGTAATGTTTCTTTTCTTGTACCCTCTGTCATTAGTTTTGTTGCTGTTACTGTTCATTTTTCTTATCTCATTGCACTTTCCAGTGATCTTTACCTTTTATGCCCCAATTCTCCTCTGCATCCTGCTGGAGGGGAGAGGGACAGGAAGGGGGGGCAAGCAAGAGGCACGGGTTGGAGTGGTTTCAGTGGGAAGACTAAATTGGAGAATACCTTTCCTAAACCACAACAGCATTTAGTTGTTTTTTTAATATCCCCAGTGAGGGAGACTCCTCAGCCTCTTTGGCCAGTATGTCTTTGGTATAATCATCCACCTGAAAGCAGTCAAAAAACCATTTATTTAAGCTCACTTGACAGAAAGCCTTTCTAAGGCACACGGATGCTGCAAGACAGGTGTGTAGCACTACCCAACTCCTCCAGAAATAAAGAATGATCAAGGGATTAAGCTGCTCTGAGAGAACTGAGGAACTTCTGGTTCAGTCCTTCTGCCAGAGTATTTTTGACCCTTTATCATATCACATAAGCTCTACTGTGTAGGACAATTTGCAAATTGTTGATTGCACTGTTCTACCTCACCATACCATGGAAAGAGAATTACAAACATTACGATACTCTGCAAATACCTGCATGATGTTGTTCTTTCCTTCCCATTGCCTGTCTGGGCATGCACTATGAACCTTCTTATTCCTCAATCAATGTTTTAAGTAGATTTCCTTCAAAACTCTGTGGTATTTCCAACATTAAATCAAGAGTAGACTGTCGCTTTAGAGCTATAGAGAGATAGTGCAATTGGGAGAGAAACCACATCCCTCCATACCCAGACAGAAAGCCACGAAGCCAGCCAGGTATGTTTGGTTCCTGTGACAGTATGAGAAGGAGAAGCTCAGTCCTGAAGGTAGACTGGCCCCGCTAGTACATGCTAAGTCTGAGTTCACACCAATTTGGAGTTAGACAATGATCCTTCAAATCATCCTGCACCTCCACCAAGCCTGCCAATTTTGGGATGGCAGTAGAATTTGCACTGGAGGTCACTGGAGCCATCTTGTATGTACAACGTGGAGCAGGTGCTATGTTATCTTACAAGTACCAAGGTGTTCACTTTAGCTCCTTTGTCTCATAGGCATCCAAATATGTGCCTGTTTAAGCAACAGTAATCAATGAATGACACTGATGATGAGACATTATTCTCTCCTGTTTTGTAATAGATGGATTCACAGTATTAAAACAAGGATATAACTGAAAATCTCCCAATCTGGATACAGTGGTTTGTTATTAAATGTCATCATTTTTTTGCCACATCTGGGAGGTTGATTTGCAACATGCTTGTTTTCCTGATAATAGAAAACTAGAAAGATGTTAAATAGTTTCCTCCCCTGCAAACTAGAAGAGAGCAGTTTCCAGCAATGCTGGTTCTTCCCCAGAGAGAAAAAGCCCACCCTGTAATGATTGTAGAAGGTCTTATTTAAATGTTTTCTAAACAATGGGTAGGAGAAAAAGGGAGTGAAAAAGGGACATTTAAGTGTTCCAAAACTTTGAACAGATTTGTTCTTCTCATGCTGATGCACACTGAGCAGCATTAGATCACATGCTGCTAATATCATGTTGATTTATGGTCTGCATAAATGGAAATAAATGGTACTTTCTGTTACCCAGAGAATAATAGATGGTTCTGGAATGAACATAACACCACATTCACACAACAGGCTCTGTTCATGTCACAAGCAAGGGGAGTGCAACTTCGTAAAGGCCCTCTCTGCCATTCCCACCAAAAATCTTTGATACCCACTGCTTTTAATGATTAGGAGTGGACATTTAGGACAGCATTTTCCAAAGTGTCTGAATTATTTAGAAACCAAAGCTGTGGCGTAACAAAGCAGAAGAAATGTTGGGTGAATTTCTCCCTTGAATGAGAAACTGGAGACTCCCTAGATCTTTCCACAAAGTTCACCAACCACACAAGTTGGTCAGGATCCTCTGCGTCATTTCCTCCACTTCTTCCCTTCCCTGCAAGCAGCCTCGAGGCTTTTTCTCATCACTTTCTTTCTGGCCTGAGTGACTTGAGTTCCCTCTTGAGAAAGAGAAGATCCTCTCTTCAAACACAATGTGGCACACAGACAGGGGGGAGCTAAACCTCTGAGCTAGTGAAACTCCCATGCCACCTTTGAAAACTGGACTTTGGGTGCTAAATCACTCCAAAATCACTTCAAAACTTACCCATAGTACCTGGCAGGAAAACTTCAGCTCCAGTGCAGTCTGTGATTATGGTCATACAAGCAAAGGCAATGAGTTACTTTGGTTTAATGACTCATTATTTAAGCTAATGTGTTTTACTTTACAACCAGGGAGGGTAAGTTTGTGCAATCAGCCAGTTACCATTGCTCAGCTGATGAGCAATACCCTGGTAAGATGTGGCAACCTTGTTGCTTTTGAACATCTGCCCGCACACTCCTCCATTATAATGGGGCCTAATAGAGCTCCAAAGAGCTCTAGTTCCAAAACAATCTCAAACAAAACTTCTCCTTTAATAGACTTTCTGCACTGCCAAAACATTCACATTTCAGGTTGAAAGACTGAGTATTTAACCTCAGGACACAGATGATTTTTTGTTATTGTTGCTGTTGGCAGAGAAGGGAAAGTTAAAAAAGTTTGAGAAAATTTCATTTTTGATTCTGTATAAATATGGTCATGTCCATAGTGTTTTCTATTTCTCTGGTTAGATGATTAAAACCTTACCATTAATATGTGCTATGTCTCATGTTGTAATTAAAGGAACAGCTGGTAAAGCCACATACTATTAAGGTCGCCTGATGCTTCACATATTAAGATTTCACTTCCTTATGGATGTATTTGCACTACATCTGAATTCTTACCTTTATTTTTGCTCCCTGACATGTTTACATCTTAATTGTACAATCTTTATGGTTATTCTGTGTGTTTACATTCTGAATATATAATTAATTCCCAGATATATTAAGATAAGATAGAACCTATGGAGACCTACTCATTCATCCTTGAACAGGTGTTATGATATAACATATTCATACATCAATGACAATGAAAATATCTAACCAAGTTCAAATGAGCACAAAAATATTGGTGTGCTGTCACTATACCACATTATTAATTTTATAATTGCAGTAAGGATAATTAAGAGGAATTTAAGAAGATAAAAATTATGTAGCCATTGCCTTTCATACCCAGTATCTTGTGAGGGCTAGCACTTGACACTGCATAGGAGTATGAAGACTGACAACAGCATAACTGGATGACTGGGCTTGCAGTGTAGTGGACAAAATGTCCTCATACCTCTTATGCCCCTAATCTTCTGGAGCTGACAAAGACAGGAGAAGGAATTCATATAAAAAACTTTGTTTTCTTTGCTTTTCTGTGCTCTTCAAGACATACAGGGATGTAAGCACAAAAAACTTACTGGCTCATTCATCAATGCATACAACAAAACTAGAATCCTAATACAAATATTTTCAAAAGAGGGATTTCTGGAATTCCCCTACAGTGGATCCACCCTCTAGTGGAACACACTAATTAGGACTATATATGCTGGATATACACTGCATGCTGGCAAATATTCTCTACTTGGAGAACTCAGTAAAATAGGTGAGGGAGATGAAGGGTGGGAAGTGAAACAGTACTGAAGTCAGGTGAAATCTCCAGTGTTCCTTAACAAGCAAAAACTAGGGTACAGGACAGAGTTTTATAAACAATTTCCTGCTGAGAACTTTATATAGGAATATCCAGTTTCTCAGGGAGGAGGTAAATGAGAAGAAATTTCATTTCTTCCACTACGACTTTAATAAGAAAATAAGCCATTGTCTTATTTCTTTAGCGTCTTCATCAAAAAGTAAAGCCAAAACTACCAAGGTAGACACAGCTGAGGCAAAGCAAACCTGAATAACCTCTTCGTTGCAGCTTCATTTCATCAAGGTCAGCCACTAATACACATATATGTATATATATACACATATGTATATGTGTATATTAGAATGTCACAGTAGCAAAACTGTAAAAAATGAAACTATTCCATCTTCACAAAAAGGAACAGTTCAACCACCTCAATACTTATAAAGGAAAAAGGAAAAACTGTTTTGCTTTTGACCAAAAATAATTTTTGATCTTCAAACAGAATCTGCAACAGCAGTAAATTCTACCTATTTCAGGACAATTACAGTGCAAAAACTAGCTCAAAAATAGATTTTCTTCAAAAAGCATTCCTATCTTTTATACTCACTGAAATTCTTTAGACTAGTATTCTCCAAACAAGACTTCCCTTTTCATAATAATAATTTACTTCTATTCAGGTAAAGCTAAAACCAGAAAGGTAGCATAGGAGGCACAGTCACCACAACCCTTTGGAAGACCAGTCCTGAGTACAAAACTGATTTATCCAGTGCAGATAAATTGTGCACATCCTAAACAATTCTCCAATGCATGAATGTCATTCCAGTAGTGCAATACCACTGCAATCTAAAGTGGCTCTTAGGCCTCAACTGTGTTTTTGCACATGGGCAGTTCATCCAAGGAGATTTTATTTCTGATGCAGAGAAAATGAGGAATGTGCCACCAGCTTGTCACAGAGCCCCATGGACTGACTGAGAAGCCAGCAGTGGGATACAGCTTCTAGTAGCACACCTAGCAGTGGAATGGGACGAGCCACCCAGACAATAAACCCCTTTGAGAAGAGGCCATTTTCCTCTTGGCTGGAGAATGTCAAGCTTTTCAGGCAGGTGGATTGCTCTCCTATCTTTTTCTGAGGAAGAGCTCTCTTTCAGCCCTACTGCAAGTTTGGTCTGCTGGGGAACAGAGACTGTCCTCCAGATACCAAAGTGCTTTCTTTAAGTACCTAAACGTGGTTTCTCTTGCAAGTTGGGTGGTACAGTACAATATGACAGCACTTCTTTTTAAGTCGCAACACTCTACATAATACAGATCCCCAGAGAGATCTGAGTGCTGCATTTTATTGCACTTTTAAAACACTGTGCTAATAAATTCCAGTCTCATATAAACTACATGGACAGAAGTGCTCTACCCATGCAATGTGTCTGCCCAGTTGAAAATGTGTGTTATTCTGAAAAAGTCCACAGCCTAACATTCCCCACTGGAGTGGACAGATGAAAGAAAGAGCTATGTTACTCTTTCTCCCCTTAGAAAATAAGGGCAGCACAAAATATGCCAGATACAATAACTCATGGACTTATGGCTCCAGTGTTCTTGCACAGTTTCTTTTATTTGCAAATTACATTCTCTACCTATTTTATTCTAAAAACAAAAATCTCCTGTAGAGTCTTTTTTTATTCTTTCCTCAAAATAGCAATGCCCCCCAAAGTCTTCAGGGTTTGCATTTTTTAATTTTAAATTAGTATGAAAACTCCTTTTTTTCTTCTGGAAATTTTTTCCATTTCACATTATAATAAACTCATACAATTAGATCAAATCTAAACTGGAAAATTCAATTATTGTTCTCTTACATTTTGCAGTTAAACAGCTTTTCTGAAAGCTAAAGTCCTACCACACAAGAAAATAAGTCATGTGAACAGCTAGCAGTTCTGAAATAAATCGAGTAGTGGAAGACCCAGATGAGGCCCTGGTGTTGGTCTTAATGTTTTCAGCTTTGTGTCCGAGATCCTCATGACCCAGAAAAGTATGGCTACCCATCTTGTCAGTCGAGCTTGCCATATCTTTTCTTCCTTAATCTTTTGGGATGATATTTTGTTATCTTCTCACAGCAATCAGCTTATTTGACATATTTCACTTGTGTTTCCTTCTTAAGCTCAGTTTAGTCAAATCACAATCTGTGCCTCTCTCCTTCCTTTCTTCTATGCATTCAAATCCCCTTCTGGTCTTCAACAGGTCCTTGCAATCAGCAGGGACCTCCAGCAGAAGGTCCATGGTGTAATGCTCCACCTGGCTAGCAGGGATATAGATTTTGTCAAGAAGATGCTGATTTTGTGGCTCAGATCTCTCCAGTGGTGTTTTCTGTGTCATTGATCCTCAAGATCTCCAAGAATACTAATCCTCATTCAGAATATTCAGGACAGATATAATGGGGTTCATATCCTGCAATGGGAGACATCTAATGTTAGATGTCTAAAACTAAGTTAGGCATATTGACTTTCTGAATAATCAAAGGAGAGAAATTATAGCTCTTCTCATTTTCTTCAATCACCTGCCTATGGAAGAGATCCATTACCATCTGCAAATAAGTAGTTTTGTATAAAATGACTCTACAGTGAAGCCTTAGACAGCTCACTGTGGACATCTACAATCAGTACAGAGTAGTTACATCACTCACATACAGCAGCAAAATAAGAGCTTCGAGAACTCTGGTTTAAGACCACCATCTTTGTTCACGTATACCCTGACATAGTTTTGACCTGTACCAGCTATCACTATACTGTCTGATGCCAGCTCATTGTTAGGAGATAGCATAAGTCAGGGATCAACCTTAAAAAAGAAGGCCAGGCTTTTTAGTCAGAAGAAGAAGAAAGATGATTTAGGCATATAAATGTATGCGTGACACAAAAATTGGCCAGCAGTCCATGGTCTGTCTAATTTACTGATGAAAGCATAACTGAATTGCTCCTTCTCTCTTTCCATTCCTGTACATGCTGTGACTGTGGGATAGGGATCTGCCCTGTCCCTGCTTGGAGAAGTAATCCACATTTTAGAGCAGGATCTTTCTTTTCCTAAATGTCTGTGCTGAGGGGGGGGAAATTCAGCCATACATTCTCTTCCTTCAACAGTGAGACTCTTTCAGTAACATATAGAGGACTTTTTCTAGATAAGGAAGCTGTCTGGAGTGTATCAGATAGGATGTGCTTTGATCAAAATACCAAGCTGATCCAGATATTTCTGATTCTTTCCTGACTTAGCCTTAAAGCAACTAAAACAAGATTGATTTTTCAAAACTTTATTTCTCATTTCCAGTGAGAGAAGTACTGAAAGGGTTACAAAAATGTGAAAACTACTTAACAATAAGTCCTTTTCAAGAGGACAAGCCAGTCGGTCCTGAAACTCAGTGCACCAAACAGTTGCTCCCCACTCACAAAGCTTTATCAATACATGGCAACAATTCATGATTAGACTATGAAAAAAGCAGTTCCTGATTGCAGGGATGGGATGGGCAACTGTTTAAGACATACTTTTCTTTTCTTTCCATCTCTTTTTTTTTTTAATTGATTTGCAGCTCTTTGATGATACAAGGATTAATTGTCTGGTGAGAAAAGCAGAAGGCATTTATTTACATTTATAATCACAATTTTAATCATTCATCTAATATAAAAAGTCACTGTTAGTCAATTTTATGTTTCTGGCATTTTATTTCAGCATAAAGTGTTAAAATGTTAGCACTTCTCATTACTGACTGATTATTTTGCTCAGGATTTTTAGTTTTCTTTCTCTCTCCCTGTGCCTAACATCCAATTTACAACCTGCTAAAGGCCTCATAAGATTTTTATGGATTATTTCCTGAAATCACATTAATCTAGCTCCTGTTACTTTGCACTAATTTCACCTGCCATTGTGTGAAGTAACTAAATTCAATTGCTTGGAAATGATCCCCCAGAGACTTCTTCATGAAGCGAGAAAAAGGAAAAAAAGTAACCTTACCTTGATGAGGTTATAAATATGGTGGGAACAACAGACCTATAAATTCACAGTATGTGGACTCTTATCAAACTATGATAATCAGAGACCTTCAAACTTTCACATAAGATATAGATCAGGGCTCGGGTTAGATTGCACTTGGCTTTGTCTCAGCTACCGTAAGAAGTCAGCCTCATTTGGCTACAACAAGTGATACACTATTTATCGCTGTTTTAACAAGCCAGGGAAGTTGTCCAGTAGCTTATCAACTGCACTGGGGTTCATTAGAACATCTCTTCAACCAGTATTAACTACACTGGGCATCAGCTATCAATTAGATGTGTCCCTCATTTTAAGGACAGTCTGCAGATAACTCTGTAAGCCGTCTGAGCAAACAGTATTTAAAAACAATGAAGCAGCCTGGTCTCTCTGACACAATGTTGTCTGCTCCCTTTGTTTACATGATAAAAAATCCATCTCCTCTAAGCCTTGTAACTGGGTAGTTTAAGAACAGCAGGTATGCTTGAGATAGAGTAATTTAATGTAATTGATCAGGGTTGTAAGAAAAGTTATCTGACTTTCAAGTGGACTGTGTCTGATCCACGCATGGCTTCCCAGACACAGTGATGCTTTCATGCAGTTGACTTCTTGGAAATGGGGATTCAGTCATGCTCAGTGCAGTCAGCAGATAAAGTGCAGATTAGGGTCTTTGATTTCCTAAACTCTGGACCGAACTCCAGCAAGATGCCATTAGGACCCCAAAAGGCTCTTTCCCAGTGCTGCAAATCCTCATGTGCAGTTTTCCTGGTCTCTATACAGCAGCAAGCAGAGATTGGGTTTCTTGGCTGCTGCCCCAACTTGCCAGTGCTGGGCTGTGCTCTGGTCCTGAGGAGCAGCAGTGTGACCACAGACTTAGGAAGCGTTGAGTTTTCACTTCTTCAAATCAATGCTAAAGCTGAGTCAACACCAGTGTGGACCCTGGATTTATCCCACCCAGCAAGAACTTTTTCTTTAAATTATTTTGATTTTTATTTCTTGGAATAGATATTCATTCAGCTGTACCTTGACTAACACAGGATATCCACATTGAAATTCTCTTATCTAGGCTACCTTAATGGTACCTGGCATCAGAGTCTGCCCCTCCTCTGCCTCATACTTGACACTTAGAAATGCTCTTTCCTAAGTAATGTAGGATCAGTGTCACACAGGGGAAAATTTTTGAAGAAGTCATGATACAATCCCTCTCATCTACAGATCTATATCAAAGATCAATTGGGAGAATGTAATGTGTATTTCTGGGTTTTAATTTATAAAATGCTGGTCTTAAAGTGGTATCTTCCTACATAGCAAGACTAAAATGTGTGCCTTTACAGATAGTAAATTGCATCTTGAAATATATTTGTACCTCTACACTTGGACAGTTTTGCCACTGGGATTCTGACCACAAATTGCTCTACACTGAAAAGCCATTTAGAGATCTATCCCCCAAAGGGATTGTCTTTTGTACATCCTTAGTCTTATCCTTTACAGCTAAGGAATCACAGCACTTACGCATGACATGGAAAATATATTTTACCTTTCAGTCCCAGAGGAACCAAGCTCAAACCTCCCACTTTTTAGGAAACCGGTCTCAATTCCAGGCTGTGAGCTAAATTTAAGTAAACAAATGAAGGGCTCTGTGAAGCCTTTCTGCTGAAGCTGCTCCTTTTCACATGGTGTACTTAACTGCTCCTTGAGACAAAGGATAGGATGTAAGGAGGAACCACTTCAAGAGGATGAACTGAATGTCCCTCACCCTAAGAACAGTCCATAGGCTGGTGGTTATGGCACTCTCCAAGGAAGTACGAGATGTGAGTTTCCAGCCCCTCAGGCAGAGGAAGGAAACTGAACTTGGGTCACCCACATCCTGAATGAGTGTACTAACCACTGAGCTGAATAATAAATAATTATGAAAAGAAGCACTGTCCCACAGCAGCTCTCTTCTAAAAGGGAGAAACATCTCTTCTCTGTTTTTCAAAGCATATCTATTCTTAGTCTCCTCACTCCAGAAGTCTTAAAGATTGTGTAGGAGTCTGAATGTTTCTAGTCCAGATCTGGACTCACTATTCAGCTAGCCTCAGCCCTTTTTGTCGGCTAGCAAAATGGTTCTGTGGCTGTTTGGGATCCCACTGTGAAGCCCCAACTCTCTTCTATTTATATAACCAGTCTGGGTCTTTAATTGGGAGATGTATGTTCACTTAATAAGCAGGTGCAGGGGATCCTGGTGCAGCAGCAGCGAACACAGCAGTACTCACAACCTTTTGTGTTTGCTTTCATCTTCTGGCTTAGTGCATATTTAGGTGCTTAAGTCTCAGTGACTGCTTTCTCATTCTCCAGACTGGTCCTACCAGAACTACCCTGCTTCATGTCAGATGACTCACTAGCCAACAGGAGATGCACAGATATTCACAGAAAGAGGGAATGTCTATCCTCCTAAAATGTGGGATAACTGTGTGTGCATTGTATGCTGTGTTTCCAAAGGCCATTATGCACTTCCTTATTTACAATTTTATATTTTGGTATAGTCCTCATTGTTCACCATAAACATTCCCTGTTCCCAGAGGCTGGGTTATTTTAGAAAGAAACAGAAAAGGCAAATTGTCTTACTTCTGAGATTTCCAGTAATCAGTTTATCACACATTCATAAATCAAGACATTTACTGTGAAGAATGTTTAAGAAATACAAAGTACAATTATAGGCAACTGCATATTTCCAAACATGCCGGTGTTTGAATATTCAAAAGATACTTCATATTCTTCTATTTCTTGCCAATAGCTGAAATGCTGAGTCTTTATTAGGAGTGTTTATGGTAAAATAAGCACATGACATTATCTCCTGTCTGATCAAACAGAGTCAACATATTATTTTAAAATGTCAGAGACCTATTTCTGCAGCTTCCAGTAGTTATTGTTGTAAACAAGGGATTGGTGCATTTGCCCATAGCTTAGCCAGAATGTTAATGTTTCCTATTAAACATTTTCTTCTTTCTTTCCTAGACCATTTTGTACTACCACACCCAGCTGTGAACATCTGGCTCCAAGCAGTGACACCAGCTGATGAGAAATGGCATTCCTGCAGCTTTTCTTTCTGAAGACTCATCCAGAGGTGGCTGTTATCCAGCAGACAGCACTCAGCACTGCTGAATGTCAGTGTCTGGAGTCCCACTGGACAAAGGCTCCTAGAGGAGTTACTCACACTGAACTGTGTAAGATAAAGATTTGGGAGTCTGATTCTCAGAACTGTGGTTCTACAAGTCATCAAGATCCTCTGGCTAGTCACCTCAAACACTGTCACCCAGAGGACGTATGGACTAAAGCATTTGAGCATCCAGTCTGAAGCATAAGACAGATAGTGATTACTAACTCAGACTGGTCTCCTGGCACAAACTGTGAATGTGCCAGTGGCAGCTCTGTGTTTGAAATCAGCATGGATGACAGCAGTCCAACTCTGACACTGCTTTATGTAATCTGGCATGGCATGGAGCCTCCACTTCTCCACCCAGTAACACTGTGGCAGCTTCTGGACAGGAAATCTTCCACCCTTCAGAGCTTGGCTGGCAACATTACTGGAAAAGAGAACACGGAGAGTTAAATATGAGAAAAATATAATTTTACTTAGAAATACTAATTAATATTTAATGTGTTTAATTATAAATATAAATTAATAATGTTTTGATAATAACTTGCAGTCAACATCCTTTATCAGAGGATGAAAAAGCACTTTATAGATAAAATGCAACTAAACTTCCCATTATCTACCTATGCTCTCCTTCCCACTGGCTGCTCTCAGGGTGTTCTATGAGAGGCAGATACCTGACATAATTGTGGTGAGAGAGGAAACTGCAGCACAAGGAAGTAAAGAGCCTTGTTTGCATTCTCACAGATAATCAGAGCTAAGGTGGCAACAGACCCTATGTGTCTCTATACACAACCTATTGCTATATGCAGCAAACTACCGTCGCACTTGAATAACAAAAGTTTCCAGGATGCTGCCCTCCAAACTAGCACCCAACCATAACTCAGGCAAGTTTTGAACTTGGCCTGACTGCAGGGTATGTTACATCTGCACAACTTTCTGCAGTCGGACCTATGCCTGCCTCAAGCCAGCTGGTTGCAAGCAAGTGCTGGTCCAAACCTGTAAAACTTCATTAGTTTGGGGCTGTTTCTCTGCAGAATCTACTGCAAGTTCTTGCCTTACAGGCAAGGGATGACTGACATTCATCTGGCTGTGTGTGAAGGGATGCAGCACAGGTGTGTCTGCAAAGGACTGAGCAGCCATATCCCTTGCTCAGCACTGCACATCTGTCAGTCTCAGTGCAGACCTAGCAAGGATGCTTCAGATATTCTGGGGGACAAAACTGGAGCTGAAAATGTTACTTGAATGCAGGCTTTACCTGAGCAAGCAGATTATGACCAGTTAGTAACCATGCCAAACAGTGTATAAAAAGTGTTGTAGCATGTGCTAGAGCTAGGACTGACCACCACAACACTGGAAGATTATTCTTGTATTGCCTATCCATTTATTGCCATATAGTCAAGGCACTTTAAACATTTTAAAATTAATTTCAAGTTTTCAAGTCCATTTTTTCTTTCTGAATGTCCAGTATAACACCCAATATAGATGGCAAATTACAGATTCTTTTGGAGAGGAACTAGCCCTCAGCACCCTAACCTTACATTATAGGTGTTCTATAGCAAAGAGAGGAGTCTCAAAACTGAAGGTGCTGCTCCGCATTTGCCTCAGTGCCAACTACACTGCATAAGACATAAAATAAAGAAGTCAGTAAAGTGTATTCCTTTCTTAAGGCCCTTTAACCTAGAATGTTTCTTGACCACATGGTCGCCTCTGCGGTGGTGCATGCCCCCACCCCAGACTGCACTATGATCTAAGAAATGCTCATTAGGTGTTGGCCTTGACAATACCTGGGCTGAGCTCCTCTGAGCTTATCAGAAACGCTGTCTGTTGCCAGGAATCAGCACTATCTAATAAGTCCCTTGTTTTTTTAATGGACAGCCTTAGAAACATTCTTTTTTTCCTGAATAACAATCCAAGTGGAATAATATTTTTATTCTCACACTTTTAAGGTGTGAGAACAAAACTTGTGGCCAAGATGAAAGGTTATTATGACTATAGCCTACCCTTTTGCAACGCTATAAACAGCAGCCCAAGAGAGACCTGTCAAGCTCTCCTGGGCCACAGCAGGCTGCAACCAGCAATCTCCCCTGAGCTGGGACATCTCTCAGAGTTAGCAACTCTCACATTTGCTATTTCTTGGAGGATTGCCAACCAACAGATCCTGGGCTGACATCTCACTCCTCAGGATTCAGTCCTTTGCATGTAGAGAAGAATGCAAAAATATTTGAAGTGAGCATTTCACAGAACTGAAGGGAAATTTTTCAAAGGTACTTTTTACAGACTTTTTATGTCTGTGTGCATATGCTATATCAAATGTGCTGGGGATACTGTTTTCCTAAATTCTTAGGTACTTTAGATTTATAAGTAAGGTCCCGTTATAGCATACTAAATCATATATTGATCCTTTTCTAGATTGTTTAAGATAAGTCATCGGTTAAGTTAAATTATTTAAGTTAACCTACGTTAAGCTAAGTTAAATTGTTGCCAGGCCTTTAGGTCATAGAGCTTTTTGACCTTACCCCGTCTGTCCTTTTGTCTTTGCCTTCCTCTAGCCCACCTCCCCTCCTCCTCAGCCTCCACATAGATGGTCTTGACTTTATTTCAGCTGAGACTGATATTGATTTTAGATTTCTGTGGGCTTCTTCTTGGTGTATTTTAACTATGTAGTAAGTGGAACCTTGCCAAGAACTCTATCGTGTTGTTGCCTTTAGAGTAAACTTGCTTTTGCTAGTACCTTTGCTACATTTGCTAGTGTTTTTTAAGTGACCTTAAAAAACTCATTTCATGACAACCTCTCAGCTCTGGATCACTTTGTTCAGGTTCCTGGGTCTTCGTGTATTATCATGAGATGTGATGGCAATTGCACTCACAGTAAGTAGTTAAGTAAGGAGGTAGAAAGTGAGAAGGTAGTCAAGTACTTTAGCACTAGATTGAATGAATCAAAAACCGTTGCGTGAACTCCCAAAAGCAGAGGTTCCTTTAGAAACCTACAGAAGAGCAGTAAGTACCTCTGCCATATGCTCCTCTGCAATCCTTTAAAGAGCAAAGTAAATCCATAGTGCAACTCCTCACTGCACAACTTTTTCTGTATTTTCCTGATACCACAACTTTATTCTTAATTACACTAATGTTAATTAATTTTTCTTCTACTTGAATTTGATAGATTGTCTATCTAATAGACATCTTTAATCAATTTTTTCAGATGCCAGTAAGGATAGATACATTCATAAAAGTAAATAACCTGTTTTAAATAGTGTTTGAAAACCAGTGGCCAAGCTATCTATGAACTTTGCAATCATAAAAGCTTTTTTTGGAACAGACTAGAGGCAAAATGTTTCACTTGCTTTGTTAATGTCCTTTCATTTGAGTCATAATTATATCCAAACTGCAGCTTCTGAGGGCCACACAGAATAATACAAACCCTTTGTTTCCGTGGATTGATGTTCTGTTGTTTCCATTCCCATTGCAATCCTGGTTACATGAATGAGGAATCTGAATGCAAAAGCATGCAGCATTTGGGGAGTTATAAGAAGCTGAAATGCTTTGATGTTTTTCCAAAGCCTATAGTCTGATTCACTATTCTTTTCCCACTCTATCTTGGACCATAGCTTTCTTTGGTCTTTATGTAAGCTATAGAGCACCCTCCAGATCTGGGCTGTGAGAGAGATTTTGCTGTGTAAACACATCACAAAACCAATTTGAGCCATCTCACCAGAAAATAGTGTGTCCCAGAGAAGTCATTTCCCCAGATTTCAGGTTGGGACCTTGCCAAGCCTGGGTTCCACAAGGTGCTGCACAAACTGCCTACGGGTAATCACTAAAACAAACAGTGGGTTCCTGCCTTATTTGCTAAATTCCTCCCTTCTGAAATTAAAATCATCCCTTTTTACCCATTTTGTCAGCAGTGATATTCTAGTTTAATATCTAGAGCTTAATGCCAGCATAAATTATACAATGGAGAACAAAGGGGACCTGGGGATGTCCTTGATGAAAAATAGAAAATGTAAAAGTTCAGAAACTTCTGCAAAGCTTAAACCCTGATCCAGAGACAGAACGACTTGTGTCTCTTGTGTGTAACATGGGGATACAAAGGTTGAAACTAATCCTGAGTATATTAATGTCATGACATAACCTTTGCAGCTGAAATGCTCTTTCTTATTAGGCTGTAGAATTCTCCACCTCAAGGTAATACTGAGAACATCGACTTACTAGTTTTGCCTTAATTTAGTCCTCAGAATAGCCACTTTTAGATGACAGAAATATAATCTAAGAATAAATATTTGTTCCAAGACAACTGAGATGTATCTAAAAAACAAAAAAAAAAAAGACATTATTTCCCACTGTATGTAGAAGTAAAAATAAGGGAACAGCATAACTCAAATCAGAGCTGATACACCGCAAATTATTTCCTAAAACCACTCAGAAAGTATTTCAAGTAAAATTAACAGACTTCATCACAGATGGGCTAAAATATAGCACAACACATTTCTAACATCAAATGCCACTAATGTAAAAAGAAATAGAATAATGCAAGTAGTAAGATCGTGTCCATAATTCAGTTTGATAAACTAACTGTAACCAAGTTACAACCAGTGTTGCCTAAAATCATCTCTTTGGTCTTTTAAATCGGTATCTCATGTATCTTCTCTGATAGCAGCTTGGGTTCAGAAATTCTTTTCACCTCAGATGGATTATAACATATTTTTCTGCATGTTGACATTATTGATACAGGCCAATTCTCCTGTCCACACTGCAGAAATTGTGAATATTCTGCATGTAGAAATCATGGTGTAACAACCTGAGCCCAGCAGAGGGGATGAGAACAGAATATACAATTGAGATCTGCAGTGCAGATAAGCTTTCTGCACTGAAAACTGAAGATGTGAATTTTACCTATACATCAAAAACATGCAGTATTCTGTGGCTTGCTTATCCTTAAGTGGCATGAAAACACAAAGAGAAAAAAGCCGTTCTGATGTCTGATAATGAGGAACATGGTTGACTTCCAGATCTGAAACTATTTAACACACACACACGAGAGAGAGAATAAGAGACAGAGAAATCTTTGAAAAAAAACTTGGAATTCAATGAAAAAAATACTTATTACAGTAGACATCAACTAATGGATCACATTTATTTTGTGTCAATTTGAAAAGGCAGAGGGATTTTAATTATTTTCCTTACTAAGCACATCCAAAAATATTCACTAGAAAACACAGCAAATATGTTATAAACTCATTTAAGCCACAGAGCTAGTCAACACTGTTTGCAATTATGAAATCATTTGGGGCTACAGTATTTTTTTACAAGGAATTGTTTTGCTCTTAGATGAAAACCACATCATAGTCCTTCAGACATAAATCTTTTATTGTATCTTCAAGAAAGAAACTGGAAATTGTGCAACCAGGCGCCACTGATAAAATGTAAGTATCCCCTTGGAGTAATCTGGATGAGATCATCACTTGGGAAAGATAACAGAGTATGTCATGGTTACAAAATACTGCTTTCCTTTTCAGTTAGTGACAGAGGAACACAATGAACATAGTCCTGTGCAGAGCATAAGATAAAATGCTTGGATCTTCAGGACAGAAATCGTTTCCTGAGTCTTGGCTTTGATTTACTTGACTTTGCAGCCAGAAATATGACCCATTCAGTGTCAGGTGGACTTTTTCCTTTTCCTTCTGTGCAGGTGAAATTACCACCATAGCCAAGGGCTGCACATCAAAGGCAAGGAAAAGGAAAAAATAATATATGAGGTAAACTGATGAAATGATCTGACAGAACTTATTTCAGATGTAACCTGGGATAGTCTGAGCCATCAGACGTCATTCATTGTTTGTTGTCTCACTTTCATCCATGTTCATGCACC
Source organism: Pithys albifrons albifrons (assembly GCF_047495875.1). NCBI lineage: Eukaryota > Metazoa > Chordata > Aves > Passeriformes > Thamnophilidae > Pithys > Pithys albifrons. The sequence continues at coordinate 43,117,968 of NC_092461.1, read as the reverse complement.
TGCCCTCCATCCCCATTTGCCAGATTTCATTGCAGGGCTAAGGGATTTTCACCAGTTAAATGAACTCATATATTTTTAGGTGACTGACCCACTGTCAACACAAACTTTTTCCACTAATAAACAGTGAAACATCAAGGCACTGATTAACTTGCAAGACTTAGTCCTTAACGTACCTTCCTATACCATGAAAGACCATTTTCTCTGAGTCTCCTGACCATAGTTTCAGAATCATTCTTATCTATTCCTTTGTACAAATAAGGCATAGAAAAAACCTTACAATTCTCTGAACAAATTAAGTCAGAAGACACAGATTCAGGTTCTGCACTGTTCCTTGGATCAGGATGGGTTTCAGGAGCAACAGTTGTGAGCAGCACTTCCCTTAACAACACTGATTGCACAGGGTCTGCCCACTGGGAATGATTACATGAAACAGAGCAAAGTGGGGAAATAATTTCACCACAATTTCCACTAGTATGGAGGTAGATTGTGCACAGTATTTATCACTGTCACAATTTACTTGCCACATTCAATTGAACATTCAAGTGAAATTGCAGCACCATAAGTAGTATATTGTGCATATGTGCGCTAATCAGGATGTGATGTCTTCAGTTTCGGACACTACTGGAGACAGTAAGGCTATGAATTCAGCTCTTTCCTCCTTCTGTTAAATAGAAACCTACAGATACTGATGTAATAAAAAAATTCTGGTCCAATTTCATTTGCTACTTAAATAATGAATATAAATCTGTGATTATTTGGCCTAGGCTGGGTTTGTTTTTCACAGCAGCAACTTGTCTAGATGACAGCTCCACTGTCACTGTTCCAGGTTTCTTAGTCACTGAGGTGACAGTTTTGCTTAAACTAATGGGAGAGCTAGTACAATTATGGTCTTATACATGTATGTCCCATGTATATAATCTTATATAGTTGAACTCATGATACTGACGGTAAGACTTAACTGACAGTAAGAAAGAGGCTAAGGATAAAATTTAAACAGGGGACAGAAAGAGGAATCATAGGATCATTAACATTGGAAAATACTTCCAAGATCCACATGTCCAACTGTCAACCTAGCACCACCCACCATGTTCATCATTACTCCATGTTCTCAAGTGCAATATCTCCACATTTTTTGAACACTTCCAGGGTTGGTGACTCCACTGCCTCCACAGGCAGCCTATTCCAATACTTCATAACCCTTTCCATGAGGAAGTTTTTCCTAATATGTAGTCTAAAACTGCCCTGGTGAAACTTGAGGCCATTTCCTCAAATTCCAAATTTGATTTGTTTTGAGAAACCAGGAAGCCACATTTAATTTTAGTTCAAATCCTCTTTGCAAAACATCCATCCTATCTGCAAGTGAAGTAAAAATCCACAGCACAAATGAGTACCAGCAGGAGACCTGCACAGGGATAACAAGAGGGAGGACTCAAGGTTACAGGTGTTTGTCAGTGCCGTTTTCTTCCTGATGTCCCAAGAAGAAGCCAGGCAGTCACAAATGTGCCCAAAACTAGGGAACAAAAACAACAGCAGCTGTGATTAAGATATATGGAAGAAGTGAGCCCGACTCTGAGGCAAAAGGTAACCCTATAATAACAGCTGACTCCTGAAGAGTATAAAAGACCTTATCCAAAATGCCATTTTGTTGTTGCCAGTCAAAAGGTAGAGAAGATTCAGTGGCTGAAGTCTTTTATGCACCATATCCCTCACAAGTGATCCTGATCATCCTGGTTGGACAGATATTTCTTGATGCTTGGGCGTCTCCCTGGTTGTAACATGACAGAATACATTTGGAAGTGAAATCAGTTTTAAAGTAATTACTACCTTCATCTCCCTTAAGGTCTCTCACTGAGCTCATCACATCCTATTCTACTCTGATTAACCCTTATACCTAACCTGATATTCCTAATAAACTTGTTCTTGCTTCTGAAAATAAATAGGTACAAATGTCTGCTTTTAATGTGCAAGAGACAATACACATTTTCTCTGCCTGATAAACAGCACTGGTGCATAAGCCAAAACCTAAAGAATCTTCCCATGTTTAATGCCCTTGTGTTAGAAGGATAAATACAGGTCAGTAGTGTCTACTGAAAGCTGATAAAATCAGCTCTAGACAATACAGCTATTTCAGTGGGATTCTTTGTCAAGCACAGATCACCACTGCACCGCATCTTCCAGAGAAAACAAGTCCATACCGCATACCTAAGAACTCATTTGTTGGAATCAGAAGTCAGAGCAAGCAGAGCTGTCTGCCATAGCAGAGGGAAAATACTCATCAAAGGGACAACGTGCATTTATTGTCAGTACAAATCTTCAACCAACAGTGTGCCATTAGTTTCTGATTTCCGTTGAGCACCAGTGACACTGGATTCTTCCCCTTGTAAAAACAGAATCTTGCTTAGGCTACAAACATGATCAAATCCTGACTAGCAAGATGTGTCATTATTTCAGAAACTAGGTACACAGATTTCATTTCCCAAATACTACTTACCTAAGTGTTGATATTAACAGCCATCTTGTTCTTCTGCTTTCTGGTGAAAGCAAACTGAATTAAGACATCTGCTTAGTTGTAGCAAAATGTTCTGCTGTCTTCTGAAGAATAAAAGAACAAAATTCAACTGAGAAGTTCATTAATTGCAAATACTGGCATCTAAGTATATTGTACATCCAAAATCCTGACAAAATGAGACTTCTTAAAGATACCATTTACACTCACTATTACATAGGTTTGTCTACACTCAATTGGGACTCACACAACTAAGTCCTCCCTTGCATGAAATCCAGGCTTATCTGCAACCCACACAATGATGTAGCACAAAGTCACAGTCTTGCATATCAGGTCATGGACCAAAAGAACAGACATTTGAGTTACAGTAAAGTGCTGCAAGCCATAATCCCATGCTCAGAGGAGCCCCTGAGAGACCACAGAAGGCATAACCAAGAACATATGATGCCCTACTGGAAGAAGACACTTTCAAAATTTGTTTTGGAGAGATATAGTGGGTAGGTACATTTATATATAATTGATATATAGTACAACACTTAGAGGACTTCAGTGTCAAAGATGGCTAAAATTTGGTCTGTACTGCAAAGAGGAGGGTTCCTTGCTATAACCTGAAGTCTGTAATTCTGGCAGGTATTTTCACACCTCCTGAAGGTTTGATTTCCCCAAGTAATGGACAGAATATTTGTCTGCTCGCAGCCACAGACCTGAAAGTTAAGACTTGAATAATTTGGTATATCTGTTTGATTTTACCACCTATGAATTACAGTGTCTTAAAACCCAATGAAAATAATACAAGGTGACTTAACAATAAAAATGTAGGGATAAAGACAAAGTAAATTTTGCCAACCTTCTGCTAGTCTGCATACAATACAAATGGCACACACTGAGCATGTTAACAACTTTAAACTCCTTTTTTCTGTTTTCTTTTTATCACAACATGTATTCTCTGAGGCAAACTTTCAGTAGTCACAGAAAACTATTGCATGCTAACTCTACCGTTATGAGATACTGTCTCAGAAAAAGAGAACAAAGATGTTCATGGCAGCTGCTTCTGTGAAAGGAGGGAATATAATAGGTTTTATGAGCTATGGCAAGAATTAGTTTGCTCAATCACAAGCTCATGGGTTTTTATCCTCATTTCAGTGGCAAAGGAAGGTGTACAAAGTCAGTTACTGCCCCTCCACTGACAAGTGGTCATAAGCAAAGGAGCAGCCACACTGGACAGCTCAGGAATCCACCTCACTCTCTTCCCTCTGTCCAGCTGTAACCATCAGTGGATGTTTCATGGGGAAATAGAAGAAATAAAGCAAATATAGAGTGTTTTTCCCCAGTGTATTCTCTTGGTTTCTGAGAACTATCCAACAGGGTCTTTCTGAGGTGTGTTTTGCATCTCTACCATTATTTGCAATAGCCACCAATGCAAGTCTATTTCCTTCTGCAGGCAGTAATTTTTTAAAACACTCTGTCTTGGTTGCTTTCAGTTATCTAAAACCTTTGTGTCATTTTGTCTCCTATGTTCATCTGCTGTTACTTCATGATATTCACCGACATCTAGTGGGATCCCATAGTCCTTCAGTTACAGACAGGGTTTTTTTATGAAAATCAAGTCTAAGTTTACCAAGACAATGGTTTGGAAAAGAAGCTTCCAATCTTTTCCTTTTTCATAAATGACTGAAATATTTTAAAGGAGATCCATGTCATGCATGAGCAGGCTCTGGAATTCTTCACCTATTTTAAAATTATATTTACTTGTATAATAAAAATAAGGACAATAAAAAATACCGGGTGAATATACTCAGACTACAGGATATTTAGGGAGCAGGTTTTGCAACAAGATTCACATCCTTGAAGGGAAATTAATTTCCAGAAAGCTTGAAATATTTGGTATACAAACTACAGAGGTAATAACCAAATATATTCACCTGACAAACAGGTAAACTTACATATGTCAAATGAAGTTTATCACTGCTATTATCACTAGGTCATGCACCTCTATAAATAAACAAGAAACAAAAACCTCATCAGTGTTATAATTATGTGACCAGAGCCAAATGGTTTTTGCATTAGGGCGTCTTGTATGATTGATTTTAAGAGGTAGTTAAAAAGAAAACTGTTTTAGTCTACTGGATTAAAAACAAACAACAAGGCATTAAAGGAATAAAAGAACTGATGGATTAAAATGCACAGAAGAAAGACAACAGTGAATTGCCTGGCATTTTTGAAGAGCAAAAGCTAGGATAAAAAGAATTCAGTTTCCAAACAACAAAAAACTGGCAAAAGGGCAGGAATCCAGACTCCCTCAGATTTATGCTTTATCTGCCAATTAGCATTAACATGCCTGATCTAGGTGTCTCGCCAGCTTGTGGTATCATAAAAAAACAACAAACCTTGAATGTGTTATCACCACAGAATGTGTAATTACTTTACGCACCAGCTGAAAATTACAGAGTGATGAATTTGTAAATTTGTATATATTTATTGTGGAGATAAAGTTGTTGGAGTAGATATAATCTATACTCATGTTTAAAATTCTGGTTTCAACTTTTCACTGCCAGTACTGAAAGTAAACACTAGTGAAGTGGTAATACATTATTGTACTGGAGCAACATATAAATTTTGTTGGGCCACTGCTGTTCATTGTCTGGAGAAAATAATCTCAAGTCCCTGACAGGGTAGATGCTTATCCATGTGACTTGTCCACTGAAGGACATAAAGCTAAACATGTGTTTACATGATTGCAAGATGGGATCACTCTTGCTAATGTCAACCTGATCTTTCAAGACTGTCACTCAAGAGATCACAGACAATAACACATATAATATCTGCTGAATTATGTTGACATAAATTATGAAATAAATTACAATCCCTAAATTATTCAAATGTGGAATCAAAAAACCCTTCTCTTACTTCTGAGATGACTGAGACCTTTTTTTTTCCCCAAATAAACAGAGATTTGGCTATGCCAAATGCTATCCAGCATAAACATATGTGTACAAATGACCTGAGGGAAAAATAAGGCCTGCATTATTCTTTATCTCAAATTTGATGAGAAAAATTATCATTCCACTTTTCAAACCTGCTGTATATCAATTGTTGAGAAGTACTGTTTCAGTTTTATTCCCACTCACCTCCAACTGCCCATCACATCTCAAATGTTGTGTACTTCACAAGCCCTATGAACAGAAACCATCTTTTATTATTTCTCTACATAGTACTTAAAGCAGTGGAGTATTTCTTTTCAGTGGAAGCACTCCACAGTTTCTCTCTAACTAAATAATGCTGTTCCTGTGGGTTTGCAGGTGCAATTTATAAAAGTTCTTGAAAATGTTCTCCACTGTCTTACTCTGAAGTATGTACTTCTCAGTTCCCACTGACACTTATTTTATGAATACAAATTTGGAGGAAGAGAAGAATTTCCTCATCTAACTGAAGTTGCAGAAAATTTTCCAGTTTCCCAGTGAGATGAAGTCAAGGTTCTTTGACACCATTAACCTAAAAAAAGATGAGGCAAACATGTTGGGACAGACAACAGAAGCATGATTGCAGGGTAGATCCAAGTCACCAATCTGAAGCAAAGACAATTTTGTCAGAAACCCTGAATTCCTGCAAAATATTAATGTGTTGGTAAAGTGATTTTTTATATATAAATATAAAAAGGGCTGAATTTTGTTAGCAGACTCCTAATCAATTCTAAAAGAGTATTCAAGAGAAGACACAGAAAGAATCTGCAGTATAAATACTTTCTACAGACAGTATATTACCTTCAAGGAGGTAGCTGCAACAAGTGCCCTTCAGGTCAGAGTTAAAAAACTGGAAAATGAAGCTTATTGCATGGCTAGAGCAGCTGGAGATGTTTGCCTGCTTCTCCCTCATCAATACTGTGTCTAGTAGCAAGGTTAAAGAAAACAAAAAACAGCAATGAAAATGTTCAATAAAGCAGCAGAAACCAATAAACGAAAATTTACATATTCAGTGTGGTGGAAATCCATAGGTATCATGGGTACAACAGGACCCTCTATAATATGCTGCAAGAAATATTACATGTAAAACTGAGACAGGGAGAAAAACAGTAGCCATGAAATAAAAAAGGGCAGATAAGTCCTATTTTGTATATCAGGCTTTGTTTGTAGAGTTGTCTTGTTTACCTTGATTTTGTTTCTTTGGAGGAAAACAAGGTGGACCGTGTTGACTATTCACTTGCTGAAGCAGGAGTTTTCTCTGACTACTACAGGCAAAGCAGTAGCAGAAACAGCACTGGACCTGCAGACAAGCAGAAGGTAACCGATCAAAACAGCTTGTCTGAGTCTGAGCAGTACCCAGTAGCTCTCGGGCTTGTTAGACTCCGAGAAGTGAAGAAAAAAAAAGTGTGGTAGCACTGCAAGTAAAGCAGATGGAGCAGCATGCTGTTCTTTTTTTGCACTTCTCTGCATCTTTGGCTTTGCTTGCAGGATGAGTTTGCTTGGCTCAGGGCAGGAGGAATAAAGCAGATCTCTCAGAAGCACTGCAAGTCTGACCTGCTACCCAGGGCTGCCTTGTGACACTGATCCACTTTCAGCCACCTCCACTGCAAGAGCTTTATTTGCAGTAAAGAGTTCAAGTGAGAAGCTCTGTTGCTGTAGGACTCCCTGCAGGATATTCATTTTCTGTATGGAACTGAAAGCGCTTTCATGGAGTGCCTAAAGTTAGTTAGTCTGGGCTCATAGTTAAGGTAATAATGGTTATCAATAACAATCTCGGACTATGGCTTTTCTTTGTCTTTGCTACATCAAAGGTGCATTTTTCCACTATGGAAGGAAATGCCAAAAACCCACATCCTGGCAGAAGAAAGGTATTGTGCAGCTCAACCCCAGATCTGGGGCAATGGTTCCATCTTAGGTGATGAAAATTAAAAACTGCTCCATGATTTCTTTCTCCTGGCATATAGCTACCTTGTCTGACATAAGTACTTCCCATTGAGGACCCAGATGGCAAGTATTTCCCAGGATGTGAAGTCAGCCTGTCCCACTAGCCCTGAGGGCACACTGCTGTGGGTTCTCTGTTTGGGCCATGAAGCCTGTGGCACTAGTAAATTTTTCTCTACTGGTTATTCTGTAGCTGTGAGTACCCATACGGTCTCACACACCTTTTTGGGTGCTATAAAAATAACCCATAGCCATAAGACCAAATGTTCAAATTTTTCTTAACAATTTGTCTGAAACAGTTACGAATTTTTCAACAAAGCTGCAGGGATCAAACAACTGAATATCTGCTTAGCATTCTTGTGACTGCAGCCAGTAAATCTATTTCATCATTACAGTGTTAGAGAATCAAATATCCTCTATGGTATTTGCAGTTGCCAAAAATAAACAGAGGAAGGGAATGATACACTGCTTCTGTGAGACTAACACCTAAGCTGTTTGTGGGAAGATAGCCCAAACAGGATGTGCTGATAAGGACTGATAAACCTGTGTGTAACAATAATTGGACCTCAATCTGTATTTCCTCAAATATTCTACATAGCAATATTTCTTATATATTATGCCTTCTCTTCTAAGCTTCAGAAAAGAGCTTGAAAAGAACAAGAGTTTGGTTCATCTTGAATTTAAAAACTAGCAATTAAAAACTTAAAAATCAAAGGTGAATATAAGGAAATAGAAATACTAAATTACAAACAGATAGAGTATTTGACTGCATCACTTCATTCTATATTTAATGCAATAAGAATCTCAATTTTTGTACTCCTGTAGCTGTCACAATTTCAGTTGTGCAATTCCAAAAGTCATTGATATAATTTATTTTTTCTAATCTGATGATTCTAATAAATGATATACAAAAATAAAAGTAAACTACCTACTACTTGTCATAAAGCTTACACACATGGTTTCCTTACTTCATACCTGATCATAAATATACATATATCCACACATTACTAAGGATAGTATGATAGGTACAGAGATGCAACCACCTTACCTTGCCAGGCTCCTGCAGTTTTTCATCCTCAGAATGCCCACATTGTAAACAAAAGTTTATGTTAAATGTATACAAGTTCGTTTGTTTTCAAAATTTCAAACTGGCTTTCCCTATCATTAGTATATGCCTTTTTTCTACATATGTACTCCTCTTCATAAACTAGTAGCATACAAATCAACTGTGGAATTAAAAATTTACATTTTTAAGCAAAATAAATTTATGCCAGGCATTAGCAGGTAAATTTGGTGAATAGATATATTTCTCCAGAAAATGCATTTTTTAAAGCATAATGGACATCATTTACTTCAGAGTGGAAAAAGAAGCGCTAATAATATCATTAAGCAGTCTCTGCTTCTTAGTCTTGGCTATTTCTAACCACAGATTACATCTTCCTCCTCCCTTCATCTTCTCTGAAGCGAGGGGGTCTTGCAAAACAGTGGTAGGACACAGTAAGTAAAGAATTGATGAGTTCAACAGAAAGTTAAATAATGAGGCAAAACTCAGTTGTTTTCTGTTGTTTGTTGTCTGGATTTTTTTTCTAGAGGGAAAATGTGCTGCAAGGATTAGATAAACTGAGGCTTCTGCAAATTCAGCTGGAAAGCAATAACTAAATGAAAGGTTCTGCTCCATCCCAAAAAGGTAGCAGAAACTATTCCAGGACACACAAGTGGCAGTCTCCTAAACCTTCTGTTTTACAGGTTAATAATTTATAACCTCCTTGGTTTAGCTACTTTTGGAAAACACTGGATTTAAATACATTTTTTTTCCAGTATTACACACAACGAACCACCCAGTGCTATTCTTGGTCTTGCTCAGCATCTGAGGCCAGAGCGGCACTGCAGCCCCGTGCCAGCACTGCGGTGGCGCTGGTTGTGGGTGTGAAGAGCTGGGATCCCTGTCTGGCACTATGTGCCAGCAGCAGCCCTGACAAAATAGCACTTTTATTGGCAAGCCTTATTTCTCCTGAAAGGAGTAATTTCTCTATAATGATAGAGATTTTGCTGGGAAACACTGAGTTCTTTGTTGATTTTGCATCTCAGTGCTGCTCACACAGCCACAGCCTCGGAGGGAAATGCAGCAGCAATGCTGATCAGGATATTCCTCTTCCCTGTGGGCTGGTTTTGAATGCTTCTTCCCTGATGGAGGTGAAGCTCCATATGAAATATATGAGCACAGCCTTCATTGCTGTGGTTATTAAAGATATTACAGAGCCTTTCACAAGATGAAACATGCTCCTTGTCCTGACCAAATTCAGGGAGATGTAATTTATCTACCATCTTCTTTTGGCTGAATAAAATGTTCATGCCCTCCTCCTCACTGTTAAATGAGGATGGTTTCCTCCTAATGATGATGGAATCATACCTGTATATAATTTCACATCTCCAGTCATTCTTCATGATGAAAAAGAATATACACATAATTTTGAATCTCTCAGGTATGGTCTACTAATACAATTTTATTTTGCTTACTTCCATGAATAAATCTTTCAGTACTGAGATATTTGAGGCAGAGGAAGTTACTTTTCTTAATTAAGTCACTTAGACTATATATAAATCTGTAGCAATCTGCAAAAACATGTCATTATATTCCCAAAGAACAAACAGAAATCATAACAAGCAATTACTGTATTTACCAGCAAGGCACAAGGGCAATATAAACTGCAAAAAAAAAGCCAATCAGAGTCTACCCGGGTTTAGCTCTACCAAATTTTAAAAGTTAGTCCCCAGAGAAGGACACTGAGAAATAAAATGAATTTGTAAGAAAACAGCACACCCAGAGGTGAGGACAGCTGGGAGCTGAGTCCCCAGTACTTTCTGTACCACTCCATGGCAATCTGCCATTTTCTGTAGTCATTTTTTCCACAATTTCTCTGACTCTTTAGCACCTCTGCTGCAGATTCCCACACCAAATGCTGTGTCCAGGGGTGAGCAATGCTGTATAATTTTGCTGCAGTTATTTGTCAATGGCAACTGATACCACAATAGTTGTCTTCATTTTAAATCGATTAAAAATAGTCTTGATCTTGTATTATTTCCAATTAATTTCAGGACTTGAGCAGAAATAACAATAACAATAAAAAAACTTCTGCTTGAATTGAATGACTCAATTTGCCATTTTCCAAGTGGCAGATCACTCCATGCACTCTTCCCTTGACAAGTAGTGTTTCTCATAGCAAACAAAATCTGTGTGTACTTAGAATTATTTTTGACTAGAGATGATAAGTGATTATTACAGTATGGCACTTATATCTAAAACAAGCAGTGAGTTACATTGTATGTGCATCTATACAAGGATTGCACATAAAATGTCCATGAAAATGGGGCTTTAATTGGTCTATGCTATCCACTAGAATGTTTAAATTGAAAAACAAGGTCAAATACTTCACAGTTTGCCTTGCAAATACCTTAAACAGCTTGCTTCAAGGGGTTTTCTTCCCTGGAGGAGAGGAAAGGAGCATGGCTGCAGGGGCTGAACAAACTCAGTTTCACAGACAATTCATCTGTTCTGTAAGACTTAATGGAAAAGGTCGACCATGAAAGCAGAGAGGAGTGAAAATTAATTAGGGTAAAATAAAGCTTTCAGAGATCCTCCACCATAGGGGGAAGTAGCCATCATTAAGCAAGTGCAGACTGTTAGCGTACAAACTCAGGTTTTGCAGCCTGTGTCATGCCAGACCCACATCCCGATGCACGAAGATCCCTTCAGCTCTCTATCCTGGCTGCTCCTCAGCTCTTCAGCAGCCTGGAGTGGATGGTGACACCTCAAAGAGAAGAGCAGCACTTTTATCTGGTTTATTATTAAAGTAAACAAATAATCCAGACTGAAGAATGCATATATAGGGGAAGGGTGGAAAAGCTGAGCAGAAAGTGGAGTTTTTAGCAGTGAGAGAATGATTTTGGCAGATATGGATTTAAACCGGATCAAACCACTGGGAAGTTGAGCTCACAGGCTTGGTTGCAAGGGAGCAGTAACAGAATAGTAGGTAAGGTTTTGTAATCACTGTCACAAGTTTTAAGAGCTGGGAGGGAAAAGGAGGCACAGGGAGTGGATTTCTGGGATGTAGTCAATGGGTGACATTGTCCTACTACTGCACGTGCCAGAGCAAACCTGTGCTCCTGCTCACAGCTGAGGGCGAAATCCAAAATAAACAGCAAAGCACCTAAAGTGCAACTCATGCAGAATTTAGATGCCTACATATGGGACAGAGGGCCAAAAAAAACTTCACCTAACTTGTTTAGACACCTGAGAGGCTGTAGGCACTGAAGATTTGCTTTAAATCTCTAAGCCCTGCTACTGTGTATCCAGAGGCAACATCGCCTTGGCTGAGCTGCATGAAAGTGATGGGGAGTCACAGCCTGGGTGTCCTTTGGCTGCTGGTGACATCCTATGGCCACCCCCAGCAAAAGCTCAGCCCCTGCTGCTATGGCCTCACAGCCAAACCCCACGATGCTGGGATCCACCTGCTGTGTGACAGTCCCCTTTCAGTGGGACTGTGGTGCTGGTTGCTGCCTGACTGGAGGGAAGACTGGCTCACATCCCAGCATCCCAGCCCCAGGAGCAGCCATTTTAGGGAGGAGCCAGAGGGAGGGTTCCTGCAGCAGAAACTTTGTATTTTAGACACGGATCCAGGAGAAAGTGAGAAGAAGGGAGCGTAGTCCTGCTGCATATTTGCAGGGTTAATCAGCTGAAAAGGGGAGACTCATGACTCTAACACTGTCTGTCTCTTAGTTCTGGAGACATTTGGCACTAAAAAGAGGTAAAAATCCAACTCTGATCTTCCACATCCTCTCTGTTTTCTTACTGTAACCATATACAGATCAAAGAGCTGCTTCTACTCTTTATCTGTTTGGAGTGTTTTTATTGAAGTGGCCAAAACTGCAATGCCTTTTTCCTGAATTCCACAGAGCGGCGTGGTCTGGGAGCACAGTTCATAGGATGCCCCTTGGGAAGTGTGGCAGAGGAGCACCTACTTTATGAATTACAAATGGCCCCAGGAAGAAAAGCTAAACCTGCGTGTTTAGCTCAGCCAAGAGGAAAGAACCTCTGGGCAAAAAAGGCAACAGAAATTAAGGAAGCTAAAGAAGTTCTCTGCTGCAACTTAAAGTGTCTCCTGTTTCTCAGAAAGGTGAAGAGGTTAGGTGGGCTGCAGTGGGTGGGATTGCACCCACAGTGAGATGCAATGCCAAATTCTTCTTGGCCTTAATGTCATACAACTTCGTACTTTTTGGATCTTGTTGTCTATGGCCTGTTCCTTAATATACAGACTTCTGAGGCAAGTGGAAATTTTCTAGCATCTTAAAGGCATGACAGAGCCTGTTACTTCTCAGATCATTATGCTTTGGAAAGTGTGAAGCAAGAAAAGTAAAGAAAGTAGAAAAGTATATCCAAGAAATGAAAAAATTCCATTCAGTCAAACATGTCCTGGCTGCGCCACTCAGCTCCCACCTCGTCAAGAGAAGGAGGATTCATGGACTCAAGTGATATGAAAATACAGGAGAACGTGTAATTTTTTCCAGATAATTTTCTTAATTGTTAGAGATGGAAAAGCTGCCTTACTTCACATAGTAGCTCCAAGAGCTGATAAATTAGGAAGTGGTTCTTCCTTCTTGTATTACACAGAGTGACCATGTTGACTGACTTGCTTTCTCTGTCCAAATCTGCAGCCGCTGCCTGGTTTGTACATTAGGCATCAGAGAAGCTCCAGTTTTCCCTGTCGGTATCGCAACAGAAGGTGGACTGCTCCCTGCCAGTCCGGTGCAACAGCACTCTGCTGCAGGTAAACCACAACAGAGGTTTCAAGTAAAAAGCCCCAACCCATTGCCCTGAGCCTTTGCTAAATGCAAACTGTGCAGACCTGCACAGAGAACAGGGCTGGCAGCATGCAACAGGAGATGTCTGCAACACAACAGAGGAACTGACACAATTTTAGCACCATTTACTACTACCTTATCTATTATTTATTTACGTACACACATATATACACAGATGTGTCTTGTAAGAGTAGTTACCATAGAAATATGTAGTCAGGGTAGAAAAGCCTACGCCCTAAAGTGGGCTGAACATGGATGTCCAATTTTAAGGAATTGGCTATGCATGAAATTATGGGAAAATGTACCTCACTCTTGGCTCGACTTGTGCTATGACTGAAGCTTTTATTGACATAGTCTAGTTCAGATACATCACTGAGTTTCCACACAGGTTACTCCCTTGATCAACTAATTGATTTTAGTTCTGTCCTTAGGTAACTATTTCTGAGAAAGCAGGGATACAGGGCAGGATCAGGATGTTGACAGCTGAGGAGGCAGATGCCTAGGGCCACTGCTGGTGCAGTGGCTCTTCTTTCTCAAACTACCCCTTGGTGCTACCTACATGATCTCCCTACTGCAGAGGAAGAGAAAAGAGAGGTTGGCTGCTTCCCTCTTCCTCCTTCTAGCTGGTGATGTTCCTCACTTTCCCAAGACATAAAAATTCCTTTTCTTTCCTCCTGCTGTCAGGAAAAGTTGTAGCTCATGGTGAAGTGGCGAAGTCAGGGTCTAAGTGAAGCCACAAGAAGGCACCTGCACTTCAAGTTTCCTCTTTGGTCACAATTTGCCATTGGTTTGAAGTCATCACCCCATTGCTGCAACACAACACCCCAGAGGGCAGGTTTACAGTCTCTCCCTCTGCAAACAGAACTGCTTTAGTTTGGGAGCAGGGAGGTCAGTGTGGGATGAGATTACCCTAATTTGCATTTAATAATTTAACATCACCTCTAATTCCACTGGCCTTTCTCACTTCCTCAGGTCCCCACTGGATGTTTCATCCCCCACAAGACTCATTTGGTGTCATAGAATTTGTGTTCTTGAGGTACAAAATTCAGTTTTGCCTTTGAGCTGGCTTTGGCATGGAACCTGAAATATTTTGCTCGGTAAAAGAAACCAAAAACCATTTTCCCCCTCTTTTTTAATCTCTTTTTCCTCTTTTTCTAATCTTCTAAATGATCCTGTAATTTGTTACGTAATAATGACAGTGCCTACAGGGGAGGAATGGACTGTTGGATTCCATAAATGATAGCTGTAGTTACAAATATTTTCACTTCCCTTTGTTGTTTAAGCATCTGTGAAAGCCATTTATTGCCTTGTATATCCTTGCTAATTTCTTATACTCTAACTGTTCTCTATAGAATAAAAAACAAATAGCTGAGGATGCTCAATTTGTTGCAATATAAACATTTATTGAAGCAGTATGTAAATTATGATTCATTTTACTTCAATACTATCAGTATGTTTGGCCAATAGTTTTACTCTGAAATATTTGTTTGATGTCAATGAGGTGAAGTAGATCTCATTTTATAATCAAGCCATACTATCCCAAGACCTGCAGACTGTGCAATACCACTAAAAGCTACCCCCAATATCCAATTGAATGTCCAGCCTGGTATCCAACAACAATCTCTGTACAAAGGGGGGAAAAAAGGTGAATTTTATGGGTCCCTTTAAGACATTGGTTATTTTTCTGACTTTTTTCATGAAATGAAACAGACTGCTGGGGCCAGTTACTTTCTTTCTATGAAAGGATGATATAATTTTTTAATCTACTTCTTCTTTTAATAGGCATTTATTATCCATTGAGGGAAGACTTCCATCCTATTATTCTCCTCAGTGTTCCAGTGAGCAGCCATCTTCCCACTTTATGTCATCCAGGGGGCTGTTCTCCCTCTACCCATGGACTCCTCAAACAGATCTTTTTAGGCAAAGTGTTTCATGTATCTCACATTCTTCAGCACTGTGACCACTTAACCAAGCCTATACTAAATGTTTTTAATTCAGTTTTAAATTAGAATATGCAGGTATTAATGGGTTTTGCTGTGTAACCCAACTTAATTGATTGCAAATTACTTCAAGTTGGTTAATGTGCTTATAAATGAAAGTTGTCCATGAATGCTCATTCCATGAGGCAAACAGTTGTGAGTTATCTGTCTGACTGCTGCAACGTATCTTCTTGGAATGTTTAGATTAGTTCTTACAATTACAAATTTCCTCACTAACTCTACTAGCTAACTGGCAAACAACTAATAAATACAAGTTGCAACAGGAGAGAAAATTCTAGTCTAGACATATGTGTAGTAGGAGAGTGAGATCAGAGTGTTTTCAAGTTTTGAACAAGCTCAGTAGAGTTTCTCTACTGAATGACATCAAAATAAATGTGTGTGTTGGTTTTGGCATTTTATTTGTTTATTTAAGAAACAAACAAACAAATAAATAAATGGGAAAATGAACCATGAAGCTCAGAGCCTGTGCTTGTTTTCTGAACTCCCGGGAAAGTAATTTCTTAATAACCCCTGTCTGCCTTTGAATGTTCCATGTTTAGGATGATGGGAAGGGTCTCTCCTACAGATGCTTGGCTAGAACATAATGAAAGGCTCATGGATTGAGAAAAGGGCAGGAAGAGATCACTCACTGGTTACCACCATGGGCAAAACACACTCGAGTTGGGAAAATTAATTTAATGCCAAACAAATCAGAATGGAGTAATGAGAAATAAAAACTAAATCTTAAAACACTTTCCTCTCCCCACTCCCTTCTTCTCAGGCTCAACTTCCTTCCCAAGTTCTCTACTGGTGGGATGGGGAATAGGGACTGTGGTCAGTTCATCATGCATTGTCTCTGCTGCTCTTTCATTCTCAGAGTGAGGACTTCTCACACTCCTCCCTTGCTCCATTGTAGGGTCCCTCCCACAGGAGGCAGTTCTTCATGAACTTCTCCAATATAAGTCTTTCTCATGGGCTGCAGTGCTTCATGAACTGCTCCAGTGTGGGCCCTTTCCATGGGGCACAGCCTGTCAGAAACAGGCTGCTCCAGCCTGGCTCCCCCACAGGGTCACAAGTCGTGCCATTCAACCTGTTCCATTGTGGGGTCCTCTGTCCATAAGGCCACAGGTCCTGACAGAAGCCTGTTCCAGAACAGGTTTCGCATGGAATCACAGCCTCCTTTGGATATCCACCTGCTCTGGTGTGGTGTCCTTCATGGGCTGCAGGGGGATCTCTGCTCTACCTTGGTCCTCCATGGGCTGCAGGGGCACAGCTGCCTCACCACAGTCTTCACCATGGACTGCAGGCAAATCTCTGCTCCACCACTTGGAACACCTCCTGCCCCTCCTTCTGCACTGACCTTGGTGTCTGCAGGGCTGTTTCTCTCACATATTCTCACTTCCTTCCTTCATTACCATTGTTCCTGCTTCTTAAACATGTTATCCCAGAGGTTATCCACTGTGGCTGATGGGCTTGGCCTCGGCCATTGTCATGTCTGTCTTGAAACAAGCTGGCATTGGCTCTGTCTGACATGGAGAAAGCTTCTAGCAGCTTCTCAATGAAGCCCCTGCATTTCCCCTGCTGCCAAAACTTTGCCAAAATACTATCTGAAATGTCACTTTTCCCTCTAATTCAAGTGTTCAGCTATAACTGAGGTAAACATCTATAAGGAGCAAAGAATCCATGGTCTCTGATCCTTGCTCACCAGCAGACACCAGCCCATCATATTAGGCATCGGCAGCCAACCCACTGTATCGCTTTGAAGCATGCAAGGACAGGAGACAGAGCCCAGTGAATGGTCAGTCACATTCAGCTTCTTGCCTGCTGAAGGAATCTAAGCTCTTATCTCCTTGCCATATGTACTAGAATAGAAGTCACGTGGGGGTCAAGACTGAAAGGTAGAAGTTTGGGGATAAGTGAGGAGAGGTAACAGCAAGTTGTACACAGCTGTGTTCTGTTGTGGAGAGCAGGGGGCTAGAGTGCTGGTCACCACTCTGTGGTCTCTGTCTCTATTTCATCCAGTGACTGTTTAATGATCACAATGAGCATGATTAACACAAGCACAGTGCCAAGCTGCTCAAGTCTGTCAAGACTAAAGCAATTCTTACCATCTGGGGAGCTACAAAGTCAAAAGACAATCCTAGTGTTTCAGTCATTCAGTTTCAGGCAATAGTGTTTCCAGACTCACTGTTTCAGAATTAGACCCCCAAAATTTTGCCAATGTGCCCTTGAAGGTTCTCAAAGCAGCTAGTCCTCATCTTCTTATATTTCTCCCAATTCTCCTGATCATTCTCTGAAGAGCAGTTCAATTCTCTGTACAGAAGGTATCACTTGAATAGCATTATTAGCCATGTTCTTGTCTTGGTACATATTCAAAAACTCATTTGTGGGCTTTTGGTTAGTTTGTTTGTTCACTTGGGTTGGCTCAGACTTTTCAATGTGACTGATGCTTAACTTTTTCTTCCTTACCACATTCCTCTATCCTCTCTGACATTTCCACAACTGATTACTCATATGTAGGTATAAGCCAGATAGTTTGGCAAAAATCCTTGTCATCATCTGTGTTAAGCAACATAGCATATTATGACAACAACCAGCTCTCTGACTGAAGGTTTTTGCACTGCTTGAGTATCCTTCTGAGTAAGTGTACATGAGACAGTACTTAAGTGACTGAAACAGATACTGTTGCCTTTCCTTTATCATGATGTGATTACAGGACAAGAGAGATCCAACAGTTTGTCACATTTTACATTTAATTTGCCTCATGACAGTTTTCCTTGTGGTTCTGAACATTATGTATACAAATCAGATCTAGTGATAGTTCAGTCCATGAGGATTGATTTCTCTGGTATCAAGTCTGGGCTATTATTAGCTAAGTTTCTGAACATCATTGCTAGCAAGATAGAGCAAGTATTTGCTTGCTGCATCACAATACATATCCCATCTTTCATCCCTTGTTTTTTCCTTTGATAATAGTCCCAGCCTTCAAACTTCCACAGATTATAATCTGAATCATTTCAGGCCTGAGATTTATGTTCATTTGACTCTGAATATTTTCTTCCTTAGGAAGATTTCAACTGCTCCAGTCCCACTGGGAGATGATCTGCATCTCACAAGGGTTTCCAAGTTTATACAAAATATCATCAACACTCTTTGAGGACAGGAGCCCAGGCATGCTCAGTTCTGACACCTCTGTTGGTGGCCAGATTTCCATGGTCTTCCTCTCATTAGAAAATTGCCTTCAGAATCCTCCATTTGTAAATGTGCTGGTCTGAGTTGGGGTAGAGTTAATTTTCTTCACAGTAGCTGGCATGGGGTTGTGTTTTGGATTTGTGCTGGAAATGATGTTGATAATATAGAGATGTTTTCACTATTACTGAACAGTGCTCACATAGAGTCAAGGCCTTTACTGCCTCTCACCCCAGCCCACCAGTGAAGAGACTGAGGATGCACAAGCAGTTGGGAGGGGACACAGCCAGGACATCTGATCCTAAGTGACCCAAGAGATATTGCATAATAATGGTGTCCTGCTCAGCACATAAAGCTCAGGGAAGAAGGAAGAGGGGAATACTCTGAATGACTGTATTTGTCTTCTCAAGTGTGATGGAGCCCTGCTTTCCTAGGGATGCCTGAACACCTGCCTGTCTGTGGGAAGAGTGGAATGGAGTCCTCATTTGCTTTGCTTCTGTGAACAGCTTTTGCTTTATCTGTTAAACTCTCTTTATCTCAATGCATGAGTTTTCTCACTTTTACCTTTTCAATTTTCTCCCCCATCCCACTGGGAAGAAGTGAGTGAGCAGCTGCATGGTGCTTAATTGTCAGCTAGAGTTAAACCATGACAGTAAACTAGATCCTTCTCTTTTCTGTTTGAAAGACAAGTATAATGACACTGTCCTGAATAATATAACTCCCATCAGGAAGAATATAACATAATCCTTTCTGTAAATGATCTCAGGTCCTGATGTGAGCTTTTGAACATGATGCATGCATTCAGCCAATGTTTCAATTTCAAATTTCATTACTCCAGTTTCTCAGTAACTCAGAGCTTTTAATATCCTTGTTTCATAGCTCTGAAGAACAGAACTACTTTTATACCTCACTTGCACCGGCACACTAAAGCTCAGACAAACCAGGAAGTTCCACACAGCAAAATGAATAAAGTGTTTGATTTGTGATGGTTTTAAACTGGCTAGGACAGGTAACAAGGACTGTTTCTCTACAGGCATAATATCTAGAAAACAGACTTTCCAGAGCCATTGGACATTTTCCTGGGCACTAGGTTATGCTGTAACATTTTCACTACTATAAGTAAGGTAGCACAGTGGCAGAGAACAGTTGTGGTTATGACACTTCCCTACAACTGTGTAGGCTATAGCGCTTTAAAATATATGAAACATCACTTGCCATATTGTTTTTGCATGACCTACCTGACTGCTATGTCTAAGTCTCATAGTCAAGCCAGATGGTATTATGTGCCTGCTTCTTAAAAGTCTACAGATGTGTGAACTTTGGGAAGCCCAGGCAAGACATCCTGGAATGAGGAGACATCCCAAATGTAAGCCCACATGGTACAATTTAGCAGGGTAAATACTCAGTCTGAACATAGCATTCTATCTGGGTGCTGGGCATAAGCTGAAACCCTTCCAGACTCCTGCAGGCTTCATTAACTAACTCCAGCATCTGGACCCCAAATCATTTGGCCTGATGCAGCTCCAACAGCTGTGCTCTGTGCTTTCCCCAGCAAGAGAAGACAGTGCCAGTGTCCCCACAGGCCAAGCCTTCCAAGAATTTGAGGGCAAGACAAGGCCCTGCAGAAATAGCTAAATTAGCTGCGCTCTCAGAAGAGGAATGGCTACATTTGTAAGGTTATTACTGGTACTGGTATGCCTTACATCCCTCCACTCACAAATGTCTAATGCTATGAAGACATTCCAAGGACTCTACAGTTCCTAAACCACTAAGGCTTCCAGTCTTCTTGGTACTGTAGGGAGCAATTCCTACATTCCTGAAAAAATTGAGAATTGATTAAGGATGCAATTCACTTAATATAGGTGTCAAATCCCAGCATTTGAGATACTCAAGTATACACTGCACCTCCAGAAGGAAGGTTGTGGGTTTGCTGTGGGGACTCAGGCATGACAGCTTCCATGCATAGCTTGCATACCTTGGAGTCTTTCAAAGGACATTACATTTAGAGAACTGAATCACCCTACAGATGATCATGTAAGAAAATGTGTAGCCACTCATTCCAAGTCACAACCCAGAAGGGAGACCCTGACATTGTGGTGAGTGTATGAATTATGTTAGGCAGGGCAGGAATGAGCCTCTGGTGGAACAGGTAGTTCTTTTCTCACTTATTGCACTAAGTTCTCGTAGGCTTAGTCTCTACTGAGCAAATTCTTAAACACTGAGAATCTGAGATTAAAGGTGCAATTTACTAGCACAAATGTCATTCTAAATCTAAACTTTTGGACTACTTTTTCATACTTATAGAAAAATATTTGCTTCCAAAAATGGCTTTTACTTGCAAGTCAAGTGTAGTTCAATCCTGAGCCAAGAGATCATACTGCATTCTTGTCCAGCAAGAAACTGAGACCCCTTCTCTTCTAAAGGGGTGATTTAAATTTATAGACACTGATTATTTAATTATCCAACTGAAGGTTGATATAGTAATACGATAGCAGGAATAGCAGTTTCTGTCTACATCCCTCTTCCCCTTGCCATGTTGATAATTTGTGTAGGTATTATGAATGAGTTCCATAAAAGAAAAACAGGCACGTATATGATATGAACATTTTCCCTTTGTGGCTGTCCATCACTTTCCTCCTCTTGGTACTTCAGGACTGAGAAGAATTTATACCCTGTATTTACATAGCAATATACTTTATCACTCTCGCTTATGAAAATATAAAGTGACTGTGATGATTCATACTGTGCATTTTAGTAGTAACACAGCAATAGAAGTTGCTAGATTGTCAAGCTGTCTTCAAAAAGGCATTGTCACTTTGGCTGATTGCTTAGCTGCTAAAACAAGTATCACTTTGAAATTTGTCAGGCCAACACAGAATAGGAGTCTGGCATCCATAGCTGGTATTTATGTTTGATAACATTCATTTCAGTTACAGCACCTCCGTGCATGGGGGGAGCAATCTCATTAACATTGACTTTGACTTTCTCTACCAAATGAATGACTACTCATTTTTAAGGACCAAATTCACATTATCCGAAGCAGAGAGCTAGTAAACAGAATTTCTAGGAGGGTCTGTATATACGAAGACAAAAAGGATGCAACTTTCATTGCTTGCCTTCCTGCTCCTCGCCATAATCTGGATTCAAACTTTTTTAGTTTCCATGTATTACTGCACTGGTGATCACTTCACAGAAGGAAAATCAGGGAGATTTTTGAAAGTATTTTCAATACGTACTTGCTAGTCTTTTGCATTTCAAGAACTTACTGATATGAAAGTTATTGAAAGGCATGACACCTTCTATACTCTTGTGAATTAATGCTGTTGGAGACATGTGACTTGAAATTTGTCAGAATTTGTGGGAGCTGAGAGGGTGTAGCAGGCCACACACAGCGTGGTCTTGGAAGGACAAGGAAGTTCCACTTCACTTTGTAAAGGCAGTTTCCCCAGAAGTTAGCTCAAAGCATACTGAGAAACCAAATGGATTTCCCTTGAACACTGAAGTATTGCTAGTCAGAAGTTTGGGGGCAAAAGACAGTTTTGCCAAAAATAGTAATTTGTTGAAACAAAATGATCTCAAAGTTTCAGATCAAAGGTTGACCTGAGGTCACCTGGGAGTCAGCATGTCCAGAAGGCAGAGCTCCAACAGACAAGCAATGCCAAGTCTGGGAACCCACAACTGTAAAACCTATGGCTCTGAGGCAACCAATCATGCCACGCTTTCCAAAGGCTTGTAGAGTTGTAGAAACTGTCAAAAGCCCAGTTCTAACTTGTTCCCATTGACCATCCACACAAGCAGGACCTCCAACCTAAAGTCCCTGATACAGGTTCTGAGGGAGCTTTATTCCAGGATAATTATGCCATGCTGGCATCAGAAACCTTTTTGCAGTTTGTACACTAAGGCATTGGTCTGGAGCAGAAGCAAGAAACATCAGGCCTCTGCAAGGACTCATCTTTTAGATGATCTGACAAGAGACATTGGAGTACATTTGCTGAGCACTTGGACCTCAGGCAGTACCCAAAATACATCCCTGACAGACCTCTATGATTAAGTCGGCTCCAGTTTAGGGAGCACAGAGGCTTATACTTCCAGGAGAGGAGGCTGTGCCTCCAGAACCATCGGCTGGGGCTCCCAGGCTTGAAGCTGCTAAGCCAAGAGCCTGCTGAGTTACCCTCTTCCTCAGCCCATTGCCACATGCAAATATCTCAGCCTGTAAAGCTCCTTCTGGTGCAGGTCAGGGATCACACTACACAGGCAGCATACATTACACACACAGAGCCCGGAGAGCAAAGTCAGTGCATAATGAGTTCAATTCACACACAATCACCAGCCTTTTGAAAACAACAGGCTAATTACACTGAAGAAACAGAGGAGATTATAGAACAGGAAAGGAACTAAGAGTAAAACCACTGTACATACAAAATGAAACCACAGTTCCAAATAATATTTAACCATCCAAACCTCTTTCTAAAATAAATCTTTCCAGCTCTCGCATAGAGTAAGATCACACTGGGTGTCTTTCCAAGCTTTTTGGGGAATTTCCAGTGCCTACCCTTTATTCTTTTAGATTAAGTTCAACTCAGGACTCGAGACCATGTGGGCTAAAACCTTGGAGATGCTGGGCACTTGCATCTCTTACTGAATAGCCTTTTATCAGCCTATTTAGGTTATCCCAGTTTAACCCTATAATCCCTTCCAGCAATTCAATGACTCAGATTAACTAGACACTTGGCGGGTGTCGAGCTCCAGGCTGAAGGTTGGAGAGAGGCTATTCCCCAGACAAATGATGCATGGAATTTGTATCTGTGAGTTGCCATGCCGACGCTGCACACAGATTGCTCAAGATCCAGGAGGACTTGCCAAAGACCTTTTTGCTTCCCAGAGACCCACTGACAGGTAATATTACTGAGTTTCTGTCCCATTGAAATGCTCAGTACAAGTATCTAATTCATTTCCATCCGACTTTGCATAGCAAAGAGAGAAGCAGGAGGGAGCTACAGGGCAGTGAGGGACTTTCCTGTTCCCAGCACAATGTGGGATTCACTTGCTGTGTGGTGCAGTTTTATCTTTTCCATGAACATGCAGAACAGTACTGCTCTGAATAGGCTCAGCCAGTCAAAGACATTTGAGGATACTTTATAACTGATAGTTGCTGTTGGTGTATTCCCACAGCATGCCCTATTTGAGAGCTTGGGGTACTTACCCCCAATACAGAAGATGAATACAAGAACAAAAGCAAATGACAGAAATCTAACAGTGGGTTGGATGTCAGAGACCTCAGATCCCCTTCACATAGGTGGAACATCGGTGCATGGGACCAAGCAGCATGAACCCCCAGTGCTTGATCCACAACTCACAGAGGAACACCAGAGATAGAACACAGAAAGGCCATCAGAGACATCAGTAGCCTTTGGCTCCGCTCAGAAAGTCAGATTCACTCCTCCCCCAGGGAACGTTTAAAGCGTCCAGTATCCATGTCCTTGGTAGAGCTGGCTGAGCAAACTGTTATGAATAAATTATGCAAATAGCTTAGCACCCTGCCTTCTGCTCACAAATAATTTAGGGACCCCTCTTCTCCTCTATCAGCCTCACTGTTCTTGAGGAATTTATGCCAAAAAGTTTCTGTGTTAAATTTATGCCTTTGGGCTGTTTCCTAACTGCTCCTCCTCCCTCCACCCGTCCTCCCTTTGCTGCTTGTTATTCAGTGGGTGTACGGTTCTCTAAAGTCACATGAGACACTGTTTCCTCCTCTCTAACTTTCCTGGCTGGGAAACAATAAATGGCTGAGTGGCAGAGACACATTCCCATGTGATGTTTAGAGATAAATCATTATGTTAAGCCCCACGCTTTGTTTAGGGAGCCCAGTATTTCAGATGGGGCTTGGGATTCCACTACATGGCACAGTGCCTAACAGTTAAGGGCTCCAACACTCCGGGTTTTGCAACACCTAGGTCCTTCTGTTGACTTAATGCCTGTATCTTTGCCCAGAGCAAAATACATTGGATAAGATAAAAACAATCCAAATAAAAAACGAAGCATTGGCATCATTCACTGGAATAAAGAGCACAACAAGATGACTCTGCCTACTGAACCGAGTGCTATGGCTTATGGCTCACATTTTTTAACCATGTAGAAGACCAAAGTCTGTCTTTTCTAGACAAAATGAGTGCATGTGCTGTCACACATCACTCTAGCCTTATCTAACTGCAGACTGCCACTGAAAGAAGCAACTCAGTGCATTTGCCTCCATCTGGATACAGGTTTCTGCTCCCTTCTTCACACTGGACGTTATGCCCACGCAGGTACTGAGGGAGGTTAGCCCTATCCCTAGGCCAGGTGAATCTGGGTTCTGTGGGCTACCATTTAGCTGAATCACTGAAGTGTGCTAACTGCCCCTTTGCAACCTTCAAACCCAACACTAGCCACATGTGGTAGGACCACAGTCTGCGGCCTGAGAGGAAAGTGAAAAAATTGAGACTGAGAAGGGGCAAAGCTGGACTGACTCACTCTGTGGGATGTAGGGAGATGCAATGCCTGCCCTCAACATGTACAGTTAGATGGTTAACAATAGCTACTATCCACTCGTGATCACATAGGCTTTTCAAAAGTTGCCTGATGTCTCTGCAGTGCAGCAAGAAGGAATAGGAGCAGTCTCTTCCACCTCCCCATCCCAAACATGATGCCAGCCTGTGGGACCAGAATCACAGAGATGATCAAGATACATCCTGCCAATGCTGAAACCAGTTTCCTTTCCCCATCCTCTGGATGAGAAGGACCCAGGACTGTGAGGCTCAGGACAGAGAGCCCCAGAGACATTCTGCATCCATGACCATCTTTTGCCAGTAGTGGCTTTTTGAATGAAAGAAAGTGGGAATTTACCAAAAGACGTGAATGCACTTACACTAACCATATGCTTAACTTACACATTGATTTATGCATCAACACGTTTAATATCACACACTGCATTTTCATAGTTCATATTCATTACAAGTACACAGATTGCTTATGGTAAATACATACCAATCTGCACTCAGAATTTTTTAAGCCAATCCATTACCATAGAAACAAAGAAAATAGGGATAATTCATCAATCTGTCTGAAGCAAGACTAGCTCTACCTGCAGCATTTCTGGCAGGTATTTCACAAGTCTGGTCTTAATGGTCCTCATCAGAGGGATGCTACTGCTTCTGAAAGAATCTATTCCAGAGAAAAGAGTTCAAAAAGTCAACTTAAATCTTCATTAAGCATATAACTTACTGTATTAACCACAATGAATAGAGACAGAAAGGTTTATTACCATCTCATTGAAGTAACATTTTATTTATTGGAAGCCTGGCAGGGACAATTCTCACCAACCTTCTCTGCACAGATTAAGCAGACATATTTCTCGACACCTGCCCCTGCAAAGCATGTTTTCTAGACCCCTGACCAGGCTCATTTCTCTCCCCTGGACTTTCTGCAATATTTCTTGAAGTGTGGTACCCAAAACTGGAATTGGCTCCCTCCAGGAGGATTTACCAATGGAACGATTAGCTCATACATCTTTTGTACAATTCTGCTGTTTATATATCCCAGAATAATATTTACTTCTTTCACAACAGGATGCCATTGCTGACTCATGCTGAGTTTATGATCCACTACAATTCCCAGATCTTTGCTACCTCTCCTCTCATTTCCCATCAAGTATTCAGGGAGGCATTTAGCCCTATCTAGATGCCATTTTATATTCAGTGCTATCCTGCTTCTTTCAGAGCATTTATTCCATTTCTCGGGCCTTTCCCTCAGGATCCTTGTAATTTTTCAGCACTTAGAGTCAAACACAGATTTAAAATACATGCTCTGTAGTCCATCAGTCAAGTCACTGTAAACAGTGGATCCGGCCCCCAGAATAGTCTCTGCTAAATTCTTCCTGAGCAATACTGAACTGCTGACAGCAGATTGTTGGCTGTTTTTCACCAGTAAGTACTGTGGGTATTTTGCAGCAGCCTTGTCAAGAATCAATGGTCCTGAAGCCATGACTTTTGGGCAGCAGAGCTTCAAACCAAAGCTGATACAGAAAGCAATGCAGCATGTTTTCCAGTATTATTGTTCATTGAGCCCAGCGAAGTTAGAGGTCCATGATTCAGACCACAATTCCCTGGGTGCTTATGAAAATGCCATTTGAGGCAGTGCAGAAACCTTACTAAATTCTTGATGATCCACATGACTTGTTACCCCATCACAGGAAAAACAAACAAAGGAATAGGCTGGTTTGATATGATCTGGGCATGACAAAGCACATTGATAACTTCCGATGATTTTGCTCTCTTGCACATCATTTGAACCCTCATCCAAGGATCTTTCTGGGAAATGAAAGTCAAGTCAGCTGGGATTTTGCATCCTCTTTTTTTCTCTTTTTTTAATAGTCACTCTGTCAACCTTTTTCTAGCCCAGCATTATCCAAATTCTCCAAGATAATTACCATGGCCTTCAGGATGGTTCAGTCAGTTCCCTAAGTAACCTAGGGTGAATTACAGGCCTGACTGATCTGAGAAAATCTAATTTATCTAAGCAATTTCTAAACATTTCTTTCCCTATTCTTGCCTGAGTTCTTGCCCTTTTGTGGCTGGTGTTAACTGTGTCAACCCTCTGATTACAGTCAGGCTTTTTAATGAAGACTGAAATAATAAAAGGCATCAAACACTTTGGCCTTGTTGGCATGTTTTGTTATTAGCTTTCCTGTCTCATTTTTTAGCTGACCAATGCTTCTTCTGATCCTCCTCTCACTGCAAAGGAAGTTATACTGTTTTCGTGTTATCCTTTACTTTATCTTGGGTTTTTTTGTGTTGGTCTTTCTCATTTTCTCTACATATTTCCTTTACACTCATTCTTAGTTTTGTGACCTGGATTTCACTTTCTGTGTGTTTCTTTTCCAGTTCTACAGTTGCTAAAGAATTGTTGACATGGTCAGACTCATCTGTTCCTAGAAATGGTGTCTTTTCCTTCCATTGAGGGAATTTGGAGGATAAGCTTAATTTTTTTAACAAATAATGATTCTTCTGTTTCATTAAAGAACTGTGGACATTTTTCTCTTGATCCTCTTTGTTCATATCTATCAGTTTTATAAGTGTGCTCGGACTTACTTAGCACTTTTTCTCAGATTAGATCACAAAGATTATGAATTCTCCCCTAAAGGATGCTATTCTAGAAGAAAAATGTAGAAATCTGGGACATCCTTTAATAAGCATTGACACAGGACTTGTCAGGAATCCAAGTGACATAAGCATAGTCTTCAGGCTTAAACTAATAATATAGAATTCATTGACAAAAGGATGGGCCAAAAAAGGTGGTTCAGAGAACTTCAATAACGATGTAAATGAAGCAGTTAATGATCTTATTAGATCTAAATGCTGGACCAAGGTTAGATATGCTTGATAGATTTGCTAATGATAATGATTTGGCTGATGCCTATACATAAGACCCTAATGAAGATCAATTGCTTTCTGGTTTCCCCAGTTTTATTTAGTGAGGTTAAGAAAGCATTACTTCAAATGAGTTTGAATAAAATGCAGTGCAAGCAACCTTGATCACAAATTATTTAAAATAATTGCTTCATTCATGGCAAAATTAGAAGCAGATTTATATCACTTGTCTTTTTACATTGCAAAACACTGTAGTGTCACTGCAAATGATGACATTTTCCAGTGAGGTGGCATAAAAGCAAATGCTTTCTGTTCCTCAGCTGTCAAAAAACTTGGGGCAGACTTTTATCAATAGAGCTTCGAGTTAGCAGAGTGAAGACTTCAATGCATTTTGGTGCTCAACCCAGGGTAAAAAACATAAGAAGGAACCCTTGGTCTCTGTAGGAAATTTAGGCTGATTTCAGCCATCTGGGAATGTTATGGGTTTGGCCAGGTGGGCCTAAATTTAGGTTTTAAAGTTCAGCTAGGCCTAGGATTGTCAGCTGATTTAAGGTGGGCTGAGCTAGCTAACAGCTGACTTTTTCCAGCCAATAATACTGTATTCCATACCATATTGCATCATCTCAAAAGGGGTAAGAGCTGGTGGGTGGGTGTGGCTTGGCCTGTTGCTTTCCAGCTGTGGTCCCAGCAAGACACTCTGCCATCCCAGGAGGGATGGGGAGGCCCAAGCCCAGAGCACTAGCTTACCATCATGTTATCTTAGGGAAGTAAAATGTTTGTTCTTAGCTTTTCTCTCTGCTTAAGTCTGTCTCTGAAGAATTGACTTCTCTAGAATGATTTGTAGTTAAAATGGTAGAATTTGTGTTTACTGGGAAGTGGGAAATTATTTCTTGTTATACATAACTTGTGTGTGTGTTATATTGTAGTTTTCTCTTAATTTTCTCTTTTCTGTATAAATACATGTAGTTAGTTTCAGCATAAACCTGGGGGTTTTGAGGGTTTTTTCCTCTCCCTCTTCTTTTTCCCTTGGCTAGTTGGGGGGAGGAGGAACCCTTCCACTCTGTCCTGGACAGCTGGCATTTTGCCAGCTCAACCCAGGACAGGGACAGGCAGTTGCTTGTGATGTTCTCAGGCAGCACCTTATAGTATTCCTTTAGATAGCTGTATCACCTGAGAAAGGCACTTCTAGTGGGCAATTTGAATCTTGTGTAGGTCAACCCTCCTCTAAGGGCAAAAAGAGTGGCAAAGGCTCCTAACTTCTCAAAAGCATCTCCCTTTTAGAGTCTCTAACAGGCTCTTCCTGAAGGCTGAAGTTGCAGCTGTGTTGCATTGTGAATACCAGTCCTATTCCCTGGCATACTCCAGGCCTGGAGAAACTGATGGTGACTGGATAAACACCACACTTGAGAACTGCAATCCACAATCTCCCTGGTATGTTTGTAAAAGACATCAGCAAAGATTTACTGGATTCACTCTTGCACTGTTGAATAGCAGAAAGGGGAAGAGGAGGAACTGTGAAATGGCTCACCTGAAATCAAGCATGTGACCAGGTGTCGCAGTGAGGAGAGGCAGGTACCTTGGTCTCAGTTTCCTAAGACCCCCTGGTTTCCCTACTGTGTGCCTGTTGAGATATGTAAAACTAATATGAATAGTAGAGCCTCTTCCTGTGTATTTATCTAAAAATAGCTAGAGCTTTGTGGTGAGGGATAGTGACTGTCTGGTGTAACTTGTAACGAGTGCTATCACTGCTTGAGTCTTCTAAACTTTGAAAAATAATATGTTACAGTTTTTTCCCCTGTGAAAAAGAAGGCCAAGATACAGCAGCTACAGCCTAACAGGAAGAAGTA
Organism: Pithys albifrons albifrons; assembly: GCF_047495875.1. NCBI lineage: Eukaryota > Metazoa > Chordata > Aves > Passeriformes > Thamnophilidae > Pithys > Pithys albifrons. The sequence goes on along the minus strand of NC_092461.1, from coordinate 43,088,286 downwards.
TTTTTATCTGTTCGGTTGGCTGTGAGTTGTTTGTGTGTATGTGCCCATATGTTGTTAGTTTTCAATACCTTTGTAGCAAATAACAATGGAAGCTTGTCAAGCTGGTTAGTTGCATGTGTATAACTAACAGGGAGGAATGATTGCCTTAGCAAAAGCTAAATAACAAAACCTTTCGGACTTTATGAACATTGACAGGAATGTAAGTGTCCTCACAACACCCTTCTAGTGAACAAACAGTAACATTTGTGGCATTATGTATTAATCTAAAGAGATATTAGACTAATTTAATGTTTTTTTTTTCACTGTGTATTAAAATAAACATCTATTTGTGTTCAACATCATAATAGGGAGACAAGGGGAGCTATTCCTGCAGACAGGAATTAAGCTTTCTCTCCAAGTCTGGTGGCTGCCACAGTCCTGTAATCTCACCCTTAAGCTCTGGGAACCAACAGGCATCCATACTAGTACTTCTCTCTGCCACACTGCTGGAGGCTGCACAAGCCAGCTCAGAAACAGAGCTGATTCTGACCAGGAAATCAAACCCATCCACATGTCATTGTGCAATTGAACAATGTGTTATTCATTGTGTACAGAAATATCTCATGTGAACATCCTGAACCTCCATGATGCAACACAGTAGAAAAAATGGTGCTGAGATGCTGCTCAGTTCCCACAAAGGTAAATGAAAGCAGAGGATATTCAGCACATCCCAGGAAGGCATCCAACACCTTTGAGATTTTATCCAAAGCTTGATGTGCACTAGAAAGTCTTGTTGAGAGAATGTACTACAGGCAGACACAAGCCTGTTCTGCTGGTATGTGGAGCCAAGAAAGCTGCATGACCATGTTAGTACAGAATCAGCCACTCATAAGCCCTGCTGAGAGGCTAGGTGTGTTACTGCAGGCTCGGTACCCTGCTGCCACCATCATCTGCTTTTTCTTCAGCTCAAAGGACAGACACCAGGGAGCTCCAGTCTGCACAGAGCAGCAGCAAGGGCAAGCTCACATCAGCAGGTTTAATTTTTCTTCCAGGCTTTGTCTATAAGGACGTATTTCTAGTCCACAAAGCTTGCAAAAAAAAACATGCACGGACTCCTTGTTCCTGCCAGGAGGCAGAAAGAATAGTGCCAGGCACAAACCTCTTTATGTGCTTGTGCTGTCCGCACATAAGTGAGTTGAAAAAGGACTAGATATCAAAGACTGAACGTATCTGTGATAATCGTCACTGAGTCACTATAAGCTACTTCTGCTCCATTTTGCCTACAACAGATATTACCTATTTACAGCTAGTTGCTCAGCAAATATCTGTTCTCCCAGTTTCTTTAACCATGATTTTGAAGGCTGCTCACTGAGATTAAATTGATTACTGGCTTCACGCCCCCTCTACATCTCTAAAAACACATTTTGTGCTGGAAAAAATTCTTTTCCTGACAGACTCCATATGTGAACAGGTACATTTAGCTTACCACGTAGAAACAGTGCATTAAACCCTTTTCCCGCCCTGGAGTCATCAAAAAGCACTATTTTTACACTCTCAACATTTAAGGATTGGGTGCATCCCACTGCCCTGGACCTGCAGATATAAGAATCCTTATGGGGAAACAGGAGGAAGCATGGACTTTAGAAGAGTGAAGAAAGGTGAAACCAGGTCCAGGTATTTCTGTCAGAGTTACACTGGTGAGATTTAGTAGAATAAGCAAATCCATCAGTCATGTGTCCTCATCACAAGAAGTCCCTTCTGACAGAGACTACCCAAAGGAATCTCTAGGCTCTGAAGAGGAGAGAGCATCCTTCTCAGGTAAAAAAAATGGCAACATAGACATTTTATCTGAGATGTACTGAAGCAGGAGGGTCAAACATATGACTGTGGTCAAGACCAGTGTATGAAAAGCAATGGGGAAAACACACACACAAAAAAGATATCTTTATTTCCTTTACAACGTTAGATTTCCCTCATTCAGCAATGTCACAGAACAATTTATTTGAAAGTGGAGTACTTTCCTAAACACATGGTACAAAACCCCTGCTGACACCATTTCAAAAATCTGTATCAAGTGCGTGCCTCTGAGCACCTGCCTCCATGAATCAGGTTATCACTCATCAGCCATTGCCTGTGATCTGGCGGCGCCTGTGTTGCACCATTAATGTAATCAGGGATATTCTGAGGGGGAAAATTGGAGCACGTGTCCTGACAGTTGCTCATACTTGCACATACTCTAGGAAATCAATCACTTCAAGTTTCTCCAATATTTCCCCCATGGTTTTCAGAGCCCCAAACCTCCCCAAGAAGCAAGGACTTGGATTGCTGTAGGACTTCCTGAACTCATATGGTTTCCACCAAGTAACAGCAGTCAATGGAGTCAGTATTTCCATAGCTGAACAACAGCAGCTTCTGGGGTAACACATCTGGTCCCATGTTTGTGGTAGTGGCAGTGGTGTATGTTTCCAGAGGAGTTGCTTTCATCATTCCAAAGTTTTTCATCCATATATCATACAATACATGTGTCTCCAGTGCAGGGCAGATGTTTTTTCCCACTTTGTGTTGCAATCCTAGTTATCCAGACCAACAGACCTGCTGGGGCACAGCACATTTCCTTCCTTTCTCAGCTTATGGGTTTCCCTCTGAGTAGAGAGACGGTGCCTTGCAAGACCCCATTGCAACATGCATGCCATCAGGGTGTGGCCAGAGGATGCAGCTGCACCCAGACCTGAGAGATCAGATGTACTCTGAACTGCTGCATGCTATTTCCATGAGCCTGGAAGCAATGGTAACTGGGATGTCTCAGTCTCATCCAGTTTTGAACACTAAAGAGACAGACAGGCAGAGAAAATTGCACAATGGCAGAGTTGTCCCTAAGCACTCACAAACCACTCATGTAACAATACCTCCCATAAAGCAAAATGCTATATCCCAGAGTTTATTGCATCTACTGTTACCATGAAAGTTCATGGGATATATACATGTATTGTAGTCCTTCTTTAGTTAACTTGCTAAGGGTGAAGATACACAGTGTTGTCACCAATGTATATTGACAGCTCAATGCTAATGGCAATGACACATTTTGTGACAAAATAGTGAAATATAAATGCATTTGAATTATCCAGATTCTTACATCTCTCTTCTTGAACCTTTGGGATGCCCAGGTGCACCTCTCCAGATTTCTTTAAGCTGAAAGAGCTTCCCAATCTTTTCTGTATTAGCTCAGTCCTAGCCACAGGCAGACTGCCCCAAGTCTGTCCCATTTATATTGCTAGAAAGGATCAGGAGTCATTTACCAGGAGGGTATTGCCAGAGTATGGCATACACAAGTCATGCTTCCTGCCTATGGGGCAGTGGGAGCCAGCAGGGGGGAAGGTATGTCTGGAAACCAGGAGGGGTGTCTATATGGCACAACACAGCACTGAGCAGACAGCCAAACAAGCTCCCACTCTTATAAACTTAAATACCAGCAGCACAGAGCTTCACAGAGAAATCTCTTATTCTTTTGAAATAAATACTACCAACTTGTTTTAATTGTAAAGAAATAATCAGAGGGAATGAGCTTGAGAGAGTTACTCTATTAATCATTTATTGTGTTATTTTTATATGGTATTGTGCTGCTGCTATGATATGTTAAATATTGCAGCTTGATGTGTGGTCCCCAGGCCCAAAGAGTACTATAAATTAGATGGATTTTTCTAAAGTTCTCTCAGTGAGAAAAGTTCCAGAAAAAGTGAGAATAGCTCCATATTGTTCTATCTCCTTAGATGCAAAATAACCCCAGTTGACTGTGTATTATCCTAACTACACAATATGCTCATGGGAATTGTATCCACAAGAATCTTCTTCTTTACTGGCTTTTGAACAGGAGAACTGAATGACTATTGCGAGGTACAGCCTCCAAATAAATGGAAGTATTCTCAGGCCATTGTAAAGAGCTTTTAAGCCAGAGTAAAAATTAACTTTGTCTTTCCCAGAATGAGATGTGAGAAAGGCAACCAATGTTCCTGGCCTGAGCCTTCTTTATTAATGAGCTGAAGTCAAAGTTAGAATTTTTTTCCTATAAAACATATGAAGAGGTAATCCTTCATTCACCCAAATGGTCAGAAAGAGTACTCCAAATCTGTGTGCACTCCAGGGTGCATTTGATCTATGTAATCTGAGGGACCCCAAACCCTGCCACAGCTCTTACAAAGACTGGAAGTCTGACCGGCTGTAAGTCACCTTCTCCCGCCAAAGTCACAAGAGATCATGTTTCCTCCTGTACAAGGACCAATTTTGGCCTAATGTCGCCATTCTCCTTACAAAATTATTATGTGTCTGATGCCTAAGGGTTTTAGTGTAGATTTTGTCGATTTTTGGAATGATATAAATTGTATGGATTTTCCCGGGTTGCTCACATATTAGGTGATGCTTAGAAGTCACCAAAATGTTTTCTCACATATTCCAGAACTTTGCCAAAGACATGGTGTTTTGAAGAAGCACTTGCAAGATAGCTTGAAGACAAAAGAGTAGAGAAGGTCCAGAGATGTTGGAGAGGCTCCAAGGGGCAATTCTGAGCTTTCTGAGGATGTGCACCAGGGAAAATGGGTACCATGCCTTGGTTGTAGATACTTTGTATGCTCATTACTGGAAGTTATAAAAACTGTAACATCACTGAATACGTGTGAGCATACTTTGGTGTGCACCTACAAGCTTCCAAATAAAGGCTACTTACCTATCTATCTCCACTAATGTTGTTTTGGGAGTTTTTGCAGGAATTTAGGCATCACCCCTGGCCTGGCAGCAGCAAATGCAGCTGTACACCTGAAACAGCTGTTGCTGGAGTGGGGTGAAAAATAAGGTTGTAATTTCCTGAGAAACAGAGCTCTCCCCATGCCTTTTTCTCTTCAGTTTTTATCCAGAGCAATATCAGGTCCAATGTATTAACAAATCAAAGCTGACGGCACTCAGCACCTCATAGGAAAGGCCCAATTTACAGGAAACACCCTTGGAAAGGATATCAGAATTACCAAATGTGATGTGAACTGGTAACACTTGCAAAATTATTAACAAAAATAATTTTCCATATTTAAAAATAAGCCTGATCCAGACTCTATGAAAGAAAAAGTACATGTAACTCTACATAAAATTTTTAAGGCTTTCTGCCCTATAAATCAATAATATCTGTTTTCCTTTAAAAAAAAAACTAAAATAAAATCTGGGCTTGCAGTCTCTATGCCAACTTTCACCTCATACAATCTGAAGAACCAGGTTTGAAAGTGTGAAATGAAGTAAAATTTTGTGCAGTAAATTATCAGTACTTAAAATACTGTGAGAAATGGCCACTACAGATAATATCACAGGAATGGGACATTTCCAATGGCTCTGCCTTTGGTAAACTTCTCACTTGATTTACACTAAAAGTTTTGGCTGAAAATGGGCCAGGTAAAGACTGCAAGATTTTGATTCATTTTTATTAATTCTGTGGAAAAATATTAGTATGATCCAATTTTCATTGAAGTCAATAGAAAACTCCTATTTGAGGAGCAGGCTTACTGTGGTCAAAGAAGAAACCCTAAATTCCATCAATATAATCATTCTTTCAGGATCTTCAGCCAGTCTGATCTGATGTAACCTTGGACAAAGTTTGGCTAGTATCCTCTACAGAAGTGTGTCAAGTTTGTAGTGTCTTTCAGTCACTTGAACCCATCCAGTGATGCTTGTTAGGGTCTGGACAGGAGAATCCCAGCTGAGCAGTGCTTTCTCCTTGCTCCTCAGAAAATACATTTTGAAAAAGCTACCAAACAAACAAAATAGCAAAAGAACGGCCAGATTTATGTAAAGACATGATCCTGGCTGGAGGGTTGATGCACCATTAAACAAAATTGATATTATGGCTTTTGTATATGGCAGAAGTTGTCTCACTTGTGTTCCCCTGCCTGGCCTTTGGGCTGCAGGACACTTGCCAGCTCCATCAAGACACTGCACAGCCCCATCAGTCATGGCATTCCCACTAATGTTTCCTGCCTCTCCACGGGTCTTAATGCACTACATACAAGGCAGATGCACAGGCTGCCTGGGTTCTGGCAGTAAGCAGGGCTTGACATACATTTTAACTTAAAGCATGACTCCTGGGGCAGGCAGAACATATGGTTTCCCAAGACGAGTTACATCTATCAATTCAGAGCATGGATAGAGAAAGCTTGGGTCTAGCTGCAGTAATTAGGTTGCAGGGCCAAGCCCATGTAGGTGTGAGGATTAAGGCTGTCTGAGCTTCTGCTTGCATGTAAGTGTTACCTTACTAAGTCAACTAAAAGAAGGAACTGTTGAAATCTGGCTATCTGCTCAGGTCTGCTGAGGTGTCTTGAGGTGGATCTATTCGATGCTGGCTGGTGAAAAAAAAAACTTAATTACCACCTAGAGTCAGAGTTCTGAAAGACTTACTCATTACAGTCCTCCTTCCTCTGCCACCCATGTGCTTCTCACACCTGGAGGTGAACAAAGAATGAAATGTAATTTTTAACCTGTGCTAGAAATATGCCTTTCCTCTCATGCGGAAGGTTGAGGACATATTCTTCTTTTATGAGTGTCCTTTGGGAGCTAGACGCTTCACTTATAGCAGGACAAATAAACAATGCCAGGGAGCACTCTGGATGTCACAAATCTGCCATTGCTGCTGTTGCATTGCTGAAATGATCCTCGGCATGGATATAGGTTGGGACAATTGACATTTTCCTAAGCCATTTCAAGGCATGGTTCAGAGAGATCAAAGATCAGGACCCAGTCTCAGCTGGAATTTTGCATACAACCTTTCAGTTTTGGAGACTGAGAGGTCAGCGACACGGACAAACCCCTTTGTGCCAGCTGGCATCAGACAGCAGTGCCAGACCTGTTGAATTACTGTTATTGATGTAGCTAACGCATCCATGTGAAGTAAGAGAGTTATGTTTATAACTGTATTATTGTGCAGAAGGGAAATAAGATTGGAAAATTGATATCTCCAGTCAAATAGTTGCCAACAGTGCCAAAGTGTTTACCTGTGCCATTGCAATCGCAGTAGCATCTCAAGTCAAAAGAGAAGTGACGTTCAGATCTTCCCTCTTCAGCTCTCCCAGGTTCCAGTCTTCTTGCAGTTGAGGGAGAGAAACCTGCTTTAGGGCTGTCTGAACATGGCTATAACTGTCTTGGGCAGGGTGAAAGAGAGGGTCTGCAATAAATCAAAGGGAAACTGAACTCAGACATTTTAAGACCTTCTTTCTTCACCTCTGGTACTCAACATACAGTGCCAACCACCCAAGACCTTGAATTCTCAGAGCAGCCCCACACCTGTAGATTTTATTGACTTCAGCTGGCTCTGTGAAAATCAGACTTCAATGCCTTATGTGGAATTCCTGGAAAATAATGAAGAAAATAGTAGCAACTACTTTCAAAAATTTGGGGGAGACTTTTATGCAGCCTCCCACAGGAACTTTATGACAGAACCAGAGAAAAATGCTACTCTTCCTAGATCACAGCCTTTAGTACATATAGGATGTGACACTATTTATTTCATCTCACTCCATTTTTTCCACAGGACTACTGATTCTTCCAACGTATGTGTTAGAGAATGAAGCAGGTCTATGTCATGGATGAAGCAGAAAGAAGTGGAATAGTCTTGTGGTTGAGGTAACTGCCTGTGATCTAGGAAGAGTAGCATTTATCTCTGGTTCTGTCATAAAGCAGGGCAGTGAAAGTTCTGTAGGCAATGTGTGAGCTTTATCCAGCCTAGAGGAAAAGAAATTTTTAGGTTATATCTAATTAACATGGACTAATTCAAGTCAAGACTATATGTCCTGCATTCACACCAAAAAAAAGAATGAATTTAAGTCCAGCTGTCTTAGTTTATTTTAACCACCTTTCTAATCTGTGCAAGGCGCCAGTTCCCTGAAAAGTATGAGACGAACAACTCTCTGCCTCTTGGTGCATGAACTACTCTCAATTTAACACAAATAAAAATCTGCAGTGTTGGAATACAGTATTAGTATCGCTTCAGCAGAGCATGGTTGTCAGTTCTCCAGCTGTACTCATATTGATGCATATGTTGATGGAAATAGAGGTATTAATGTTAGAGACAATTGAAAAGGAAAAACAGTAGCAAAGTAAAGTAAACAGGGATTATTGAATTTTCTTTGACCTCAGTTTCACCCAGAGGAAAAAAATATGCCTATGCAGTCATTAGAGCTGCTACAGTGATGGAAGACCAGCGTCACCAAAAGGCTCTGTTAAAAACACATTGTTGCCCCAAGGTAAGGGCATCTTCTCTACAACATTCTACCAGAAATAATATCTGAGTTGATCCATTCAACAGCTTAAACTGCCTATAATTCAGTGTATGGGGGTTAGTCTGCATGGTTCTGTCAGTGGCCTTGGGGTCGATTCTGCCCACAGGACATTTTCTCTACAGCACCGCATTTGTCAAGAGGGACACCTGGTTGAGAGCCCATGAAGAGTGTGATCCTGCCACTGCTGTGCCCAGCCAGGTCCCCAGTGCCCACGCTGGTGAGAAGGAAATGAGCTGTAAGAACATGATTCAAAAACGAACCCTAACATGGCTTCTGGACCCTGTGGCTGACTAATCTGAGCCAGCCTTGGTCAGCCTATGGCCATAAGAACACCTGCCTACCCTGATGTACCACTCAGAGTTGCATGGCCCTGGAGAGAGCCTTGTCCTACTTCATGCCTTCCCAGACACTGTCAGGTCCTTAGCTCTGCACAGGAGCTGCCTGGGTAGTAGCATTGGTTTACCCCAGTTGAGCTCTGCAGTCTACTGTTTCCATGATATGGGTATGAAATGGGAACCTGAGATCACAGTAACCTGCCTGTATTCTCTGCAGCTGTTAATTGCATCCCAGAAAGGTGGCACCTGCCCCCCAATAGCTGATATGTTGCCACAACAACACTGAGGCAGGAGTTAAATAGTTCAGAGGAGCTGGACATTCCTGCTCCTGGAGACACCGTGCTGAGGTGCCACTCCTGACCAAACATGCACAATGTCATACCATCTCTCACTGTGCAAAGAGCACACAGGAATGAGTGCTTTGACTTTGAATTTTTTTTAAAACTAGACAGAGGTGAAAAGCATTTACTTTACCAAATTGCCTCCATAATGGAGTTGGAATCTTAGCTGGATTCTAGGAGCCCTTTCCCAAAAATGCACATGCAGCTGAGGACCTAACTGTCATCTGTGCATGTATGAATGTCACCAGAGACGTATGCATTTGCATGTGTGCAAATGGCCTGCTAAGTCTGTACGACAGGAACCTGGGAACCAAACTGTTTATACCAGAAGTTTTTTCGCTGAATGTGGTTTCAACTTCTCTGCAGTGTAGACAACACAACCCTCCAGGTCAGGAACCCTCTGGGACACTACACCTTTGCCTTAGTATCCTAGATAGAAAGGGGTTTGCAACATTTCCTAATCCAAGCACAAGAAGCATCATCTTTTTTCAAGAGCATACTTAGTTTCCTATGATATTTTGCATGAACAATTGGAAAAAATTGGAAGAAATGCTGTTTCAGACTGATTTGTCAACCACCAAAAGTTCAAAGCTCTAGTTATCTCTTGTATTAAAATGTTCTGTTGTTCCCTAGGAAAGAATTTATCATTTCTGATAGAGTTCTTGTCAAATAAAAATTGCCAAGTGAGGGTAAGTCTTTGAAAAATTGTGTATTATTCATTAATTATTTTCTCTTGTAACCTTTCTAAAGAAAATCAAAGGGTGAAAAACTGTTATGAAACTGCAACTTTGTTCTCTCTACTGGAAGTAAAAATGTTGGTATATGGCACATTTTCCTTATTACACTAAAGCAATCTTGTAGAAAACTAAATCATTCATGGAAGATAGTGGGTCTCAAAAATTTTTTTCAGAAATATTTTCCTTATTTATCTAATTAAAAGATCATGTGTGTGGTAATTCCAGCCTCACGATTCACATTAAGTTAGTTTTAAAATAATTTGCCATTTACATATGTTTTCACTAGATTGAAAATTAAAAACCCACATTTTATGTAATTCCAGAAAAAAAACAATGGAAAGAGTCACATATATCTCTCGGGTTTAGTTCATCAGGCCTGCCCTAGATCCCTGTGCCTTGGAAAGTGATATGTTTTCAATGGTGAAGGGTTAAAAGAGGATACCAAACTATCTTCTGGAAATCATTAACTTACAAAGCCCCAAGAAGATAAAAGTTTCCATTTTCTAAAATGTAAATCTAAAACATATTCATTAGTATTGCAAAACAAACATGCAAATCTTCACCACTTGAAAAGCTCAGCTAAATATGTACAAGGGCAATACCCAAAAATACATCTGGTCCTCGGTTAGAAAGCTTGCCTTTTTGGTTTTATCTAAAGAGCTTGTCTGTCTTCCATGGTTGGCTCCTTGGATTATTGCAATTCATAATAAGCCTTTTAGCTAAGGATGAAATAAACAAAGATAAAGTCTATGTCCTAGTTTTAAATGGTCCAGATGGGATGATTTTTCCATATGTTTAGCACACCAAATGTTTATTAATTATAGCTAACAGAACTCAGAAAATTGCAACAGCTTATTAAAGAGGGAAAGGGATAAAATGTACAGTTTGTAACATTTTTGCTCACCTTCTTAATCCTCCACTAACATTAGGTGTCATTGTACTAACTCAGGTTCTGTGTGTGTGAGCAAACGTGTGTGTGTGTGTGCAGCCTCTGTTACAAGGCAAGGAATTTCAGTTGACTGATCAAGAGAAGGTTTTGTGCCCTAATTTGGATACAATATCAGTCATGAGGAATGTGTTACATCATAACAATGACAGTGTGGGTAAAACTGGCAATACTTGACTCGTTCCTCATCAGAGTGATTTACTTAGTGTCTGGCAATCTGTTTTTCACATGATGTTTGTTTCCCATAAACAGTTTCAACATGGGAGAGTATGGTGTCAAGATAACACTCGTACCATCAGTCATTGCAGAACATCTACGTGGGCTGCCAAGAAAATGAGACTTTTATCTCTAGCTCCTCTAAATGCTTGTGTTTTACTGATTGTTTTTCGTAAGGTGGTTGATTGTTTTCTGAAACCTGACCATCGGCAACTCCTTTATGTTGTCACATCAACCTAAGTGAGTTGAAGTCTGTCAGGGAAGCAGGGCTGCCAGGAGGTAAGGCTGCAGTGTTTTCCAGAAGCCCTGGGGAAACGGTGCTTAGAAAGTAGCACAACAATAGAGAGGCTGGAATTTAAACCGCTGTCAAACACTGAAGAATCTGTGAGAGGTGCATTGCACCATGCTGTTTCTCTGTGACCATTCAAATCAAAAGGGTTTTGGTGTTAGTCAGATAGGATGTGAAATTTTCCATCAAATTATGTATTCCTTGTACTTAAAAGCCTTCTATGTTTGTAAGAAGCAGGATGAGTACAACTTTGAATAGCAAGTAGGCAGCTAACAACTGAATCTCAAGGCATGTTTTGATGGAACATAGCCACGACTTGAAATGCAAACAACAGAAAATAAGAACACAATTTATTATTTTAATGACATAACTCACCATTTTATTAGACATAATTTACAGAAGCTTTGAGGTAGATTTATCTCATTCAAACAGGACTGACTTATAACTAAATACATAGGACATAATGTGTATTTCTGATTTGAAGGAAAGGTATTTTGAGTCCAGCATGTGGCTGAAAACAAATCCCCCAAAACCAGAGAGGTGTCAATAGTCTCCACAATTGATGAACACGTGTTTATTCATGACAGTTAGCCTGTACAGTCTCTGCTTCCAAATTAACAAAGGGAACTGGTGACTAACAATGAGACCTTAGTGCTTTTGAAAACATTACCCCTTGTGGACTGCACAGCCCCAGTGCCTCGAAGCAGGAGATGCTCTGAGTCACCTCACATCCCTTCCAGCCCTTTTTCCCTACAATGCTCTGAGTTCCTCTGTACTTCTCTGGAGCAGTGATGGATCTTGGCCGGCATAACATTTATAAGAAAGAGTAAGACTTTAAAGCATCCAGTCATGTCCTGGCACCTGCAGGAGCATTGGCTGGATAGAACCTCTGAGTGGATCTTAATCTTGGCAAAGGAAAAAGTAAAACTTTGGACAAAATCAGTGCAACTCTGGTAAGAAATCTCCACCCTATATGCCAGATGAAACAGAAAGTGCTCAGGACAGCCTATTCAGAAGTGTCTGCTCAGGCTCGAGGAAACCAGCAGCTGCAGTTGTCCAAAAGAGAAGCTTTTTGGCTTGGCTTCTGATTAATTTCTATAACCTCTGCTTCTGGGGCTTAGAAATATCTTGGCATCTTCTGGCTCCTCAATGTCCAAGAAGAACAAGACTTAATTTCCTATCCCAAAACATAGAATTGCTGATGAAAAAGTCAAGAAAAAATTACTATCATCTCTGGCACTGAAGCCAGGGATGAAATTCCTGTCAGCAATCTACAGTGTGGCCTGGATCAAGGTTTCCTCCAGGCTTCTATGTAACTATTGTGTATAAATTATTACACGTAAAAACTACTGTCAGCTTGCAAAGCCCAGGGCACTTTGATATAGAGCCAATCCATACTGGCCCTAAACAGCTCAGCCCTGTGGTGGGTGTCACCAGCTGAAATGCTGTAACCAAAGGCAGTACCATGTAGGGTGCAAGCAGAGAAGTCTGAGAGCTCCTACACAGGCTTGGCTGCTGCAGCCGACTGTGCCTGGTGGCATTGTCATACTGTGCACAGGTCTTCCACCTTTGCTAGTCACTTCCCAGTTTCCATCTCCTGGGGCAGAGCTTGCCTGGAATGCAAGGGCAGTACCCTTTGCTGCTCCCACAGGCCTTCTCCTCAGCCTTCACATCGCTTATCACCCTACCCTGTCCTCACCCACTTTCTCTTTCATTCATTTCAGGAGTTGTTCCATCTCCACCTGTATTCCAGTTGCTCCTCCCCACATCATTCCCAAAAGCCTTGGATCTCTGTCTTCCTTTCTCCACTCCATCACTTTCCAGCCAAGCTCTCACACTGGCCTCTTCATCCAGTGTACTCATTCCTGACCAAGAGGCTCATCTTTGTTCCACATGGTGTTAGAGACAGGCCATTTTCAGTCTTTCTTTTCCATATTACCTCAGTGCCAGCAGTGGGAAAAGTGAAAGCCCAAAAGAGACAATCTCCAAATTTTAAGTTCTGAATATTACAGTAGCCTCTGGAGATAAGAGAAGCAATTGCTTGGAAAGTCCTATTCCATTCAGGAATGGAATATGCCCAATATTTAATCCACACAGTGAAACAATCCTAGTTTGAAATTTCATTATAATCTACAAGGCCAAGTGCAACATTTGCAAAGAAGCCAAGTTTCAAGTGAAACTGGACCAATTTACCATCTGGGGTGGAAAACTTCAGTCTTTCTCCTAAGTTTTGCTCTGCATCGTGGGATTCACTGGAAGCCAAAACAGAAGGTAAACTCATATGATAGAGACCCTCCTCAGTGGGAATGTAAGAAAAAATTGCCTGTTCTTATGCAGATTATCTATAGCTCAATGTCTCATGCTTTTCAGAAAGTTTTTTGCAGGTGAAGACAGAATAGGCAAAATGTATTAATTCTTACGTATGTTAAAAGGGACTCAAACATAGGATGCAGTAAATTGGCCACTATATAACATATGTGGGCACAATTTGCATTAATAAAAGCAAAATGTTACAAAGGAACAGAATACCCAATCATTGGGGGATTTTGTCATTCCTTCCTGTGATTCTGTATAACAGCATGTTACAATTATTTGTCAAGACCTCCTAATTTTTCCCAGAGACAAAACCTCTCAGCCTTAGGCAAGTCTTGGCATTGCAGGCAACCCAAAGACCCAAGAAGACTTTGTACATGGTTACTTCCTTATAATTTCACCTGGATGCCAATGGAGAACCCACTGCTGCTTTGCAGTGAGCTGTGACAAACAAAAACATCAGAGGAGCTGCAGAGCCACCTTCTTCTCCACACACTGATCCTAAACTGAAACAGCAGTTTCAAGTTGAAGATGAATTATCTCCAGCTGCTTCTGGTGAGCAGCTATCAAAAAGCAGTGATTTTCTAAGGCCCATTTCCAGTTTCTGTTACGTAGTATTACCAGCACTGTCAGCCTGAGTGCTTAAACGTCTTCTCCAATGAGGGTTCCCCAAAGTCATACTATAAAAGCCCTGCACTTTTTATTCCTTTTATGTGCCTGTTGATTTACAGCACTGCAAGTGTGGTACTTTCTGTTCACATTCCCAAGCTTTTCTCCACATGCAGGGACTGGGATGAGCCCTGTACCACAGGACTCCAGAAGAACAGGGGCCCAGATGTTGGGACTGTAGCACAAGACTTGTTGACACAACGAGTCTCATCTCTGCTGTTACTCAGTTCCTGATACAAGACAGGCACTTACTTCCACTGATGTGAAACTCCCTGTCGTGGGTGTAATTAATTTTATAGTAAAAAGGGCTCCTTGACTTTCAAAGATATTGTATTTGTTCACAAGACCTTCTGCTTTCTCAGGTTCTGTGTGTGTCTCTTCTTACTAACCCCAGCTAAGATCCTAATACTTTCACCACCTGAACTGCATTCCTTCTCATGGCCACTTTGATGGCAATGCTCTGACCACATATCTGTGTTTGATACACTGTACTGTAGGTTTTTGGCACTACACTGAAACAAAGCAGAAGGAGGAAAACCAGAGCGGTAGTGGGATTGATCTTTTGTTTTTCCCGTACCTGTCTTGTCCACTTACCTGGGTTTGTGTCCAGTCCTCTAGCAAAAAACTTTCAAACTCACACTTTATGCCCTCCCCAGAAGACAGCCTACCCAGCAGACTAAAGGGTGGTTGGCATGGGCCATCTTCCTGACGCCCTGTTTTGGAAAGCAGAGCCTGAGTCTAGTGGTTAAGGCATCCCCCTGGACATGGAGAAACACAAGTACTATACCCTGTCCCAAGACACTTTCATGCAGATGACATGAGAAATGCCAAATCTGCCTTTTCCTCCTGTATTTCCAATGCTTCAAAGAGCAAACATGCTCCGATTGAGACCTGGGCTGCACAGGGGAGCAAAACCAACTCAGGTCAGTTGACTTGAGCCATGCAATTTACATGTGTTGAAGTGTTACTTTTTAATCAAGAGCTAGGACTTATTCCCACACTGGGAGTGTTTCACATATCGAAGTGATACTCCTTCTGCCTCAGACTCACAACATAAAAAAATGTATCACTGAAACAGAAGAATGACTAATACTGGGATGTAAGTAATTTGTGTGCAAATAGCATGCAAAGAGCAGGACTGAGACTGTGTCTGAAGCCAAGTGTTCCATAAGTCAAGTCATACAGAGTGGGAAGTGATAAAGGGTGTGACCCATGAGAGAAAAGTCTAAACTAATTAGGAGGATCTCCTGCTGAATGATATATGGGAGACTTGACATTTAAAAAAGGGGAATGATCTGTTTCAAGCATCACTACCATGTGAGGGATGCTCATAGCCTGTTTGCTCTAAATATACTTTTTGAAATACTCATACCAGATCAGTCCCTGCTTTGATCATTTTTACAGAAACACCCTTCTGCTTTATATCAAATTTGGAAATTGACAGGCTTGGCCTTCATTTCCTGGTATGAGTCTCCTGACACCAGACATCATCATGGCAACACCCCTTAATCTTAATGCTCCTGGGACTGTGACTAATGAAACAGAAAAGAGTAATGGATTTTTAGGCCAAATAAATTATTAAGACTACCTACCCTGACCGCCTCTGTGCTGCATGCCACAGAGACCCAAGCAGAGACTGAGTCTAGCACAAGAAGGTCTCTTTAGAAAGGAAGCTGAGAAGTGAGCTTCCATCAGAGAGCTGCTCCAGTTGCTGGCCACAGAGGCACTGGCAGTGTTCCATTACCTCCAGCAGTGCTCAGTGGGCAGGAGGAGGGAGTGGCTGCAAAGAGCAAGAGCAAAGCACAAGTGTAGCTGGATGACCCGCATGGTTGCATACCAGGCTGGTTTGGATATAGTTGTTAACAGACTACAATGTCTTCAGTGAAAGGTTAGTGGCTAAGGCTCCACAGGACATATGTCTTAACAAATGGCACATGCACATCATTAGTTCACCTCGGGTACTGTAATCTGTGACCCTTGAAAACTACAAGGGGTGTTCAAAATCCAGGGTTGCTCTGTGCCAGGAATGAGGACTTTCAAGAAAAACCTGGGCTCCTTCTCCCTGAGGAGAAAAAAAAATGCCTCTCCTTACTTACATTAATCCAAGCCACAAGATGATATTTTAATTTGTGAATCTTCAGGAATATTTTAGGAGATAAATTTTAAAGAAAACATACAAGTTTCCTATGGCAGTGTGGCTGTAAGGACAATGCTCACTTGTGTCCCAAAAATATTGCACAGCTTTTCTCACTGCTAGTATATGTCTAGAAGCGCTGGAATTCATACATGAAAAGTTATATGGAAGTATGAAACCTTATTCTCAGATGTGTGGTGTTTGCAGTCATACCTGATTGTTCTGCTGAGTGGAGATGAGCTGAGCCACTCTCAGCACAGGTGGGAAGTTGGACCTTTCAAGCCAGATGAAGATTTACTTGTGATGCTGATTCCAGTTACTGCACATTGTGCTCAGCAGGATACAGATCACAGTACTGTAGGTGAACTAGACTGTGGTCTTTTCCAAAGAGACCTAATCTGGATTTCAGGAAACCATCACCATCATTTTCCTTTTAAAAAAAGTAAATACAAAAGACTGCTTAAAACCCCAGTCATTACCAGAATAGAAGCATAATCTTTAAAATTACAAATATATACATAATTGCACAGACTTGATTATAGCTTTCTGCACTTGCCTGGCTAGAGATCTAACAACTTTGGGAGACCTTGGGCACTCAGATTGCTTTTTTTTTTAATCAGATCACTGAGTTAAGTGTGCACATATAAAGTCCTTAGAACCTAAGTTTAGTGACCTATTTTTGAAAATCTTGTTCTGTTTGCACCCAAGCAAAATTGTCATCAGTATAGCACAAACGACTGTTATAGTGGACTAAACATAGATAAAATCTGAATTCTCATCATAGGTACTCAGTTGCAATGAGTCCCTGAGACAAGCATCCTGTAGAAGATGCCCCTCTGAATTCAGAAATGCAGATGTTTCCCCCATACTGTTACTAACCAGCTAATGTCATGTTATGCAGAGTGACTGCCAGGAGTCTCTCCTCCTCAGTATGGGCACCCATCCACTCTCTACCTCAGCTATCACCAGCCTCAGCATCCTGAGGATTTTTACACACTGTGGTGAAGAGGACCCCAGGGGCTTTCAAAATCCTGGGTCGCTCATTACATGAGCTGCCCCTCTGCCATCTCCAGTCTTCTCTGCCCTGCTTTTGACAGCAAGGACCCAGCAGCAGATCCAGAGAGCTGCTGTGAAGTCAGCAGAGCCAGCACCTGCAGCGAGGTCCAGGGGTTCATGGACTATTCCTGCTTAATCCTCACTGAAGGAGGAAGAACAATTTTAGTGCACAGTAAAGCATTTGTTTAATTCCTCTTAGGTGCATGGTGCATTTTAATGAATAAAATATTGGATTACCTCATATAAACAAAGTTTAACACGATCATGAATCCAGGCTTGAGAATGTTCTCTGCAAGCTCTGAAATTGCCTTTGGGAAACTGGCAATGTTTGGCATTTCCTGACTGTGTATATTTTATGGAGTATATTATTCACAAACATAAAATGTGCATTAAAAAAGGTAAAACTGTGTCCAAAGCAGTGGGGTCATTAAAGATCCCATGGCACTTTATACTTATTGTTGGTGTTAGCCCTGGTCTTCTGGCCAAAATCAATTTGGCAATTATAGGCTGTTTGCCTAAATTCCCAAGCAGTTTGACTCAGATACCATATTCCTTGCTCCCTCCAGAGATTATTGAGTAACAGCATTGTGTGCTGCTCAACAGTTTCTGTGTTTCATCTTTTAAATGGCTGTAGCAGCCATGTCAGAAATGGGAAAAGTGAGAAAAAGTAGGAGGACACTTGGAAGGTTTTATTTGTCTTGGGAGGATCTTGGTGGGGAAGGAGGGGTGGTATTTTGGTTTGGGTTTAGTGGTTTTTGGTGGGGTTTTTTTTGTTGTTCTTGGGTTTTTTGTAGTTGTTATTTATTTAGTTTTAAAGTAAAACCAAAGACAATAAAGACATCCCTAAAAAGAAGGATGTAGCTACCCTGCAGCCACGTTGGAAAATATGGTTGCAAAATATTCTTTAGCTCTGACCCAGTTGCAACCTGAATTTAATTTGCTGCCTACATTGCCCATGGCTGTAATGCCTCTCAGGAGCATGTTATTCACATGATAGGGTCCGATCCAACACCCATTCCTTTCTGTGCGAGTCAGACTGCTGCTGCTAATAAGGATGGCATAATTCTCTCCTCGTCGTTATGGCTGCTATCGTGTGCCAGAGGTTACATGTTCCCTTCAGGCACATGTTTTTAAAGAAAGAGTTTATTGTGCACTTTGGTGGAATCTGGAGCTGAAGCACAGAAGCCATATGTCAGGGACTAGCTGTTTTTATATGAAGGCTTGCCATAGTTACAGCTGTAGGTAATTATTACAAATAATAATGACTAACATTTATGTAACAGCTTTCTCTGAGCATCTCAAATCACTCAGTAAGCCTCATATATTGATTACAAATCCTGAGCCAAATTCTGCTTTCATTCATATACGCACAATGTCGATGGTAATCTCCACAGGGATTAACATATGTAGCTGAGGGAAGAAGTTAGTCCTGTGCATACATGTATGTACACGTGCAACATATACACACACACTTAGGTAGGCATGTAGAGGCTGTTTCATTTGCTGGCTGAAAACTGGAGCCATCATACAGTTTGAGCAACATACAGCAACAGCAAAAGCAAGTTGGGATTAATAAACATTTCCACAGAGCAGCTTTCTTTGGAAAATTTGGTTTTGTTTTAATAAAAAAAAAATTATTTGGACAAATAAATGAATCTCCAAAGAAATCAGAAAGAAAGAAGTTGGTTTCTCTTATTGTTTTGGGGTTTTTTCTGAAAAAGTAATTATCTTCAATATATCGAAACAAAATATTTGCATATTACCAGAGCAAAATATATTTCCCACAATGAAAATGAAATAATGTGACATGTCCTAATCATTCCTTATTTTTTTCCCCTTTATGAATGATCTGTGAGAAAATGAAGAACTAACTTTCTCATTCACAACAAAAACAAATCCGGAGGAGTCAAATTTCCCGTGAAAAGAAATTCTGTTTTCCAACCAGATCTCCTCAGCAAAGAGATCAGGACAAAGATAATGAGCCTGAAGCCTTTGTTCTCTGCTGTTTACATAACCCAGGAGAAATGGACAGAGGAGCCTTTACATCATCTTTTAACTTCCCAGCTCCCTTGAGTTTTGTTTAGCAAAAGTTTGCACCTGCAAGTTGTTCTAATACTTGCATGTTAGTAAAAGAGAAGAAAGCGAACTGTTTTTAAATTAAGCTCTTATATAGGAGAATTTTGGAACAACAGAGCATAATCACCACAATTATGAGTTAATCAAGAAGCTGAAATAAGCAGTCCAGCTCCGGAAAAAAGTTGAGCAGTGAAAATTTTCTCTGGCATTATAAGAGGCCTCTGGTTCCAGGCTAAACCAGGGAGAGGAGAGTCAGGACATGAACATATGACTCTGTTTCCTACCACACATTTTTTTTAGATTTCCCATACATATATTGAGCAGGCACAAGTCTGTATATCCAATAGAAAGAAAAAGAAGAATGCTGGAGGTGACATGGCAGCAGACAAATGTAACAAATCTCAGGATTCTGGACAGCTTCAAAAACAAATCAAAGAACACGAATCAGTGAGACAAAAAGTGCAAAGTATTTTTTCTGATGCAATAAGAAGAACACTTGTATTCCACAGCAAGTCACCTTCTACAATATCTATTAAAATGAACAGCACTGAGATATTTATTTTAGAAATTAAAAAACACCCTAGTGAATTATTCATCTCTTTCTGTGACTTGAGAGGAGACAGTATGGTACAGCACAGCTTGTTGTAATACACAGCAGCATTTTGATCTGCAGCTTTAAAGAATTTCAGATTGCTTAGAGATACATGAGGCTCCGTGGTGGTATGTAACATAATTTCTCACACAGTCTAACCACTGGAACAACTCTTGCCTTAGAGGAGGTAAGTGGTAATGCAAAACATGTTGTTTCCTATTGTGAAGTTTTAAAGAAATACATTACATGCAAATAATTAGACTTTTTCCTTCATTAATATTCTAGTTAAATATACAGTACTAACATGCTGCTCTGGGACAGCTCAGACAGCCTGGCTGATACATAATAAAAACTAGGGCCCTTGCTAGATCATGCATTGAAGTTTTTCATAAGAATAATTCCACTTATTTCAGAAGAATTTTTCCTTATTTACTGAGGTACATCTGATAAGAGACTTAGGTTCAAAGCAATTGTATTGACAGTTTGAAAGCTCACTCTAATCTCCACAGAGAAACGTAATAGTTGAGATTTCCATTTAAAAAATATCTGTTTTGATGAAATATAAAAGCATATGCTTTAACAAGCTGCTGCACCATTTTTAATCAGCACAAAAGCACAGATCACATTTTAGAGAGGTATTGTAAAATATTTTTAATGAAACTTGCACAAAAGTTCACCCTCTGAGAAAACTCAGTCTACCAGACTAATACATCAATAGAAAAGAAAATGAGACATGAAAACAAACTCTGGTTAGACAACGATAGGAAATGTTAGATAGCCTAGAGGAATAGAAAGGCTTGGAATTTAATGCAAAATTTAACTTTTCTTTTGACACAGGCAATTATCAATGCTTCTTTGGTTGCAATCTCTACAGACATAAAGGCTATTTGTTGAGGAGTCAGGTATAGAGTAAATTATTCTGGGAAAGCTCTCACATGTTTGGAAGGCCTGAAAAATCAGGTCAGCTATTAAGGACTATAAACATAGGTCTATCTTCATTTTTGATTTTTTTTCCCCACCATCCTTGATCTCAAATCTTCCATGCAAAAATGCATCTTCTTTCTGTAGCCTCTTTGTGGATGCATTTGTTTTCTGGTTTTTAAGTCATATAATGCAGCATTTTTGCTTCTCCAGCTAATGATTAAATCCTTGTCTGCACTTGTGAAGGAAGAAAATATTCCAGGAGCTTTATTCCACCTTGTCTGCATTTGATCTCAATTTAAAAAACCAATCTGTCTTAAGAAGGCATGAGGTAGGACCAGTGCAGAGGGCTCAGGCCTTGTACTGACCACGTGCAAAGGCATCCTGCTAGGGATTGCAGTGGGACATTCTGTGGGACTGGGCTGAGCCCCTTTGCTTTTACAGGACTATCAGCATGCATTTGGAAAAGTTCTTCATCCAGAAGATCCTGTTTCTCTGATATGAAATGTGGATAGAAGACCTTCTCTTATTATTAGCATAGGCCTCTCCTATTAGTTTTGACATAAAATATTCAGGGAGAATTTATTCCTACTCTATGTCTGAGCTGCACCTCTCACAATGAAGCCCCCAGTCTCCAGTGATGCCTCCTGTAATACAAATAGACTATAGTGATAAATATGTCTCTTAAGGAACAAGTTTCCCTGGGTCAATGGAGCTCAGAGCAGGCCCCTTAGGCAAATTCACCCTTTCATGCTTAGCATTTAAAACTCATTTTATGAACTGGTTATACATTTATAATGTTTAATCTTTGCCTAATACTTTTTATGGGGTCCTTGTGGATGAAGGGTACACTTAGAGGGAAAGTCAGTCTATGTGAAAACTGCTTATAACAAGAGCTGGAAGGACTGTTTAGCTGAGAATTGGGGAATAATCCTGTACGTCCTTAACACTAGAACTTGAAAATGAGGGAATTATGGCTCTTTACTGCTATTCTGCAACTTTTTCCCAGCTTCTGTTTTGGGCCATGAATGCTTCCCTATGGTCAAGGTAGATATGCTAATGGCTAGATGGCCCATTCCATTATTATATTGCCTCATAGTAAAATCAACATTAACTTGCCTTCTCAAATTCTTAACTGACTGCAGTGAGAATATTCAGCCCTTAAAAATCTCACTGACTTTAGGTTGGAGGCACCCACTCACTAGCCTGGTCTTTAATCCTATTGCACTGTTTGCAAAGCAACTGCTCACTCCTCTTTGCAGTGTTTCAATCCCATGGGAAGTATCTCTCTAATACTTGCTAGCTATGAAATTATACTATTTTTAACTCAATTGAAATAAATTTGTGTTTTCTGCAGCAGGCAGGGAGGAGTTGAAGAACTCTACTGTTGATCAATGGCAGCATCACCACTCATCTGCAAAAAAGTTCCCCCTTCCTCCCTCATCGAGTCCTTTCTGGACCTCCTGTGAGCTTGTGGTAGCATGAGCTGTCCAAGGAAAAAGAAGAGCTCAGGTCTTAGCAAAAAGAGGAAATCCCTGATGATTTCAAGAGACTTTGGGTCATGGTCTCTCCTCTTGCCTCTTGTGTGTTGATCTCTGTAGGTAGAAATGTGTTTTCCCATATGCTGGATGACAGGCAGTACATGCACCCATGGACATCCTCTATCCACCTTCACAGAAAAACCGACCCTTGCTGCTTTGTACACACAAGTTTCTTCTTGCAACATCACCTCTCCACGGAGCTTTGTAAACACCAGCAAGCCCATGTGGCAGAGGAGCTCTGCCAACCCACCGAAGGCTCAGGGCTAAGAGGATGCAGCTCTGTGAAATGTGCCTTCTCAGAGCACTCCAAAACATCCAGAAATCTACCACCACAACTCAGGGAAAACCCTAGAATTACCCATGGCTACACTGAGCTGGCACTCCTAGCCATTTCTCTCACACACAGGGAGTACCAAGACATTCAGCCATGTGAGCCCTGATCTGTCATTTGTTGGGGCTCACTGGTCACACTGCTAGTTCTGGTGATTGAACACTGCAAGACTCTCTCCTTTGGTCTACCCAAGTGCAACCCACTGACATAAAATGTATATTTTCAGGAAAGTGACTTGAAACAGGCTCACTTTTATGGAAAATAACTCATTACTTCAAAGTGTTCCTTTACAGAGCAGGTGCCTCTGCCTCTTTGAGTATCAAGCTCAGCTAAGTTTTGATTGCAAATAAACATCTGCTTTGCTTTTAACTCGCTTACACTGATGGTTCTCTGTAGCCATTTGCAGCACGATGTGGTGTGAAATCATCCATGTGAACTGGAACCTTAACTTTTACTCTTGTCAGTCTCAGTCACCTCTGCAGGCTCTTACCTCACACCAAAATAACACCAGTAATGGACAAAAACATGAAGTACTTGTATTGATCTAACACACTGACAGAGCAGGAAGCCCATGAATACTCATTCAAGATGTTGACCTGAGCAAAAATAAAAAAAGAATTATTTGGATGATGATTCAGATCAAAGGCCACAAAACCCCACAGATTATTTGCACTGAAAAAACTTTTGGGCTTCCATAGTACATTTAAGCAATTTTCCTTGTACTGTAGTCACAGGGTTGCAATGGATAGTAATTATTCCAGCCTTTAATACAGACTTCAGCCCCTCTCCTTTTTCCCCTCACTCGGAATAAAAAAAGTTATAGGTAGTAATTTTCCTTCATTGCCCAACACATAGCTGTGTGTGAAGAATACTCTCTGGATATCCAGCACGATGTAGGCTTTGATGGATGGAAATAAAAGATCATTCTCTGCAAGCTGGAGCTGAAATGTTAGCCTTTGAGAGCAAAGGTTATTTTATCAGGAAATAAATCAGAGCCCTCTTTCATTACTGTTTTTTTCCGTGCTCATCTCAGTGATGACTAGGGTGTGTGTTCAGACCACAGGAATCTGAAGAACCACCCAGTCGCTTCATCAGTCCTAGAAGACGACAGGGTCCAGAGTTACAGCAGCACCATCCTGGATCCATTTTTTTCCCTCTTTTTTTTTTTTGACCTTTTTTTTTTCTGCATTTGGTCTCATTTCTGTTTGTTTGTTTGGACGTTCTCATTTATAGGCTGGTGGTTACAGTTCATTCCATAGACTCTGAGCCAAGAGACGCTGTGTTTTACTCCCAGCAGCCTGTCCCCTGTGCTGCCATGCCAAGAGATGCCATCCCACAGCGCTTCCTGATCCATCCCCAGGGAGATGCATTCCCCCAGGCTATGGGGAGCATCTGAGATACTGCAAATCAACATCCATGGCTCTCCAGTGCTTTTGTTCGAAGGAGAGGCTGTCTGATACCACATGTCCCCTCTGTTCCCAGCTCACTGCCAACCCGCTGTGTGTGGCACCAAGACGGTGTGTGGCCACAGGGGTGGCTGCCCCTCCAGCAGTGGTGCCTGGGGATGTGGCTATGGAGACTCCCGACCCCCACAGAGTGAGGGGACACATTACTAGACCTTTCCTAAGGAGGCAGGCAGGAAAGAATTGCACTCTGCCTATGTGTTTAAAGCCAGGGGAAAGGATTGGTCTGACTGGAGCAGTGATTTGGAGAGGAAGGAGGGAAGGATTTGGGAAAGCAAACAGTGGATGGCAAAGGAGGGAGGCACTGGGACAAGCCAGCACACACATGAGCAACAGCCAGGGCAGGTGGCACAGGCTACCAGCAGGGCAGACCAACAAGGGGGTAGCTGTGGAGGAGCAGGCTCTGGATATGTGAGTGAGCAGGGAGGGTGAACACAGGCCTTGCCACGGAGTCAGCCCCATGTAGTAGCCACAGCTCCAGATCGACAGCACTTCTCTACCTCAGTCCTGAAATAAACCAGGACACCACACCTTCAAGAAAAGATACGACTATTTATAAGCATTCCAGCTATGCCTTTGATGCTATTTCAAAACCTTAAGATATAATTTAGGGTTTGTTTTTTGGGTTTTGTTTTGTTTTTGGTTTTTTTGATATTTTAAAAAGAGAATATCAGAGAAGAGAGAAAGAAAAGAAGTTTAAAGGCAGAAATAAAGTTCTACCATCATACCTCACCGCTGACCTCCAGGCCTGCAGGTCTCACTCAGCCCCTGCCTGGCAATCAGACTTTTTAATTCACTGAGTCATGATTGAAATTTTATACCATTAATTGTGTATTTTTTTCCAAATATGAATTTAATATTTATCAGCTGCTAAATACACTTCCCCCATGCCCCTTCAGGAAACATAATAGGTATCACAGTTTTACAGATGGCAAAACTAAGACATCAACACACTAGATGGCATATCAAGTTTGCCAAAGCAAGCCTGTGTCAGAGATAAGGAGAGAGCATGACTGCTTCATTTTCTGTTCTGATGAAAAATCAAGCTTTTCTTTTTAATCTATATAACTTCAATCTGGCAACACTTTTAAGTCTGACTGGAGAAATAAGATCTTCAAATTAAATGTCTCTCGGTGATTTTACTGTGAGTATTACATTTATTTTACACCAAAATCCTTCCAGGGATGGAGGTTTTTGCCTGTTCTTGTCAAGACTGTAGATTATACAATGTCTTAATTATTGGACATACTCCATCTTCTTGGACATCTCCTTGTTATATCACAAAGATCATGAAGGAGTTGAAAATCCAAGCTTTAGAAGTGCCATTGGTCAAGACCCACATCGGACCTGACACATTTTGGAAGGTAGCATTTTAACCATGGCTATGACCTTTTCTGGTCCTGGTCTTGTGTCCACTCTATCAATCACGTGCTATGAGAACAGCAGCTGGGTTTATCATAGCATATATTTTCCTCTATCTAATTACAGTCATGAAGTCTAAATTATCTGTGCAGCTTTGTTTGAAGTCTACAATGAATGCTTTGAACATCCCTGAAACTTTCTGCTGGTCTTTCAAAATCTTCCTCTGATTGCTCTGGAAGGTTTCTTGAGCACCCACCATACTGAGCAGGAACCAACAAAGGCAGCATCTTCAGGTTATTGAGAGACACAGAGTCTAATGTGCCAAAAATTCAGTATCTATGGAATGAGCACATTACAATTATATCCTTTCACTCTGAAAGTGTTGTCTCAATTCTTGTCCTCCTTTAAGACTTC
This sequence comes from Pithys albifrons albifrons, assembly GCF_047495875.1. NCBI lineage: Eukaryota > Metazoa > Chordata > Aves > Passeriformes > Thamnophilidae > Pithys > Pithys albifrons. The sequence goes on along the minus strand of NC_092461.1, from coordinate 43,062,268 downwards.
TTTATGCTGCTCAGCTGATACAAAAAGAAATGCTTTAAGGCATCAGAGTCCTTCTTCTAGGAAGCATCATCTGTATAAAACAGCTTGCCAGCTGTCTTGGAAATCTGTAATGACTCTGTCCTCTCAAGGCAGTGACCCTGGAGGGAAGGGAGGAGAGAATTGGAAAGGCCAGGGAAGAACAGGAATGGGGAAAGGCAGCATGAGGGCAAGAGGGCAGCATGCAGAGTATGAGGGTGCCTGGACGCCCTGACATAGCCCAAAGGATGCTGCCACAGGGCATCCATCAGAGCCCAAGAGGTGCCCTGAAACACTGGGAAATGCAGCCATGGCTCCCAGACCTTACAGTGGATTTTTCACCCACATTGTGCTCTTGCATGGGACTCCAATACCTGTGGGTTTAACATTTATGATAGCCTGAGTGCATCACAGAAGACATTACACTTCATTGTGCGGCAGCAGGGCTGTTACCAAAATACACTGTGAACAGACTTCTTAAATACCATTTTCAAAATGCCTTCAGGATTATTCACCTCATTTTAAATACACACTGTATTTTAAACCTGCTTAAATATATCTTCAACTGAAGACTGGACAAGTTCCAACAAAGTCATCCATGTAGTTAAGGCAAATGATACTCAATTTATGACCATATGTTATTTTATTAAATAAAAACCAACAAAAATTGTCATTGCCAAAGAAAAAAAGAAAATATCTTCCCAGAAGAAAACATGTATTTACTTAATATTATGGCTGCAATATAAGTTAAGCGAAGCCAAGAGAATCAAAAATCAAGGCTATTCTTCATGGTTTTCCCCAGCAGCTATATGAGGTAAGAGTCGAGTGCTAGCCATAACTTGCATTTCTTGTCCAGCACTAGTTGATATACTAATTTGTACGTTATGGAAACAGGCTTCATTAGTTCTGTCAAACCCTTTCCTGTTTTTGCAGTGCCTACAATAAGTATCCAGCAGTATCCTCTTCTTGGCTCTTTTATCTTCCATCTTTTCAGCCAAAGCTGCTGCAGCTCAGCAAACCCTGGGACAGTATCACTCACAGAGTCTGAGGCTTAGCCCTCCCAAGTCATTTGGTGACAGGGTGGTATCCTGACCTCAAATCCAATCACAGAATTTTCTGGAAGAGGCAAAACACCAGAAGATAGAGGGATGGAAGGGTAGGATGGGGGCCAGTGGCTGGCTGAGCCAAGGGGCCAGTATGTCCTGGTGCAAGGAGTACTTCAAGCTGCTGAGCTCTGCAGCAGCCTGCACCCACATATGGCAGGCAGGGGAACATGCTGCATACTCCTGCAGTTTTGGGCAGCTCCAGGCACCAGCTGCCACCTCCCAACATCTCTGGACTCATATCTCTGGACCCAGTTACCATCTCAGTGTACACTCCAGGCCCTACAGGCACTATTGTGAAGCTGATTCCTGTCCTAAAGCAATGATCAGGTAGGCTTCCCCAGCCACTTTACTCAGGAACCAGCAGGAATAAGAGCAAAGTACAGCAATGTACAGCAATACTGACATCAACAAAATTATATTTTTCCTGTTTGCTCTGATTTCTCTCTTTACCCAGAATTAAGGAGCACCCAGACTAAGCTCAGGATTCCACAGGTCCTGCCCAGCCTTGTGATAAAGTGCCCAAGGACCAAGAAGAGCTGAGCATTTTCCACAGCAGCAGTAGGTGTTGAGCCTTAGTCCACAAACCCCATTATTATTTACCATATATGTTGCATTGAACTAAGCACCTGAGTCACAAAGACACCATTGTGTTGAGTTCTGTGCAACCCCAGAACTGAGGAATGATCCCCACTGATGAGCATATTGGGAGGAGAACCTGACATAGCTATTGCAAATGAGCTGTTCGTTGCTCTGAACCAGTATCACAACTTACCAGCAAATACCATTTTCCAGTATATTTTCCAGAGTTCTTTTGTCCACAGTATTTGGACAACACAGTAGCACAAGGGGAGGCAAAAAGGATATATGCAGAGGGTGTGTGGGAGAGGAGAGGAGTCCCCCATTGAGGGTTTGTAGGATGAATGGCTTGCACTTGAATTCAGTGCATGCTGGCTGACAGGCTAGAGGATTAAAGGGTTGCATACCAACCGGAATTAAGAAGTGCTAGTTTTCCTAGTTCCTATAATTTGTAAAGAACGGAAAGTAAAAAATCTTGTGGAATTAATCTATTTCTTATGCTCATTGCAGCTGTGTTTAATTTACCCTCTGCTATTTTTCCCCTCTGATTGAGGAATACTGTATCCTTACATTCATATTTCCCCTCAAAATCCCCACATTGAGCAGAGCTTGTCCTAATTGCTTTAATATGCTGCATTCTGGGATGGGAAAAGCTGATCCAGAGTGACAACTGCTTCTTCTCCCCCAGCATCACTGTGGCTCTACTCCCCAACCTCACCCACCAGCATGGAGGCCCATCATCTGCCCAGCAGCCCTTGCTCACTGTCCACTCCCTGCCAGGACTGTGGTGGAAGCAGCCTCTGGCTGCAGCCCACACTGGCCCATTTGACCCATCTCTGCACTTGCAACGAAGAAACTACATTATGTGCTTGACACAGATGCACCCCACAGCAAAGCCACAATATTCCCCTCTGCCTGGCTCACTTTCATTCATGGATTAAAAGATGAGTGAGAGGCCTTCAGGCGGTCAGATGGAACCAGGAGTCCTGGCAGACCTGCCCACTTGTGATTTAGCAATCAACAGGCCAGAAGGACCAAGCCTGCAAGAGCAGGGGTGGGGCAACACCAAGCCAGCAAGGCAAGGGGATTTTAAAAGGGAGAAACCAGGAAAGCAGAGGGCAGATTCAGAGGACTTTGTGGTTTTGTGCACATGTGTTTGCCTTGACTTGGCTTGCAGCAGGTTTTCATCTGGAGCCCCTCAGATAACCTGGGCTCTGCACTCAGCATGCTCTTGCATATCAGAAGGGCTGCTAGACAGTGTCTGTCCTGCAGGCAGCCTGAACTCTTGCCACTAGGTCTAATGTGACAGGAAGACATCTCTGCAGGCAGAACAAGAGACTCCCACCATCCAGTAGCATTGGCTGGACCACTGACACTTGTACCGTAGCCCAGATGCAGAGCAAGGACACATCCTCCACCACCTTCACCTGCCAGTTGCCTACTGACCCACCTTGTAGATGAGGTGTGCAAGGCCATGGGAGCACCAGTACCAAACCACAGTCCCGTGTTCTTCAAGTGAACCAAGAGTTTCCATGAGTTGTCATCAGTGATTTCATTTTTCTTGCAGGCCAAACATTTGTCCATATAACAGGATCCCATACCTCAGCCAATGTGTTATTGTATTCAGCAGGACAGGAGTGTCCATGTGGGGAATACAGACCTCTTCCAAGGATGCACCACAGAGGGGTAATGTATCTAGACCTCTCCATAATGGCCAGACTGAACATAACCCAGCTCTTTGCCAAAATAATCACCCCCATGTAGGCCACTCTCTCATGCTCTGTGCAAGTCATTAGGTCTAATTTATGTGGCGGAACTGTTCAGCAAAATGGGAATTATATAACAGTTCATGGGGAATAGGACACTTGTTCTGTCCCATAACTTCATTCTCATGGAAATTTCTCTGTAGGTATTTCTCCCTAGCCCTGTCACCCCTGCTGACAATGTCCTTACCATTATTCAGCCTTACTGTGGTGCCCCTTACTAGGAGTCTGAAGAGATGTTCTTCTCTCCAAAGCCTTTAGGATTCATTGCTCCCCTCTTTGAAAGCCACTCCAGGGAAGGCTGGGACAGATTGTGTGGCAGGCATGTAATTTTTTTTCCCTTAGTTTCCCATTCTGGCCTTTCCAGAGACAGCTGAAAAACCATAAATAGACCAAACTCTTGGAAGGAAGGAAAAAATAAAGAAGAAAGGCAGGCAAGTAAGATGATGATGTGAAGTTATGCAGCAAGACCAGGAAGATGACAAAGAGGTGAATTATCTGGCCTTTTGCAGGGATGGCTAATGGTGGTATGTATACAGTGCATTTGGTTTTGAAATGACTAACAAGCAGGAGACCTGTCGTCTGCAACTAGCTGGGCTGAGCGTCCTGGATGCCAGGGAACACTGGCACCACCTTGCCCACTAACAGGCCAACCTGGAGTTTCCTCTTCTTGTGGCCACAGGTATGCTTCACCACCGTCTGGCTGGCTGCTGCTATTTATTCTGTGATTTTCTAAAAATGTGCTTGACCTAGATGCCCAGACTGTTGCCAACCTCTTTCTTTAATAAAAGTAACAACAGCAAGGTTTTGAAAATCATGAGGCATTTAGAAATATACAGACTCCTTTATGGGTGAAATAATCTAATAGACAAGCTGTTGTTAATTTACAGCCTCAATTTTCAGACACACTTCTTGAGTCAAAAGTACTTCCTGCTCCATAATTCCTGCAGGGACACAGGTGGCCCAAATTGCAGTATACATCTACTGTACATTAAAATGTATTTCGGACTTAGCTTAAACATTCTTGAAATCTCAAGTTTATGTCTAGACTATTTTAATCAGCTAAATGTCATAATAAGCCATATGTTGAGCTTGATAGGTTACATATACCAGCCCCACTCATAAAGTATCAAAAGGTGTTTTTAAAAAGGAGTCTGTGTTTGTTTTACCAGGAAAATGGTGCTTTTAGTCAGTCATATCAAACCTACTGGCAAAGTGCACAGGCTCTGACGTAACTACTGGGAAAGAGGGAGGCCGGGAAAGAGGGAGGCCGGGGTGGCCAGGGTGCGGGGAAACAGAGATGGCTCAGTCCACCCCACCAACCCACACCAGCTCAGCTGGCAGGGAGCCGTTTCCCTCCTGCTGCCTGCTTGGGGCAGACGGCTTCACTCTTGCTGTGAATAGCTGCTGGTACAGCCACCCCTGCACTCCACAACCTGTTTCTAATTGTGGAGCATACCTGGCCTGAAGCAGATGGATGTTTTCTGCCAGACCCCTCCATGCAACCGTTGAGAGACACTGGCCAGATCCTGAGCACCCCTTTGCATCAGGTCTTACCTGGGTAGGAGACGGCTTGCTAGAGAAGAGCAGGGCAGCAGGTTCTTTGGGTTACACCAGAGAAAGCGCACTTTCACCAATAAAGCTCTGCCATTACCAAAGTAAATTCATTAAGCATAGCAGCACAAAATCAACCATTCTTTCTCCAGAGTTTGTGCTTGTATAAACCAGCAAAAATCAAAGTCTTTTTCTGAGCATTGTTAAGCCAAAACACCTAGCTTCGGAAATGACCCATGACCCAGGGATACCTCATGCCAGGAGAATGGTTCCCCACCACATAGACTGAAAGGGATCCTCTGTTTGCTCTGAGCCACAGAGGGCCTATGGCATACAGACACGTAGCTTGGACTGCCTCCAGCAGCAGAGGATATACATGCACACAAATTCATCACACTGTCATATGAGATTATTTCCTTACGCAAAGCTGGCCCCCTTCTGCATGCAGAAATTCCCCTTCCACTTCCAGCCACTGCCACAGGGAGCTCTTGCAGCCCCAGCTCAGGCACCCTGACCACCAGAAAGACTTGGTGGCTATGGTCCATCCCATGTCCAGTGTCCCTGCAGGGCAGTATGTCCATCTCCCTCATCCCATTCTCCTGACAGCCTTGGCTCAGATGACTTTTACTGGAAAAACCTCATATGGCCCTGGGAGAAATACTTGTGAGTGTCCCAGTGGAGGAAATCCGTGGAGTTCTGTCTGGGCACTTGCCTCTGAAGGCTCCTCAGGGATTGAAGGTACATACAGGAGACCTTAAAGCGTATTTTAATTATAGTCTTTCCTTGGGAACACCAGTCCATTCAGTGCACAGGGATCCCTAGGGGCAACAACTGAATTGTAACTAAAAGTAGAGTAACCCTCTGGTTACCCCATGAAAACTCAATGGGATGAGCAATTTGAGACAATAGCTAGAGTAACCCACAAACTGTACTTCAATCCCCCTGACACTCTCCCAGCACTTTGGCTCCTGGGTAATTTAGCTAGTCACTTTCCAGATTCACTTATTCTTCCTCCTTTTAACAAGCCTCCAGGGTAAAGGATGAGAGAGAAGTTGTCACGCTCTCATTTTGCAAAGAAAAATGGCACACTTTGCCTCTGCAGAGTGTGAAACACAGTCCAGTGGGGTGAGACCACAAGTAAGGAGAGCCTGCCCATGGTATCAGGTAAGAATACTGTCTTTTTTAAAAATATATTTTACTGTCAGTGTCTCCACCACAAAGCATAAATCCTTACGTGATCCCTTTTTTCTGGGTCCTCCTGTTTGCCAGTAGTAAACATCTGAGAGCTGTTTTTATTCCCACAACAGTTTATTGCTGTGCAAATACCATAATTTTCAGTCTCTACAAACAGAGAGAGATCCTCATCCACCCAGTTTGTTACTATACTTGCTGGGCAGAAGGATGTAGTAAAAGTCATGATTCCCCTTGATGTCCAAACTGGAATTCCAGTTTTTAACTCTTTCCCTGCCTATAGAGGCTTAGGGTTATTCCTTCTAATGCCAACCAGTCAATTTGAACTCTGGTGTGAAATTCCACCCCACCTTTTCCCTCTTGTGTTGGCCATGCAGAGAGGAAGAAATAGCCACACAGTTACTAAGCTCCAGTAGGAATTAACCAGTCCATGGAAATTGGTATGACTGCATTGAACGTGCCACGCTGAAGATAGGCAATATCAGGGCTTATGGCCTTAGTTCCAAAAGAAGAATTTGTCCGTGGCCATGAACCACAGTTGGTCATTTCCCTTTCTTATCTCCCAAGTTTGGTTGCATAAATCCAATACTCTGTATTGCTGCTGTGAAGGTCAGCCCAGAATCTTCCAGTCTGTCTGTCTATGCCTGGAAGAGTGAGCTTGGTTGCCCCAACAAGCATCTTTGTCATGTACCACTGCAGGAAGGGGCAAGCCCAGGTGATTTTAGTTGGCCTCTCAGGTTGTTGTTAGTGTATATAGATAAGCTCCTTTAACAGAGGACACACAGGCAAATGTAATTCTGCAACTCTAGCTGACTGACTCCTAACCTGGTGAATAGGAATCAAGAAAAGAAAGCAGCAGGAAGCAACAAGGAATGAAATGGAAAGAGTAGACAGATTCAAATGGGTCATTTTTCTGAGACACATGGTTCAGCTGCGCTGGGGTCATCTAGTTTTCCATAGAAGCAAATGGTGATATAAGAACAGGGATAAGGAATGGGGTAGGTATTCATCAATAAATAGAGGGTAAATTGTCTTGTTAAATCAGCATATACACTGAGTTGCACCATCACAGTCACTAGGATTATGCATGAGTTTTCAGTCCCTGCTACCTGATAAAGCTCTTATTTTCTTTAACAGTTCAGTATCACTGAGGCAATGATTGGTCCAGCTAGGATCAAATACACCTGATTAAGACTCCTCTAATGCTTAATGCAATGGTTCTCTTAATTCCTTATATATTCATCACGGAAATGAAGCCCCCTCAGAGACTTCCAGAATGTCAGTCCTGGCTGTATCCATAACAGGGGCCTGGGAAGATCTTCCAGATCCTAGGTCCAGACATGTAACTAGCCACAGCCTTTTCTTTCTGTAGGAAGGAAATACAGGTGTGTAGGTTAGAAGGGGGCTAGTAGTGTCCTCTCTCATCTAGCTGAAGGAAAAACTGGGGCTGTGAGGCACCTGCTCTTTCTGTCTAAATTCAGCTCTGTGGGGAAATCAGACACTTATGTAAGGAGGCCCAGATCCCATTAGCAAATACATCCGTCTTTCCTGTCAATTTGATGTACCACTTTGTTCCCAGATGAAGGAAGCTGAACACAGATGTTACCTTGAAGGTCAAACTCTGAGTTCAGTCTTGCACCTGAACAGGCAAAGGACACTTCTCGATGCAATCCTGAAATTATACTGAGGTATCTTCATCTCAACATTTCAATGCACTTTCTTGACATAAAAACATAAAACATTTTTGTAAGCACGTACATTCCTTTTATCATTGAAATGCTCTACATGAGTTGTTTGGGGTGGGTTTTTTAATCAAATCCTTGTATAAGGTGTTGCTGTTTCTAGTCTCTTTCTCATTAAAAGTTGAGGGTTTCCCCTAAAAGTAGCTTTGCTTTCATTTTTTGAGGGTCTGTTGAGATTTCCTTTTTTTAAACTTCCAATGTGGATTATATTTTTAACAAGCAGTAATTATAAAACACAATACCTGATAGCTTTCCAGACAGACAGATCACAAGAGAGTGTAACTGGAGGTGGGTAGGAAATTACACCCTTGCTATTCACAGATGCCTCTATTCCTTAGACAGAGACACTTCTTCTGATCCTTGAGAGCTCTTTAATCTAACAAGGCACAGAGAAGAAAATATCCTTTTATTTCTGCATTGAATGTTGTTGACTACATCTCTGTCAATCAGCACAACACATTTCAACTAGGTTTTAGACAGTGGATTGTGACAAATCACTGCCTGTAAGACCAAAGTTGCTATTGGAACAAATTGCTAAATGGTGTGATACATTTTCCGTTATTTATCCAGTCCTGACTCAAAGCCTCTAAAATATGCACTGCAGTTTCACCATAAATTGTTATGCTGGGGACAGCTTTCATAGTACAAAATCTATGGCTTGTGCAGTACTAGTCAAAACAGAAGTAAATTCAAAAGCAACTTGGGACCACAAACAGCAACCATTTTTTGATGAGTTTAATGTTCTTAATTATCGAAGGACACTAGGCTGCTAAGTCACTTAGGTATTTCTGAACATGCCTAGGACTGGGGTAATCTCTAGTGTTTCTGATCAATTTTTGATTCCAGAAATGACCTGTTCAGTTCTATGTTGGGGCTAACCCTCACCCACACAGAAGAGAGCTGTCTCAGAACAGCATCAGTCGCAGGGGTTGGGGATGACCCAGCATTATGAGTCCACCAGGGCAGCTCTCAGGTACTGCACAAATTGGATGCCCCCACCCTAAGGGACTGAGCTTATTATGGAGATGCAAGGCAAGAACGTGATGGAAATGTGTAAGATTTTTTAAGATGTTCAGGAGATGAACCAAAGGCTGGGAAAGGGATGGACTGATGGAGAGGAACAGATGTGGGAAAATAGAGAGAAATGGGCATCAAAGGAGCCAGCTGCACATAAAAACATGTCTGGTCAGTATGTTTGCCTGCCAATGCAGCAGTCTGACCTATCTTCTTAAACAACTCTATTCCTAACTCTTTTATGGATATGAGGGACTCTCTTCTACATGCATATGTGCACCAAGGGGGCTGAGTGCAGCAGCTGGAGAGGGGATGTGGCCTTGGGACCTCACCTGTCCAGCTGCCAGCAACTGAGGAGACTGGGATCCAGTCTCAGCCCAGCTGCCAGAAGGATTCACCTTATATATATGTACATCTATGTAGTCCTACTAATGGACCTCAATCCTGCTGAGCCACACAAGAGGATGGGATTAGTTCATTTGTGCTGGGTTTGTGTATTTCTGTCTGCTTTACAGGTGTTACTTTCAAGCTGTGCACATAAAAAGGTGTGTGCACTCATGCGCCTACTGGGAACACATGCTTAGTGTCACTGCTGGCTGGGCTGGAGGCTGTGGAGCTGCAGCAGCCTCCCCTGCATGGGGCTACTGCTTTTGGCAACTACAAACATAAGTCTTGTAGATATTTTCAGGCAAAGTTTGAAATGAAGCATCCATAATTCTTAAGTGAATTGTCAAATGTCACACTGAAATAAAACAGGAACTGCAATGGCCATTAATAGAAGAACCACAGGAAAGTAAATAACAATACCAGATCCTGTTAATAAAGCCACAGTATCTTCATTGCCAGCTCTGTCTTGAGCTCTTCTAGCAGTGAAAAAGATAAACATGGTATGCAAAATGATGGAGTGGAAGCCATAAGGCAGGGAAGGGGACATCCTGGGAGGTCTGCAGGCTGTCAGCTCTGTCAGGGCCCAGGACAATTAGATCTACATAAGGCACATTTGTAAAAGTGTCCTGACCAAGCAGATCAGCCTTACAAGGACCTGATGCCCTCCCAAGCTGCTGAACCCGCTGACCCAGAACAGAGGCAATCAGGGAGGCACGCGGCACAGACAGCAAGCTAAAAACATGCATACAAAAACACAGCCAAGCCCAGAGAAGATCAGATGATGGCATTTCTCCTGGCCTCTCCATACACCAACACCAAATACATCCAAGGAAAAGCAGTTGTAAAAATATTCACAAAATTAGAAGACAAGAGGGAGGAGGAGGGACAAAGGGAGTTGTTGACATCAGTACAGTGCACACCACTGTCAGCCCCCTTCAGAAAATGGGCCAGATGATCTTTATTTGTTGGGTTGGTTAGGTGGCTGGTTTGTTTGTTTGTCTTGATAATAATACCCTGTGGGTTTCTTCTTGTTCACCTTTTGGGTTTTGAGCCTTGAAGTTTTTCTCTCAAGCTTTTCTTCAACAAACTTCAAGCATTACTTATAAAATTACCTTCTTCTAACATAAAATGAAACCATAGATTCTTCTACACTCTCAGGAAATAACATTTGAAGAAAATAATCAGCATCAAGAGCCACAAAAGAAAATTGCTGCATCATCATTTTTCCAATTGACTACAGGAGAGTACACATTCCTACAGGGCAAGTGAGGTTCCCCCTCCCATTTGCTCCTTTGGCCAAAAATATCCCAATTGCTCAGCTATGAGGGAAGATTTAGTTTTTCTTAGCTACAGGATAGGCAGGGTATGAGAAGAGCACAGAGGTCCAATGCTACTGCCACTAACTCTGCTGCAAATCGTGTACTTGGCAGGGCAGAAAAGTTTGCTCTTTGTGTAGATTTGCCGTTGTTGTAACCAGGAATGGGCCACAAAGTGCCTGAGGCAAAACAGCAGGATCCCTCTATTTTAAGGAATGTGTGTGTACACTGAGTGTATAAACCAGATCTGACATCCAAAGCGGCAGACAAAATTAAAAGAAAATGAAAAGAATGCTATTTATGACTGAAAAAAATCACTTTAAGATTAGGAACAAGCAAAAGAGAGCCGGGGAACTATATAATCCTGTTGCCTTGTCTCTTCAAGTGTTTTGAAATTGCAACAAAAACAACTGTGACATCAATGTTTAAAATGCAGCACATGCCCCAAATGTTTTCACAGTGGCTGTTCACTAGCGGGGTTAAGCTCTACTGTAACAAAGCCAGGTTTATCACTCAGCCAGTTACCCACCCAATGAGATGTATGTACTGCAGAGATCAAGTACTGCAGCCTGTCAGCCACTCCTGAGAAAACTGGCCTGAGCAAACAGATCCAAAGCCCAGCTGCTAACCAGTAACCTGCTCACTAGTTACCCTTTTCACACTTAATGATTGGTTAACTTTTCATTACCATTATCAGATCATTACCCACCTTTCATGGGTGGGTACCTTCCTCTCTATTGCCCCAAGAACTGCCTCGTGTAGGTGGGAACCTGTCACTGGTGCAGGACCACCAGTCCTTCAGGCACCACCTGAAGTCATGAGCTGTGCATTAAATATTGGCACACAACGCCTTTTTGAGGAAAGAGCAGCTTCTTCTTAGCATTTACCCAAGGCCTTGGTCATAGGAATTAATAGAGGTTAATGAAGGGATGTCAGTGAGTCACTTCTGTGCTTTGCCCCAGCCAGGCATCTGTCAGTGTGTCTGCCAGCAGCTCCTCAGGGCAAGCTGGGATTTTCAGTTTAAGCTGGTGACTACCAAGTAACTACTGACCTCAGTGTCCATGGGCTGTAATTGACTTGATGCAACAGAAACAAACATCCCTAGAAGGACCCCACTAATGGGGTGCAGGGCAGCAGCAGCACTCAGCTCTCTACAGGGCAAAGTCGTGCTGACCAGTCTCCTGACAGTTCCATCAATCCCCAGGAAGGAGCTCGAGTTCCCTGTGAAATAGCAAGCTCAGCAAACCAAGACCACACTGAGTTGGCCTTGAAGTCCTGTGAAACTTTATGTTCAGATGGGTTAAAAAGAGAGGATCCAACTTCCATTTTCCTGTCTGCAGCCACTTTGAAGCTGGCCCATACTATTAAAGTTATTTTTTTAATGTTAAATTAAAAAATTCTTACATTTAATGCAGAAAAATTATTACAGATGCTGAAAAGTTTCTAATGTTTCACCTGAAATGCACACTTTGGATTAAACCCTTAGATGAAATGTCTGAATGAATGTAGGTTGTTGCAAAGAAATGATTGCTAAATTTAAGTCTATATGAGAAAACACGTGAATGTGGATAATTGCAAAACAAGGCATGTAGGACTAGATAAAAACACAAATTCTACCTCAGCCACTTATCAATATCAAAGTGTTTGAGACAGAGGTGATTATCAGGGAGTATGTGTAACAGCACATAAATCCTTCATCTATAATGCCTCTGGTGCAGCCAAGTTCTTAATAGTCATCCATCTCAGCATTGCTGTGGGGCCCATGGGTAATCCACAATCCATAGGGCACCAGAAGGTGGTCCGTGAAATGATTGCAGAAAAATAATTAAGAAACTAAACCAAAACACACACACACACACCATCCCACGCAGTTGGCAGGCGCTTATGTCAGTGTCTGCCCACAGGCACCGCTTGCTTCCTGGCTGTTGCTGCTCAGATCAAAAAAGCTCATAGGTCCTTTGATTTTAAAAGATTGAGAAATGCTCATTTAGCTTTTGTGAAATAGGGCAGAGCTCTGACTTGAGCTCTCAAAGCCTGTTCCTTCTCTCACTGAATCAGGAACATGCCACCTCCTCCCCGCTGTTCCTTCATCACAGACAAACTATCAGAATTTTCTCTGGCTGGTAACAGGAGTAAGTCCGAACTACAAAATCTGCATCTTGTGTCAAATTTACTCCAAACTCTTTCCTACCTTGCTCCCAAACTCCTGGTCAGTGGCACTAGCAGGGGCAGGAGTGGACCCCACTGTGCCAAGATACTCAACGGGCAGTGTTACCATTCCAGCAGCGATGCTGTTCATCTGCCCTCTGCGGAATCAACCCACCCACAATCCCCTGCCAGGGAGCATGACAAGAAATGCCTGATTTTGAAGGGTCTACAGGGCAACAGAGCTAAACCATAGCTACAACTAGAGGGATGTAACTCATACAGTATTAAATAAAAGGTTAATGGACCTCATTATTTATAAATTTGGCATCCTGACATCACCAAATGAAAACAAAGATTGAAAAATAATAACATATAGAAAGATTTTTCAGGTACAACAGACCCCACAGTTTTCTAGTGAGCAGTTCACATGACCCTTTAGGAGTTACTGGGTGTGCATATTTAGGTGTCTGATAGATTTTATTAGTAAAGCAAGTTTCCCTGTTTCAAAATCTGTTCCAGTCTCCAGCTAGGGGTACAAGAACATTGATTGTCCCCAGTAAAGAGACCAGCATCTTGTAATTATTCAGATAGAAGAATGTAGTTCAGAGATTTTTAATTACTCTATATTTAAAGAAAATATGTGGGGTTTTTCCCCAACATTTGTGTGCAGAAGCAGGATCAGCAAGCACCTTGTTTCTCCTTGTTTGGAGCTAACATCAAAAAATGGCCTGACAATTTTTCTAAGAGCCAAGAAAGTCAGGTAGTAATCATGTGGAGTTGTGTGGCCAAAGGTACATAAACTGGCTTCACATGGGACCAGCAGTAGATCAGATTGCATTGGGTGGAATGAAATAAAAAGTCCCAAAAGTCTAGTTTCTTTGGAAACGTACCAAAACTGTCTCACCATACCAACCTGGCACATCATATGTAAAAAAGTGACTATTTCCTAGTACAGTATATGGGGTGTTTTATAGAAGTCAAAAAATCAGAATGGCCTTAGTTTGATATCATAAACACAATATACTGTAATGTCATTGAGAGACTACTTGTTACCTACTTGTCCCAAAATTATTGCTGAAATTGAGCACACAGATCTACCTACAGTTCCCTCTGAGCACAGACATGCCTGAAAAATCTCTTTGACATACAATTTGGAAATAGGTACAGTAACTATGTAACAGTAGAAATCACTTCTGTTTAATTCACTGATATTATTTACATGAGCCCAGAGAGTCTATGGCTCTGGGAAGCGACACTAAGGGAATGATACCGTCTTGTGCAGCAAATCTTCTGCCTATCTGCAACTACAGCTACCCTCCTATTTGCTCACAGAGCAAGGTTATATTTGGAGCTACAGGTTTTTCTTTCGCCCAGGTCATTCCCCATATAGGGCAGTGCAGAGCGGATAGAACCTCTCAGCCACTGGAGTAGGGTAAACAGGTCTGCAGTGAGGCACCTCTTCAGCTTGAGCTGGCATACCTGGTGCCATCCAAGATGTTATTTTCCACCCCAAATTCAAGACTAGGCCTGCAAGGGCAAGTTGCTATGTAAATGAGTTCCAGATTATTAACAGGTGTCTATGCAGCTGATAAGGTTTACCTTTTGGTGATAATAAACAGATTCAATCTGCTGTGCTTTGGGTGCAGATGTAGGTTTGACAACAGGGAGAGAGCTGTTATTGAAGGCCATGAGCCCAGAGACACAAACTGCAATTGTTAAAGTTACTACATCCTTAATCTATTCATATATTTAGCAAGATTAGATTATCTCTTTTAACAGGCTGCACTGTGTACTAGAGTCAGTGCATCATTCTTGCTGAATTACATATATTGTCTCCAATGTAACTTACAGATCATCTACAGCCTGGAGGCAGGGATCATTTAGCTTTCAAGAATAAGAAACAATGATAATTAAAAGATGTTACAGAAAAAATCTAATATAATTTTATGCAAAACAAGGTTTCTTTAAATGCAAATCTGTATTTGTTTAGATTATTTTCTCATAGATTAGTTTATGAATTTAAAAAGAAAAACACTATGGCTTCACCTCTCATGTGAGATGCCAAGCCTGGTAGAGCTATAAAATATAAAATGAAACAACAGCAGTTAGATCTGATGACACTTGCTGTAACTGCAGACACTAATCCCCAGGTGTCCATAGGAATGCAAAAACGTAACAAAAAGAAGTGATAAAGCACTAGAAAATGAATATGACCCACTGACTTCCTAAACAGCACCGGACATAAACCTAGCAGCTCCTGCATACCTAGCTTTCAAAATAACTTTCATAACTGGCATCCAAGCGAGGGCAAATCAGTCGTGCTTGTAGCAGAGCTGCTCCCACAGTTAATGGTTAATAGATGTGTGTAATGAAGGTGGCCTTCTTCACAAAAGTGATCCATGCAACGAAGAGTCTAAAGTGTACTTTTGACACATGCTCCTAAAGTCCAAAGGTATTTCCGAAAATGGGAGTCAAACACAAAGATTTACATGCTCTTCTTTTTGCCATGTATGGTTATTAACTTGTAGAAATTAACTTGGCCACACTCTCGTTGGTGCCAACTCTCCCCAGCAAGCATTGGTGGGTCTCACAGTGCTCTCCTCACTGCATTCCTCAGCTGTACCAGATGTCAGTCCCTTCCTTTCAGAAAGGCTGAAAACTCATAGTGAGAAAGTCCACAGCCTCTCCATGTCTGTCTTGGGTTTTTTTTCTCCTCTTGCCATGAAAGTACAGAGCACTGAGGAGCATAACCTAGTACAAGGTAATTCAAGTTATCCACTTGCCATTAGGTATCACTGTACAGCACTGAATTATTTATTCCAGCTTCCTAGGCAGGTGTGTGGCAAATTTCCATACAGCTTTAATGGAAATCAGATTGCAACTTCAAACTCAAATTCTTCATCTGCACCACAGCATGACTGTGAAGTGTTGCTGAGCAAGGGCGGAGTGAACAGCTATGTAGGAACAGACCGCAGCCACAGCTGGGAGAAGTATGTGGGTCTCACTTAATAAAACTTGATAGAAAATATTTGTAGCTATTAAAAAATATCGACAAAGGCACAATACGCTTCATGTAACCAATATGATTGTCTCACTAGGACAGGCACGTACTGTATTTCGAAGTTTGATTATCGGGGGGATGCCAATTGTAGAGCGCAGAGGAGCACACACGCACACACCTGCTGGCAGCAGAGTGGCACAGCACAGCAAGGACACTCCTTGTACGCACGCTTGCTTTATTCCCATTTCCAGGAGCAAATTCACAGTTTTCAGAATAGCACATACCTCGGATGAAGAGGTGGATCTCACCTACATACAAAGGGCAAACAAAAGAGACTGGATGAGCTGGGAAAAAGGAAGTGGGACCCTCAACCCTACTGTGATCTCATTGGAGGTACCAGAGGCTATGTTCATTTGATTGATGGTCTGCATGCACCTGAGCAGGTAACCCTGTGTCTCCTCTGCAGTCAGCAGAGGTCAGGACACAAACATCTCATCCAAGAGCAGATGCATTCATCTGGTCCCCTGACCACCACACATTTCACAGAGAGGCACTCAGAAGACCAGATCCAACACAGGCAGCAGAAGAAGTTGAGATGAACCACTCTGGGGGCAAGTGATACTCAAGAGCCCTTCGCAAGTGGTAGCCTCTAGATGAAAGTCAGCTTGTGTGGCCTCATCAAAGGGCTTGCCCAGGCCAGCAACCAGCAACCCGGGTGGCATGGCAGCCAGGATCTTGGTGGTAGCAGTATTGCTGGATCTGCTCTGGGAGTAGGTGGTGGGGTGCTCCTTGGGTGGTGGCTTCCAGCAGCACTTCCTCTGCCAAGTTGATTGCTAAACATTTATCCTACCTGGCCTACAATTAGGAGAGTTTCGTGAGGAACTCTGCACTCTCTGTGGAGCACAGTACACACCTAAATGACACCCCACCCCCCACCCCCACTCCCCATTTCACAGGGAAACAACAGAATCAGAATGCCTTTATTTATTCCCTGCCAATGTCAAACACAACTCACAGTCAGATGTTAAAATAAAAAGGCCTGATTTTTGCTGTCACTCCTATGTTGTGCTGATCTGGTGTAAAATAAAAACCCTTTAGAAATTTACAAAAAACTGCATAGCTCTTGAGCAACAAACCAGATCAGCATGGAAGAACAAAAAGTTGGTACAAACCGACAGTGTCTGCATTTGCTTCTTTTAATAGATAAATGTCTGTGATTATCACAAAAGGGGTGGAAGCCAGCAGTTTCACTGAAGAGTCCTTGACTGACTGAAGGGTCCTCACACTCTCCCTAGGCTTGCATAAATTGAATGACTTCATGGCTGGCATAGCTGCTTGCCTTGCCAGCAGGGCATCAAGGGGATGGCTGAGAAATTACGGTCTCAGTTATGGATGGGAAGAGGGAGAGAGCTGTGCCTGGACACTAGCCATGTTTGCAATGCTGTAGCTTGAAAGCGTGCTAATGGCAGGCATGCTGTTATCACACTGAAGCAGACAGAAGCATTGAGTACACCTGAAATTTCAGATTTTTATTTTAAAACACCTCTAAGGTGGCTTCCCTGGGTCCAGTTGCCCAAGGTACCATGCAACCTCAGGTGAAGTATGGACTTGGGAACAACCTGTGGCTTAATTATTCACTTGAATGAGTAAGAAAATGAAATGGAAAGAATAATGTAAAGGAGTTCCATTTTGGTTTTTGTTTTGTGACACAATACGAAGTTCAATACTGCTGCTGTTTCATCTGGATTCATCTCCAAATGAGGTGTTTCAAACCATAATAACTACCCTTGTGAATTAACTCAGTGAGTTGCAAATTGAAAAATGCATGCAGAAGTGAAGTGGAGTTCTGCAATGCTTTTAAAGCTTATTCTGGAAGAGACACACACACAAACAGAAATGGCAGTCACTGGACAACAACAAGGTGGTGCTGGGGGATGTGATGAGTATGGGAGCCTCGGTGAAGGGTTTGGGGTCTAGTTTTGAAAATCTAACTGGTGAGGACACACTCCAGTTCTCCAGAAGACAGGGTCATCTGTAAACTAACACCCTAGAAATGTTTCCTATTCCCCCATTTCGCATTGCCTCTACTCACATCTCTACTCTCTCTTCCCAGCTCACCAACAAAGTACAACAGCTTGCTGAAGACTGGTTATCACCAGCTTCAGTCTGCTCACATTCATATTTAGATACCTATTTTGAGCTTCCTCCATGCAGCACTCTTTCCACTTTCACCTCTGCCTTCAATATCTCCTTCACATGTGGGTATTTCTACAAGTTGGCTGTTTTTTAAGGTAAATGTCTCTGTGTCTTCCTAATTCCTCCTTTCCTCTCCCCACAAAGGCATTCCAAAACGATCCCCCTTTTGCTTATCCTCTTAATGATTACTCTCCTGCTCATGTTTTTGAAACACAGCACTTTGACATAACAGGCTGGACAAAGTATGGGCACTCACTTTCCCCAGTCCTCCCTGTAACCTCAGTGTCCTCCCGCCAAAAGCACAACACTCACAAAAATCCAAATCAAGAAACATGGACCTAAAGCAGGGGGTTTTTTCCATGGAGAAAAGACCAATATTCTGAAATAACCATTAACCTTGTTATACTCCCTTTAGAGAGCTCAGACTTCACTTAATGTCTTCCACAAATCAGTCTTGTCAAAGCAACCTGTGACGGGCACTCAGCTGATGAACAGCTGTAGAAAGTCTTGGCCTGGAGATGGCAAAGCTTTTCATGACCAATGTGAACAAAATCACTCTTGCTAAAAATACTAGAAGTTCAAAGTAAAGGACATTAGAATATAATTTTTTCCCCCATTCATGATTTTGATGAATCAGAAAATATTCCTGTTTATATTACCCTTCAAAGATAAGCAGGATTCAGAGCTGAAAAGACCACAAGAAAGCAGAAGACCAAGGTGTCCAGATGAGGTACCTACTTGCCAAAAGTGTCACCTCCTGCAGGACTGGAGCAAACATCTCCTTTGCCCTCAAAGGCTGTGTGCCATCAGCACAGGCCCTCTGTTCACAAAAAAACCTTTTTCTTGTAAATGGCTGCACCTGAGCCTGCTTTTATCACTTGGGGAAACCCATCCTTTTATCCTACCAGTTGTTCATCACAAAAGTGAGCTCTCTTTGGTTCTGCAAGCCCCAGTTCCCTCCTGGCTTTCCCACCTTCTCTTTTTCTCATGCCTTTATCCCAGACCCCATGTGACACAGCATCTCATTCCTCAATGTGCACACACACCTTTTCCAGCACAAACCTAGCTGCTGCTGCCCTAACTTCCACTGTGCCCTGCCCTCACCACCTGCAGGGAAGTGCTGCATGGACCTGGATTTTCAAAGGCCATGGGAAATGGTGCTGAGGAACAGCATAACCTAGGACCACCTTCCAGCATTCATAATTAAAAACAATGCAGGAATTGGTGAGGCCTAAAAGATATATATCTATATAGATAGATATAATATTTCTTCTACCAGGATCTCTCTGAAGGTGGGTCTGGGATTTTTTTTGCCCTGTGAAGCAACAGAGATGGCAAAAAGTATGAGTGGTCATCTCAGGGTACAGCACAGAAGAGGCAGTTATGATCTTGAGGTGAGAAGGCTTCATTCAAAGGGACAAATAAAGCAATGAATTAAGGTATCCTGGTGGCAAAAGGGCTATTACATGCGAAATAAACAACTTTAATGAGGTTGTAACCTTGGATTTATTGTCTCATCTCCATGTGCAGGACTTTAGGTGCATAACTCCATTAGCACTCACAGGACGTGTACAGTTAAAGCCCCACACATCAAGATGAGACTGCTGCCACTAGAATCGGCCACAAACAAGCTTCAGAGAGGTTCTCTTATTTAGCTCAGCAGAGCAATCCAAAAGAGAAGCTCATTTGTAGCTGAGCTGATCACTTTGCAAGGTGGTCAAGTATGAGCACTTGCTGTGAATTCTCTGTATGGTGGATATGAGTGGGTGGATAGTCTGTAATTTTAGAGTCAGATGTTACTCCTGCCTCTGGACATTTTATGGGACATCAGATCCCCTCTGCTGGAAAGGGGCTTCTGCTCTCCAGGAAGGGTCAGTAAAACTATTGGCTTAAGTCACCAACACCTCTTGCTTTCAAACTGGGGAGGTGTTGGCACAGAATTCCCAACATGTATGTACCAAAACTTCTCACCTCCCACTCGACTCCTGGGCGTGTGGAGTGGAATGAAGCACAGGCTGAGCGGAGTGGCTCAGCTCACAGACACAGCATGTTCCTTGAGAGCTCCCAGCCTGAAGGCTGTTGTACTATGTAGGGCACAGCAGAGCCAAAGTATTCCAGCTAGGTGGGTATCACTGCTGTCAGTTATCTCAGGCAACGATTCATCCCACTGAACTCCGTGCTCCCAAAGCCAGCTCTGGGGTGGCCCATGCACTGGGACAGCAGGTAGTTAGCTCTGGGGACCGGAGTGGGGAGGTAGGGGGGGAAGTCTCTAGGAAGTCAGAATGAACACAAAACAGCACCACAGATACTCTAGACCTTCATGGGGACAAAAAAATTTCCTAGCACATACAAAATAAAGGACAAAATACTCAATATTTTAAATTTCACCTGTTCTCAGGAACAGAACACATATTACCACACCCAAGTGACAATATGCCAGATGGGACCCCAGGATGCTGCTTGTTTACCTGCTATTTAATAGTGCCACCAGGCAGCAATCGCCAGTTGAAAAGGGCAGCAGCTTATATTATCAGGTTTTTTTAGAAAGCAATGTAGACAATACATTTGAAATTGGTTTCTTGCCAGAGTGGTAAAAGCTATTTAAATCTGAATAATGCCACGGCATATCTGAGGGTAATGGAATAAGGCAGAGGCTGCAAGCAGAACTACAATGATAAAACATTAAATACCAATATGACTTTAGATATTATATTATGCTCTCCTGAGAGTTGTAATTCTTCTGATATATGAAGCATTCAGAAAAATGGAATTGAACCCTTTATCACACAAATTTTTTTCTACAATATTAAAAATGTAATTTTACCAGAAGCTATGGGGACTCTTATGTTCTTAATACACTTACAGATTTTTACAAGCTAACATTAAACCTGACTGAAATTGCCATACACATTCTTGTTCACACTTAACTCTGGCCTGAAAGCTATTCACTTTAGTTTTGCCCTGTAATGTCTATATTCTTGTATTCTTAAAACAGATTTCAACAGTATGAAATTTTGACATCACTCCTGAAAAGTTCATGTTCACACAGAATCCAAAAGTTTTACCATGAGCTTTAGTGGCAGCAGGCTGAAGCCTAGAAGTCTTAAATCTGATAGACATTAAAGAATGAGAAAATTTCCTGCCTAATCTAATTGAGTTAGCACAAGAACATTCTCTACAAGGCCAAGGATATTAATGGCAGCACAAGTAGCCGCATTTATGCAGAGGCTACTTAACATTTTCCATTGTAACACTCTGCTTCAGGATAACTTTGAACAATTCAGGCTAAATACTCCTGACGTTAGCTGTCTGACTAATAGGATCTTTTTTGGGAAGCTTTTACTCAAGGGATTCAGCTATTTCCAAGACTGAGGTTACAAAAAAAAAAAAAAAAGTAGGAAAACCAGAGTTTCATATGAAAAACTCTGGCGCTTCCATAAGGGAAACAAGAGTTTTGATCATTACCCTGCTGAAAATTCAAAGAATGATCAAGGATAAAGGCTGACAAAGAACACAGAATATAGCTAGAAATAAGTAATATGATAAGTTAATTACAGAGTTAAGAGACATAAGATATCAAAAGCATGTGCTAAGAAGAGATGAGGCAGAACAACTTTGTCTGGCTGGTAGCATTACAAGACTAGAAGGGTTCATCACATCTATGCATTTTGGCCACAATACTTCTTTGCTGTTCAGCAAGTAGCAAAGCAGCCCATTAACACCTCTCTGCTGTCAGGTACATACAGCATGTAATTGCATTGTTCTGCTGCTTTCCACTCTCTTGGCTCTCAGAGAGGGGAACTGTTTCCAATACAGCCTCAAAATACAGTTGGCATGGCAGTCTATCTACACAAATTCATACAGTAAATTCTGCTTTACTAAACTATGGAAATCTGAACCCTCAAGAGACAGGAAAAACTTGAAATTGTCAGTGCAATCTTCATCCTGTTACTCAGCACAGAACCTTTTAATGGCCTAATCATGTACTGTTATCTCCATAAGACGTAATAATCAGGCAATTATACTTACATTCTCCAAATGATATCAAGGACCCACTGAGCAAGGGCTGGATTGAGCACATGAAACACTTTAAATGCATGTGACAGACCACAGCATCTCTCTTAAGGAGCTTACACTCAGAAAATAAGAAAGAGAATTGCTGCTTATTGCAGTGGAGAAGTGAAGTGCTGGGATTCAAGAATCTGCTCGGGGCAGTTATCTGGATCTATCATGTCCATGTTTCGATAGGATTCCTGCTAAGGTCACATGTGCATTGCCCAGCAGTTGTGAGTGAAGGAGCAGCTCATATGTTTCCAATCAAAAAGAGCTGCTCTTTTCATAAAGAAATTATTCACTTGTGTCTGTCAACAGCACTGCTTGCACTCCAGTAACAGGAGTAGCAAGTTCACACCTTTTGCCTGGGTGGCAGGCAGAGGTGGGAGGTGGCAAGGAGAGCTTGTGGCTAGTGGGCAACAATACAGGGATGAACTTCTCTTCAGGCACAGCTCTCTCCTTCGAGACTGCTCAGCTCATGGCTCAGGTTCCCTTTCGACTCCTTTAGTAAAGAAAGCCCTCTTGTATTTTGCAGGAGAAAAGCAAAGCTTTGGTTGTCTCAAGAGAGGAAGCTGAAGCTGCCTATGAAAGAGATGAGAAATTTCAGATAGATGCCTGATTTGTACCACTTATTTAAGACAGCTGAAAATTACCATAAATATACAAAGGGAGTCTCTTCTAATAATGCTGTGACCTAATGACAATTCTTATGACTTAAGAAACATTATTACCAGCAAGTAGTATAGGATTTGACTTTTCTGCCAGCATGTGTAATTTGTAGACAAACAAGCCAGTCACTTTATGACAGAACTGATTTGGTGCTTCATTCAGAAGCATCTCTTCTCATAAATTACCTGATTTCCGTTTGATAGATATATAAAATTAAAATGTCTTGGGGATTAAAATCCCCAAGTAGAAATTTTTCCTTGGAGAGTGGGAATTAATTTATTTATTAATACACTTGTAGAGTGCATATTAAAAAAATGAATAGTAAATAAATAATAATAATTAATTAAATAAATTCACTGATGTCTTAGAAAAAATCCATCATTTCCAAGTAGCTTGTTTTGACTCTATGTCAGCCCATCCAGGATGGATGCAGGTGGTGCACATGAACTCAGATCTGCAGAGCTTCCTCTTCACACACCCCAGCCCTGGACTATGCACAGCTGGTGGTATCAGCATAAATGAAGGGTAATGTTGAGCTTTTCTAAAGAGGCAGAGCTTATATAGTTATGCAGTCTCTTAACTCCTGTCTGGTAACTTGTAAACTCCTTGGCCAAGTGCAGTGAGAAGACATCAGTGGGCTGAGCCACTGAGGTGCCAGAGCAGAGCTGCACATCATGGAGCACGGCAGGGCTGGGAGCAGGCAGTGACTGGAGCCAGGACTGGGCCATTGAGGAGCAGCCTGGACCAGCACCCACTTCAAAGAGGGAGAGGGAGAACCTCCTGGAGGGAGAACTGAAGATCTAATGTGGCAGTTGGGTGTAGGCGTCATTGTGGTTGAACTAAAAAGTCCAAAAAGCCACAAGAAACCAAGCCCATGAACGCTTGTGCTCACTCAAACATATAACTGTAGAAAGTGCTCTTCTATGAATTGAAAGGGTGTTTTTTCCCCCCTAATTGTACTAGAAACCCAGATATCTTAGAACATGACTTCAGGAGTCACATTAAAAATTATTAAATCAAATATGACCTTGTAGTCCATATAAACAAGTTGTTAACATTGCTGAAGTTTGTAATTGCTCATCATGTTGGAAACTATTTTTTCCATAGCTAGTAACAACAGATCTGCTTGACTTCTGTATTAAGTTAAATATTACAGCAATTAATATGATTTGGCTGGTTTGGTTTTTGTGGGTTTTGTTTGGTTGGGGTTTTTTTTGTTTTTCTCTAGAAAATAAATAAATATCTTGGAAGTCACACATTGGTCCAAAGCAGAAACTGCTCAAGCATTACAATCTGCTGCAAGACAGACTAGCCTTGATCTGCTTACTTCTTCTTCTAAAATATGTAAGTTGGTCATTATTAGCTAGACTTCCCTCTCAAGCATATTTATTACCACATCTTGAAAAAGGCAAGTCTAGTCAAGTCTATTGCAACTGGTGAATTCCAGTTATATATCTTTTCCTGCCCTAGATTCAATCTGCAGGCTAGTAATTAAATTTGCTAATGTTAAAGAAGCGAAGTGACAGATTTGGGAACAAAAAAATTAATCAGTTCTGTGACAAAGAAAACCTACTTTAATTCCTTTGATTTGTTTTCAAACATTACGATACTCAAGCAAGCAAACACTGCACATGGGATGAGACCCCTGAATAGTTTCACCATCTTTGCACTTTCTAACCAATGGGATGTGGCACTCCATTGCTGAGATATAAGAGGAGAAATCACAAACTGAACAATGAAAACAGGACACATTTTTTTCATATAAAACTACTTTGTATTGGTCAAATCCAGTGGAAGGAAAAAAAAATAAATTGAAAGACTGGCGTACTGTAGGATATTTAAGGAACACCCTCAGTAACAGGGAGAGATTTAATAATTTGATCATTCAAACCAGAATAAAATCCTTGTTGCACACATTCTTTTCATCTTACAAAGTTTGGAAGTCTTCAGCTGTGTTTCTGATGGCTAAATACATTACTACGCTTCCTTGTTTATTTTACTGACACCCTAATGCCTTTTAATATCATTGTAAAATGGATCTGGCCATTTTTCCTAACATATAAATGTTTGCTTTAATTGAAATAAGGCATTAACTTTTCTCTCATTAAGAAGCCTTTTGCCAAAACTGTTGTTTTTAAAGACATCCTCCCCAGCTCTGCGAAGTTCACTACCACTTGGCATATGATGACTTGTGTCAACAGCAATCTGTTCTCTCAATTAAAAGATCAAAAATAAAATATCAGCCCAACTTTGTATAAACCTCCTTCCAGTTGTAAAGTTGACATGAAAAGCTTCTGAATGAGTCTGACTGGACTAGTCCCAAGGAGCAGCAACACCATCTCCTGAGCAGTGCTGAGGCATTCAGGCCTCTGCAGCTGAAGGTGAGGGACATGAGAATGTTGAATTTGGGACCATACCTGATATCTGAGCACCTGAAATTTCACCATGAATGCATTGTTCAGATCACAAAATTTCAAGCATCCTTCCAACTGCAGACAAAGCTTTCCAGAAGAATTCAGGGAAAAGTGAAGAACATAACAACAGAAGGCACTGGATTTAGAGCAGCATGCTCATTTTGCTTAAAAATCAACAAGCTGTGGGCAAAACCTGAAGAAAATTAAAAGGAAGCATAAAATCCAGGGGAAGAAAGTGCACAGGCAGGGAAAATCATGAGGGACATATCTCCCACCTCAGGGCTGTCAAACCAGATGAGAAGCAGTTCTATGGAGAGCAATCCAATTCCTCTTACTGCACATATTTTGGCTGATGATATTATTTGCATCACCAGCTCCTAACGACATCTTAACAGAGCACTCAGAGTCCTTTGACTGTCAAGTGAGAACTATTAAATAGTGCTTGCTTCTTAAAGATGCCTCAGATTGTCACCAGTGATTTGTCATATCAGAGATAGGTCAGAAGACAAAAAAATGGTTAATATAGATCAACAAGATAAATGAATGTGCTCAGAAATTTACAAAGTATACAGGGCACAAACACAAAGATGTCAGATGTTCTTTGCAGGTGTTACCGGTTGCCAATGCCAATCCCACTCAATGTCCTTATTAGCACAAAAAACATCTGCAACCTCACCCAGACCTTCCCTACTCAGCTCTCCGTGCATGTTTACATCTGCACAAACACTATCCATCTTTACCTGGCAGTACCTTACACCTACACTGGTCAGGTCTGCACACATGTCCAGACTTTGACAGGATGCACAGGAGTGGAAATTAAGTCTCAAAAATGTTTTAAGCATTTTGGGGGACATCGTGTGGAGCTGAGAAGGACATGGTAAGCTTTGTAGAAGAGGGGAGAGCACCCCAGGTTTCCTCCATGTGGGCAGTCAGTAGCAGACTACTTTGTAGTGTAGGTGGAGTTTAGCCCAACTTTGAGAACACCAAAAGGAGAATGAAAACAGTGCATCATATTGTGATGTCAAGACAAGGTCACACCAAGTATATTTGAATTATAACCAGGGCTGCCAGTCCAACCAGACATTTCAGGCTGTTAAGAAAGGCTGAAATTAACCTATTCCACTTTGCATTGTGACTGAGTACTGAGGGGTGTTGGCAACCATTAAACATCCAATAAGAACAAAGTCCTGGAAAGAGAAAGGAAATCTGAGGGGAGGGCTTTGGAACTTGGACGCAATAGGGTGAGGGGAGGGGCAGAATGGACAACTGACAAACCGAATAGCCAATGGGCTATTCTCCTGTCAAGTGACAGGAGAACTGACCAATAGGGACACAGGGATCAGCACAGGGTGGGCAGAAGGGGCAGGTGTATTTCCAGAGGACTGCCAGCAGCGGTGCAGGGATGATTCCCTTGGCATGGGCTGCCCCAGTTCGGACCCCCCGGCGGGTCCCAGAGCTGCTGCATGGCAGCAACACTCACAGCAGTAGCTGCGTTGGCAGCACTGGGCAGGGACTGTGCCTGGGCAGGGCTGGCCCAGGAGATTCATTAGGGAAAGAAAGGGAGGAACCGGGGGGCAGGGGGGTAGGAGGAATACAGGACTTTTCTGAACCCAAAACCATAGAGAGAAAATGCATTAACTTTAAACTTCAACAAGTCTCTCATGCATGCAGCTTGTAGAATTCAGGGTGCCTTTCAACACTTTCTCTGGGGTCCATTTCACAGCATATTCACACAACACAGCTTGTTTTTAACCTATCCCAGGTATTTATTTTGCTAACACCTCCTTTGCAGACCTCCTACCATACATAATGTTGCTGCTGCTTCCTTCCATATACACTCATCACTAGAGGTAGTCAGTCCTGTATTCCCAGTTATCCAGAAGATCACTTTTTCTCTCTCAAATATCTCATCTTGGCCTAATTATTTGCTCCTACTTCTGTTTCCTGGTGCTTATTTTGGTGCTACAGAAAACTAGAAAAATTAACACCATTTGCGTATTTTTTTATAGCAAATGAAACTCACTCATGTAGCACTATAGCAGGATACTTAAGTAATCTTTGATTTCAGAGAAGTTCACTGTATGAAAGCGAACACAAAAAAGGTGCCCAAAATTTCCGGAGTAAAAGATCAGCCTGGTAATTTGCCGGATATTTAAGGACTGAGCAAAATTTGCATCCATATCTATGTAAATACTGCAAACACTATAGTTTAGATTGGAAAAGAGTAAGTTCTTAGTCTAAACTCGTTCTCACACACTTCTGACTTTCCAAAACATTCACTTTAGAGGCTGAAATATTCCATGCTAGGTCCATATTTAGAGGATGTTATTTTAAAAGACCAAACCACACTCCTTCAGCCATTTTAGGCTCTCAGAACTCAACACACAAAGACAGACATAGAAGAAAGAACTCAAGAAGGAATCAATGACAGTAACATGTGTGAGTTGCCACATACTCAACCTTTAAATTAACTTTCTCAATAAAAACATAAGTAGCTCGAGTTCAGGAATAAAGGCTCATCCAGATGGCAAAGCTACTGCAGGTGCTGCCCATTGACACCACACTGCTGCTCTAGGTTGGCTGCTTCTGCCCCTTCTGTCATGAACACTTGAGTAGCCCCAATGAATTGCACAGAATCATTTGGAATGGAAAAGACCTTCAAGATCATAGAATCACAGAATCATAGAATTAACCAGGTTGGAAAAGACCACCGAGATCATCAAGTCCAACATTTGACCCAACCACCGTGCTTACTAGACCATGGCACAAGGTGCCACATCCAGTCTAGCCTTAAAAACCACCAGGGACAATGAATCCACCACCTCCCTGGGCAGCCTATTCCAATTCCTGATTACTCTCTTCATAAAAAATTCCCTCCTAATCTCGCCTACACCTCCCCTGGCAGAGCCTAAGCCCATGCCATCTTATTGCTTGTCACCTGGGAGCAGAGACCAACCCCCACCTGGCTACAACCTCCTTTCAGGTAGTTGCACAGAGCAATAAGGTCTCCTCTGAGCCTGTTCTTCTCCAGGCTGAACAACTCCAGCTCCCTCAGCCTCAGATCATGAAGTCCAACTATTATCTGGTTTTCATTCCAGTTTTTGACTTCAAGATTCTGATTTCAACCCACTTGGTGGCAGCAAGAGAAAATGGGAACACAGCTGAGCACAATATGGTGGGGATCAGTCACCACATCCCACTGGTTTTGTATGGTCTAATTGTCTATGAAACATTTGTTATATGGAAGGACCATTGCACCAGAGTGTCCAAAGAGATGAAAATAAAAATGAACAACTGCCCCAAATGTCTAGCATGTTACAGTTGTAACTTCTCAACCAAAACTGGGAAATCTTAAATTTCTTCTGTAAGTCACCTATACTGAACATTTGCAAAATTTGTTTTTATTTCCAAGTTAAATAAAACCTGAGTGACCACAGAAAATTCCAGTTCAATAGGGCCAACAAGTACAGAAATACTAAAATATTGCTAAAATTTGCCTTTATTTTTCTTACAAGAATTCTACACAAACCAAGGTGACTGTTTTACAAGACTCTCTTCCCAATATAATAAATTTTCAAGATGATCATGAACAGTGTAAAGCTGTAAATAACTTCTCTTGTTGAGGGCTACAGCAAAGTTTCTTCAATTGTTGTAATCCTGAAGAGCCTGAGCCATGAAAAGCTTGCCCAGGTTCTGTGCGTTGAACTCCTTAATATTCTGACAGTAGGTATTAATTTGACCTGTCAAAAGAAAAGAAGAGCAAACCCTTGTCAGTTTTGAGATTCAGAAAGACACCCTAGAACATAATTTTAAAAAAGCCAATGTGTGTGAATCATTGAGGATTTGTAGAGTGAAGCAACCAAAACTGTTCAACTACTCTACACATAGGAATTTTACCTTTTCAGGATTCCCAAACAGGTTTGAGAAAAAGAAAAAGCTAACTTAGGGGATGAGGCAAACTGACATGCTCAAAAATCTCCTCAATTTTCCAACAATATTACATACAATTTCTGAAAATACATATGACGATAAAAACAATAAACAATTCTTGCTGCTGCGTAGAAAGATCAACCACATTAATTCTTCAATTTAGTTGGTCTAAAAATACTTTAAGACTGAATTTCAATTCTGTTCTTATGCATTTGCTGTCCCTATTAAAATATTGGTAATAAATATTTTTCAGCAGCAGATTGAAAATTGTTGTACTCTTGTCTGACATTCTGCTAGCTTTTTTTTCCACCTAACATTCATTCACTACTTTATTCACTAACTTTATTCACTACTTCAAAAATCAGAGTATGAAGATTTGTCAGTGCTTTACAAATCAAACATGCCCATCAAAACATTTTTATACTTCCCTTGTTAGCCAGGAATAGCAAAACATGACGTCAGTTTAATCAAAATTAAGGCTGTTTAGAAGGCCAATAAACTCTCAGTGTAATGCTCTATTTGAAAAGTTTTTAAATGCTTCAGAGACAAAAGAGCTAACTTTAATTCTTTATCCACAAACTTTACTTCATCTAACTGGATGCTTTCAATTCTTCCCCTGACTATAGTAAAAGAAAAAAGAAAGTGTTCTAGCTGAAAACTGTTTTTTCCTTCAAGTATAATATTTTTCAATATCTCCTCTTGTGAGAGATGATTCATCCTAAGCTATCACTTTCATAAAACACACGTGTACGCACATTCACACTTCCATTGCATTTATAAGCTATGCTAGAGCTGAATGTTTAAATACTTTAATGCTGTAGGATTCTGTAACTGGTAAAAACTATCAAAACAATAGCTTTTTTTTTAAAGACTCTGCAAGGAATAATAAATCAAGAACATTATTTCTTCTAAAAGCAGCCTTTATTAACAGTGTGAAAGTATTAAATATTAAAATAATAATCTTTTTGTCACTTCAGAATTTAAGACAGGTAACTCAAATTCACTTTTTTTTTTAACATCAAAGTACTCTTTCCTGTACAGTGGATTAGTAGGATTTTGGTTTAATTTTCTCTCAGTACAAAACAAGGTGAGAGCTATCTGATCCAAAAAGCCAGCTTACTTAAACAATTTGCTTTCTCATTACATTTTTCAAATATATTTTATTTAGTTGAGCATCTAGGTTGTCTGCTGTCTGTTGACACTGTGAAGTCCCAGGTATTTTCACCCTTCCAGGAGGCACAGGACAGGCACTGACGCTGTGCCCCACAGGACGACAGCAAACAGGAAATTGGGGAGTGGTACCTACACCTATCTATGCTTTGTTCCCATTTATATTTTCGTTCCCTTGAGGTGCAAAGAAGATGGGGATAGTTTCCTTAAATCTCTGCCTCATAAATCAACAAAGTCATCCCCACTCTATTTGAAATTAAAAACAAAGCCTTCTCAGCTGCTGCAACAGCCAGTTCAAACCTAGAAATATTATCAATAACTTAGGGCTGCAGTCAGCTGCTCTAAATCAGAAGTTCCAGCCCCAACAGCTTATTGCTGCCTCTTGTCTGTAAAGCTCCTGAACTTCTGGAGCTGAGGGAGGGGCTGGGGCATGAATGCAGGTAACAGCTACACCCACTCATCCCTGTCCTGTGCGTATTTCTTCATCTGTCCTTTAATATCACAAATTTAACCTATCAAGGACAGTATTTGGAATGCTACCAATGCCAAAATATCACACCATAGTGGCAAAGGTAAGATGCTTTCAAAGGATACAACTGCACTTTTTCTCAAGCTCACATTCATATAGGAAAAGATGACTTGAAAATGCTGCTAAACATTACCTGCAATAAGGAGTGACTCCATTCTTGGAGGGGGCTGTGGTGGTTTAAAAAGTTTATTGATGTCCTCCTCGGGAAGAGGGGGTTCTCCTCGACTTTGACGCTGTATATTTTCTTGCTGACGTCTCTGCTGGTACTGAAAATAAAGCAACAGATTCAGAATGCAGCAGGACTTCCAAAGCTGCAAAAAGTTCTTTTCAGCTGCTTTTTACTAATCAGCAAGTATGTTTTCAAAATTATTCAATGCAATTCAAGTTATTTCAAACAATCCCAGTGCAATTCACAGTTTACTTCAATTCACTGGCAACAAGCTGTCCCCACCCCACCAACTGGCACCTTAATTAAGTGAGACACTGCATCATGTGGTACTGAGGTGGTGGGGTTAGTTTTTAAACATTTTTCAGAGAGAAATGCTTAATCTGAACGAAAGAATACAGAAGGGTAGATAAAGGCCTTCACTGTCCCATAGAGAAAAGCAAGGTTGGGATATGTAGGTATGAGAAGCCATTACCTCAGGTAGTTATATAAACTAAGATTTCTTCATTTTAAGCAAGTTAAAGGTCATAACAATATTAATGTGAAAGGGGAAACGACCTTGATTAAATAAGGTATTTTAAGCCAAATATTAACTCTAAACTAAGAACAATGTGGTGGTGGCTGAAACTAAGCACAATAGTTCATTTCTCCATTCCAGTTTAGCTATTCTGCCACTTTGATGCCATTTCTGTGTGGGTTACCAGAGGATATACTAGAGTAGCAGCTGGTAGAAATTATTCTGCTATATATATATAAAAGAAAATAAATATTTGTTTTCAGTGCTTCTCTTTCCCACACAGATTACTCCAACATTATAAAAACTGAAGCATACTGTTTCTGCAGCTATCAGGTAAACATTTGTTCTTGCAGAAGTACATGAATTTGAAAACATGTATGTGAGATTTCATACTGTATGTCACAGCCAGGAACTAGTTATACAGTCTGTCTTCAAAGCCCTCCTATTCAACACACACACACACACACACACACACACACACACACACACACACATCTTGAAAATAAAGAGGCGAAGAGTACAGGGTGTTTTCTCTCACTTACTTAAATATATCTGTAATTCTGTCAGTATGAAAACAGTTCTTACTTGGTGGCATAATCAAATGAAGTAATTTTTTTCCAGTAGTAGTGACAAATACATGTTTTCGGACAACGTTAAAAATAAAATCTTAAATGCCCATATTTGTATGTGAATTGCATGTAGATTCTTCTTTCTTTGCATTACCCCATTCACTTCTCAGCAGTCTGCCTATTATTCTTTATTGAAACGGCTTGCTCTTAATCACAATTGCTCCATTTTAAAAATGAAGTTACGACCACTAACTATGCCACAATGAGCCACTACTAAAGCAGCTATAGTTAGTAAAGAAATTAAATGAGACACCATGGAACCTACTTTGCTCTGCTTTTCAAAATAAATAGATCCCCTTGTTGTTAACAAAAACCTTTGAAGTAGATGCCATCTTTCTATTCAAATTAGGCAGCAAAGGAAAACAAATTTTCTGAAGATAACATGCATGAAGTTTCTATGTCCTCAGCAATTACAAAGCCAGGAAGGACGACTGATCATGTGCTGCTTCCCTAAGGCATTCCCTGTCCATGCTACACTTCACCTAAGTGAAAAAAGGCAATTTTGATTTTAAAATAGGAAGTGATGAAGCATTTCACGTCAACCACAGGTGCTCTGCTTAATAATCACTTACTTTGTGTGGCAATACCTGCAATATTTTATCTTAGAAGTGGTCTGGCCAATTTTCAGTTGGCCAGTATTGAATCTTGTCATATCTCTGTCTGTTAGATTAAAGAGTTCAAATTTATTCTTCATGCAGGTATTTCTTGAGTAAGCAAGTAATTTTTTAACTTATCACCTGATGTGAATTGTATTCACCAAGATCTGCTCTCAGGGCTTTTAAATCATTCTCATAGTGCTATTTTCCAATTTACCACCCTTCTTCTATAGTTAGACAGAGCATTGCTTTATCAAAGGCACAAAGAGCAAAGAAAGTAATAATGCCTTCAAATCACAGAATAGCTGAGGTTGGAAATGAACTCGAGAGGTCACCTTGTCCAACCCTTCTACTCAAGATTCTCTAATCAGAATGCTTTAGATTTTAAAGAGACCCTTTAGCACCAGGAATTAAAAATCACCATCACCCAATCAGTATTACTATCTACTGATGCAAAACATAATTAAAATGTTCTTTCCAATCAGAGAACAGTCCGCTGCCTTCATAGTCTGCTGGACTATGTTTCCTCATTTCTAGATGCATGACTGCATGTGGTGGTACTAGAACAGTTTGTTTTGGAGAAGCTTGTACTTTCATGTCTTTCATTTACTGAATGTCTGATCCCTATGGCCATGGTGTATTTATAATTTATTTTGGTTTATCATAAATTACTAATACACATGTAAAATAGCAAAGAAAGCCAAATCCATACTACATGTCACTAGAAGTGAATTCATTTCCCTGACTACCACATTTTATAAATCTACTTGTATTGGGTTTGTGTGGCAAGGTTTGGTAGCAGGAGGCAGGGGCTACAGGGATGAATTCTGTGAAAGGCTGCCAGAAACTTCCACTCACTCTGAGATGGACCCGCCACAGGCCAAGGCTGAGACCAACAGCGACAGTGACAGCACCTCTGGCATAAAACATTTAAGAAGTCCAGGGGGAAAGTCCTGCATAATGGCAGCTGAGAGAGGAATGAGAGTATGACAGAGAATAGCCCTACAGACACCAAGGTCAGCGAGGAGGGAGGGGCAGGAGGTGCTACAGGCACCAGAGCAGATTCCCCTGCAGCCCGTGGTGAAGATCAAGAGGAAGCAGCTGTGCCCCTGCAGCCCATGGAGGAGAAGAGTGTGAAGAGTCCTACCCCTGAGGAGGAAGGAGTGGCAGAGACAATGTGTGATGAACTGACTGCAGCCCCCACTCCCAACCCCTGCACTGCTGAGGGAAAAAAGGAAAGAAAATCAGGAGTGAAGTTGAGCCCAGGAAAAAAGGCAGGGGCAGAGAGAAGGTGTTTTAATATTTATTTCTCATCATCCTACTCTGATTTGACTGGTAATAAATTAAAGTAATTTCCCCAAGTTGAGCCTGTTTTGCCTATGGCAGTAACTGGTAGATGATCATTCCCTGCCCTTACATTGATTCATGAGAGTTTCACTGTATTTTTCCTTCCCTGCCCAGCTGAGGAGAGGAGCAGTAAAGTGGCCTTCTGGGGCATTTGACATCCAGCCACAGTCAACCCACCACATGACTTAACAGGTATGTTTTTGTAAGAGTTTTATCTTGGCTAGATCCCAATTCATCTGTCTTGGATAACACTATTTTGTGGAACTGTATTTTGTGGAAAACAAATGCACTCATATAGCTTTTTCCATGTTACCAACCTGGTGTTTCTGCTGCTGCTGTTTGCTTACATTCCTCAGGTAAGTATTGTATTTAACAATGTCTTGGCTCATCTCATCCACTCTGTCCATCAGTAGCTGCAGACTCTTCCCAAGGTGATTACTGAAATACAGAAACATTCATGAAAGATTAAATTTACTATTAAAAATCAGATTCAAAATTTAAAATTAATTCTATTACTTGACAATCATTTTTGCACTAATGGCACTGTTTGCAAATTTTCAAGTTCCTTATGATCTTTGTTCATATATTCATCTTATGATACTTTACATGGCATTTTCTCCTCTTGCATCTTTGCCCCATTGCAGATCCCATATTTTTGGTCTTTTCAGGAACCTCAGGGTAATGAAAAAACAATGTCTTGCATGAATTTGGAGTTATTACAGATACAAGTCACACATTTAAAAGAAAAAGTCTGATGCTTTTGTGACATGCAAACCAAGCAATATTCCAGGAGATGTGTTCAAAGAGTTTGGTTTTCAGTTATATTTACTAGGTTTTTCACAGATTTTTAACTATCCCTCTGCAGGGGTAGTTAAATATTCTTGAGAACTCCATCCCGTAACTTGTCTATCAAACTATGCCTGGAAGTTCAGCAGACATTGCTTGATCTTAGCTGTGGAGAGAGATTGTTGCATCCAGTGCAGCCAGCTCCACATTCCATACCAACATGGAAGCAGCAGGGCTGGGCGCGTCCCGTTCCACTTACGCGATCTACCGCCTTGGCCAGACAAATGCAGTCTGTTAAACAACTTTTATTGTTACCATTTTTAGCAATGGATTCAGTATTTTGCAGGAATGTTCAATTTAAGGTATAGCTTCCAAGCCAAAGTTTTGGAAGTTTTTAGGTTGGTGCCCATGGAGACAGTATTCATCCTAAATTGTGTTTACAGGGTAGAGCAGCAAAGAACGACACTTTCTGCTCTCTACTGATCTCTTTGATCAAAAGCTAAGTTTGTTGGCTCTGATCTAAGCCTTATTCAGTCCTACTTAGCTGACTACCAACAACTCAAAAAGCTAAACTACATCCTTCTCTTCCTCACTATAATTCATGAGAGCTTCCTTCCAATAAAGAACTTTGGTGCACTTCAATTCCAGAATCGTATCCTTCAGTCACTGCTGAGATTCTTTCTGCCTTTCACAATGCATTCCTGCCATCCTACAGCCTATGGACTGGAGAAACTCTAACTGAAAAACAAAGGCATGAAGTAAAAAGAGAACCGCACATATGATACTACAGACATCACTTGTTAAATTAAGTTAAATTATTCCCCAAATCCACAGAACTCCTAGCTGGAGACAGAAGCTGGTAATGTACTGAGGCAGCAGAGGATACCTGCTGAGAACCGAGCTGGAGACACCCTGATCTCTGAGTGCTGGGACAGCTGTTTCACTCACTGAACAAAGGTCTGCATCAGTTAACTTCAGACCACAATTTATTTACAAGCTAGAGTTAAATCTCAGTTGCATACAGGGGCAGATGGTGAGGAGGATTTCAGCTACACAGCAGCAAGAAAGGCGCCACTATAATAATTATTTTTAAACTTCTTAGGGTTTTTTTTCTGGTTGAACATTTCAAGAACATGGTATTTAAAACTGGAATAGTGCCATGGCTAGGGGCGTGCATGTTTCCATTTTTTTATAGCATTTATATTATACAGAGTTTGTGTTAGAACTGGATATTATCAGAAATGCCTGTGTAGGTACACACTAATGGCCTTGTAGGGTATGTGCATATCAGAAATACATAATTATTTTACAGATAGTGTCCATGTGAAATATAGCTGGTTACAAAGAATGATTTTATGTGATCTCTTTGGGATCAGCTTAGTACAGCAGAATAGAGAAACAGAGAGTTATTGTTAGAAGTTGCAGTAATACAGTGTTTGCTCTCATTGCCAGGGAAACAAAAAGCTAAAAACAGATAACTTAAACAGATGTGAACTGAGACATGAAGTGATAAGTATGCTGCAAATACAGGGCCAGCTTTTTCCTCAGCTCTCATGTAGTTGATACTCTTTTTTTGCTCCATTTCTTTAAAAAAATAAGCCTATAGGAAGTAATTTGTAAAAATGTATTACAATGTTTTACCTAGTTTTATTCAGCTGAAGTTTATTCTGGTGATATTTAAAATGTAGATCACATTGCTCCAACCCGTAACACTCATCACACACTTAATTAGCCCAAAGGGTCCTTTAGTACCTCAAAGATCACACTGCTAGGTACCTGCATGTCCTCTATGCACCACTGCAACTAAAAGAATCTATGTATTTTTAAAAAGGGTGCCAGTAAATGCTGCTGACATCCTCATCAAGACTCACTTCCCTACAGGGCTCTGTGACAGTCAAATGTAGACAATGTGGAGCTCAGCATTTGGCTTTGTTGTTGTTCTGGGGACATCAGTAATAAAGAAACTGCAATTTCAATGGATGCATTTCAGTCAGCAGACTCAGCAAAGGAGTCGATTAAACTGAGTTTACATTTAAATTAGTGAGTAGTATAGACAACAAGAGCAAATCTATAAAGCAAAACAGCTGGTGCTGAGAAACCAATGGACATGCTACATGTGTCTCAGGGGGGGCTCATCACTACTTCTGACACGGTCCAGTGATCTGAAAGTGGCTGAAGCACAGTAATTATCCTCCTAATGCCTCTTTTCAGTTTAGTTTCATCTGAAACAAGTCAGGTCTGAGAGCACCCAGTGGTGATGATCTGAGAACACTCTTGAACTGAACTAGAAGACAGCTCCACCTTAAGATAGCACCAGGAGACCACCACACTGCTATCGGTGAATCTTCATAGTATAAAACTACCAGCTACAGAACTGCTTTCATACTAAGCATCACAAAGTTCACACATGAAAACTGTGTTCTTTTCTGGGAATATAGATAATAAGAGGGAAAAACAGCATCAAAATTACAAAAAAAAATCTGTCATGGATTCTACACATCTAATGAAGAAACAACCTAATGAAGAGCACTCTTCACCAGAACTGTTAACAGCATCATGCACCTGTAGGGAGTGACCTGTAACACTTCCAGAAATTCATCATTTGATATTACCTATGTAGCTTAGATGGCATAATCAAAAATGCCCAAAAGGAGCTGTCACAGGGAAACTGTTGAAGCCTGTTTAGAACATAGACTAGAAAGTGTAGCCTGGAAAACAATTTCTTGTGTTGTGCATTTTTGCTCTAACAGCCTTATACCTGGTGGGGTATAATCCTTCACCCAAAAGGGCAGATATGAAATCAGGTCCTTGACATATGGATTACTTCTGAGTCCTTGTTTAACAATTATCAAATACAAAGGTCAATTAATTCTGAGAGTGAGAAGCAGAAACCTGTGAACAGAGTAGCCTAATCTGCACATAACACTCATGGGATCTTTTCTTTCTTCCTGCTGGTGAGTCTTGCATTTGGCAGTGCTGCAGTCCTCCAGCAACAGAAGGAGAAAGCAACAACTGTACAGTAACTGAACTCACAGATCACTCACTACACAAGGGCATCGAGTTAGGATACAGCTCTGGCTAAGAGACCTGAATGTAAGCCTTCCTCTTTCTTAGGGACTGCTCATACCACCACAGCCTCCCTTTGCAGATTCTTTTTAAGGAGAGCAAAGGTGGAGTTTACTGTTGGCAGCAAAGTCAGTTTAAGAGGTTGCAGCATCTGCATCTTCCTGCCTCTCCCTCTCTGCCCAAAGATTACAGCACTCTCAGCTGTATGGATTCAGCTGTTTGCGTGGGCACACTTCAAACTCTTTTAGTGAAATAGTCTACTGTAAATGCAAAGAAACCTGTTGGGTTTTTTTTTCTTAGGGAGGCTGAGGGAAGGGCTGGAAGGGAAGAGTGGGTGTCTGCCCTTTTCCATCAGACTATTCTACAAAGCTATTTTCACAGCCATATTCTGGAACAGATGAAGGAATAAAAATTTTTGAGGCTGGGAGGGGTGTAGAGATGAAATGGGGTAGTGGGGAGGAATGAGGCAAACAGCTGGGACAGGAACCTCAAACTGGCTCCGCTTCTGTAGGATTCATAATGGGGAACTACACATGAAGCCCACATTTACTTCAGCATCTTTAATCAGAAAAGGACTCCAGACACACTTGCTAAAGGTCTGAAACACCCAAAATGAAACCTCAAGTCAGATACCCAAACTTCAAAGAGCAGGACTATTCACATCATTCTCAGCTGTCTGTGTCCTGCTCATTAGTTTTAGCTGTTTCTACACACAGCTCACGGGTCTCAGCTCACACTTTTGGGGAAGCCCAAGTGCCCACACTGGACCAGAAGCCTGGGTGCCTCTACTCCCTCTGAGATACGAGTCATGGTGCTGCACCCAGGCACCAAAATTTGGCGTCTAACAATTCTGAAGCTGGAGATGTCCAAAACAGATGCCCCCATAAACTTGCCTACAGTTGCTGTATTTGGATCCCCTCACTTAGTTTGCTTGCACCATGGCTAATGAAGATGAGAACAAGGAGCAGTAAGGGGAAGCATAAGAAAATGCTGGATATCTGCTGCTCATTTTTAACACTTTCCATCAGCTCTACTGAGGCCTCTCTCAGAGTCACTGCTTTTTGGGAAAGGTGCCACCCTGCACAGCGTTTTTCCTCCCAGTGGGAACAGCTTTGGGTGGATTAGAGAGGTATTGCTGGGCAAAGAACATCTTTCTGATTAAAAATTTCTAAGGACCATTCCCACTTCTTAGGAGAATTTATTTACAATCTCAGCGTTTCAGCCAGAATTCAACCTATGCTGTTTAAGAGGATTTTGTTTAAATGAGATATGTAAGTCAGGAGTCTTGAGCTCCATTCCATTTTCTACTCAGACTTTGATGTGTGCCTTTGGGCAATGCATTTACCCTTTCTGTGTCAGGTTTCCCCATCTGCAAATTAGAGCTTTTCATAATTATCTTAATAATCTGTTAAGCACATTGAGATTTTTGAATAAGCAGTACAATGTATAAAGGTTAATATTGTTTTCAAAAGCCAAAGGAACCCTCCTTATGTCACTTTTGCAAAAATACCACATCCAATGTTTGAAAAATGTATCTGCCAAGTAGATGTTAGTGCAGTAAATGTTCAGCACATGTTTGCTTCTACTGACGCACACTATTAGAAAAATTGCTTGAGACAAATTGAGATATTATAGAACAACCCTATTATGAAGCTAGACCACAAAAAAGCTTTTTTTAATTTAAACTAGATCATCAATAGAATAAGGAAGAGACGGATGAGAATAAGAAAGTTGGTTGCAATTATTTCTCTGAAGATCTGGAACATTATCTGACAGGATTTTAATTCTTGAGTCTCTATCAAAAGACTGGCAGTGCTCCAAGGTCTTCAAGACATTTTGGTCTTTAAGGGTAGCAGGAGGGGAACAGTGTGAGAAAAAGGCCTGTACTTGCTATTGCTACCCTTGTGCTACTCTGACTTCAACTTCTTTGTCTAGAATATTACAATTAATTCAGATTTCACAAGAGAAACACATATTTCTGCCCCCCAAAAAGAAAACTATGATATACAATCATCATAAATGTACTTCAAAAGGAGAAAGACATTAAGGTGCAGGCAAAGTACCTCAGACAGATAGAGCTTCAACCTCAGACAAGGTGGGTGGCTGAACATGTGAGAATCTTGATGAGGCAAACTCTCCAGAGGAAAGGAACTATGGGTGAACAATTTTATGTCCAAAACTGTTGCTTCAGAAGATTAAAAGTTTCAGGGATGCTCCCAAACAAACGAAAAAATCCCACCAAAAACCTGAAAAAGCCCAACCAATCCCAAACCACAAAGAAAAAAAAAACAACACCACCACCAAAAAACCCTAAACAAAACAAAGAAAAAACCTGCAAAACAAAACAAAAACAAAGCCAAGACCAAAAAGTAGCCTTGAAGTTACTGTCAACAACAGCAACAATAGCAAAGTTAAGTGAAAAAGACAGGCACAAAAATTAGAAGTTGCTATCTGAAATGGTTTAGCCACAGCTGCTGAATGACAAAAATAAGGACATGTGAAAATAAATACAGAAAAGTGAAAATAAAACTCCAAAATAGTGGGGTTTGAACTCCTCTACTTCAGGCAATATATGTTCTTTGACTGAGTAACTTTCATAGCTGAATTCAAGTAAAAACTAGTTAAATATTTCATCAGGCAGTACCAGTCACTCTACCTTGAATAAACAAACATTACAATGTTTTAATTTGCCAGCTGCTGAGTTATACCAATGTAAGATATCACTGAATGTAACCTGCATGGTAACTAAAAGCAGGTATCAAATATTAAAAACGGACACATAAAAAACCCTCCAAACAACCCACTGGGGTAATTTCCAAAACTTTCCCTCCTTCAAACCAAACTAAGCACCTTAAATTCCTTAAATAGATCAGGTGAGCCAGAAAAATCTTCCAGGAAAGTCTGTGTAAATTTTGGGCTCATGTTTTTCTTGTTCACTTCTCATTCCCTTTGCTGATATGAGGACCAACACGAAAGCCTGTCTTGCACCAGACTTTTAACACCATCATTTCAGAAGAGAAAACAATTTGTAAAGTTCTTATCTCTTATCTTGAGTCAGGGCAATGATATAGAACAGCTACCATTTAAGATGTAAAGGTAATGAAAAGCTTCACCTGTCTTTTGTGATCTGTTCAAATTACTTTCCATTTCCAGAAATGCATTGTGTGACCAGCTGCAGCCCTTGCT
Source organism: Pithys albifrons albifrons (assembly GCF_047495875.1). Taxonomy (NCBI): domain Eukaryota; kingdom Metazoa; phylum Chordata; class Aves; order Passeriformes; family Thamnophilidae; genus Pithys; species Pithys albifrons. The sequence goes on along the minus strand of NC_092461.1, from coordinate 43,021,201 downwards.
AGGATCCAGGGTGCTGGGTAATCCCAGCCCTTCCTACAGAAGCAAACCCACAGAAACAACTAAGGGCTGTCAGATCACCTGGAAACCTGCTGTATCCTCAGCACGGTTCTCCTTTTCACACTAAAGTGATGGAGCTCACAAGAAGTCAAATCATTGTCACCTCCTACATCCAGTGCCCACCCTCAGATCCTCAGATGGGATAAGCTTTGTGATCTTTGACCATGGAAACAAAGAGCCTGACAAAAAGCCTTCGAAGTCAGACAGGCCAAAGTTCTTCACTTCATTAATTACAAAGTCACACCTTTACTGGACAGAATTATTGACTAAGTATTACTTGTGACATCTGTAAATTCCGCAGCAGAGTTCAACCTGATACCTGTTCTCTCTAGACCACTTCCTCCAAAAGCTATCAGATCCCTCAATACACATCCACATAAGCTCAAGTAGAGAGGGTGGAAAATTTCCACTAGAAATATGGATCCATTAACTTCAGTCTTACATGGGGGAAGGGTGGGGGCAGCAGGCAGCAGAAAAAATGAAAAAGGAAAGAGGCCAGTAGGATCAGAACCTTGGCAGACAACACCTTAATGTAAAAGGAAAGTGTTGTACCACAAAAACCTATTAAAGAACACAACCCAGTTTTCACATACAACAAGATACTACATCATTCTGTGTATCTGGTTACTTTGGTCAGCCCAATCCAGTTAACTGTATTGTGTTGCATAAGATTTAACCACCACCAAATTTTTTATAATACTGCTAGAAGTCATGCTCATTCTGCTATCAAGAGTGTATTTTCAGAGCAAATCACTATGAGAACAAAAAGTTATTCTTAGAGTTATGAGAAAATCATTTGGGAAACTTAAACAATTTCTGACTTAGTGAATGCTGGCTGTCATGACAATCAGTTTGAGCATTTCTGTCAGTTTTTCAGAGCCTTTATTATGTTATTTTCAAATTCACCCTGCTTCCAAAGTAAAACAACTGCCTTTTCTTTTTTATTAAAATAACTCGTTTAATTTCTTGAAGAATATTTAACAGAACCGATTTTTATATACAGATCTACTTGCCTGAATTTTCTGAGTGCCCATGTTTTCTTGAAGAAATACACACTGCCAGCAGTGCAGGTATATGCACATTGCAGGCTGAATTTAGTCCCTGAATCTAATGCTACAGTTTTACCATGCAATTTTCCTTCAGCAAAAGAACATGAATGGTAATGTGTTAACCCCATTAAAAGTCAAGGCAAAGCTTCCATCGACTGTAATGAGACTGGGATTTCACCCAAGGTGTTCAACTGTGGTTTGGCAAAGTGAATAAAAGTACATCCATTACTGTAACAAGTACTTACCTGCTAGCCAGACTGAGCAATTCATGTCTATCGGCTACTGCAGATTTCTTTTCCAGTTCCCACAACATCACATTGATCAGGTATGAATTCTTAATTACAATGGGCACTTCTTCAAACATGTTTTCGTATGCAATATTTGCTTTTTTCAAGCTGTGAAAAAAAAGTTAAAGAATATTTACTAATACAACCAATACCTCTCATCTTCATTGAATTGCTGCTCCAATAATTGGCAATTTTGTAAAAGCACTTAATTGTCATAGTTTCACAATCTAACAAGAGGAAGTTTTGCTAAGAGCGCATTGCATGGCAAAACCTCACATTTACAAAAACTACGAAAAGCTGCTCTAGGAAAAACTCTGAAGTCAAACAGCTGCCTTGCTTGCTAATACATTACCTACACAAAAAAGCCTCCAGCAAGAGACTACTGACAGGATTAACTCTGCCGCTTCCAAAATACTTTACTGATGTCCCGGTCATCAGGTTTTCTTGAATAAAAGTGAACACTTAGTTACCACATGACACTAAAATACCTTTAAAATCATAACTAATACAATGAAAAATCGACCCAATAGCTGAATAATTACAATTTTTACTGACCAAAAAATCAGATTCACAAAATAGCGTATGTTTTGAAGTAACTAAATTCTATGGTGAATATTAAAATATAAACTTCCAGGGTGTATTTTTTTACAACATACACATAAAAAGGTATTGCTATTGCTTTATAAGAGACAGTAATACCTTTCATAAAATCTGGAAATAAAAGCATGATCTACAAGTTTCTAAGGAAATATAGCCTTAACTTCTTTGTATCCATATTGGATTTTGGAATTAAAATTTTTGCTTTTTGCCTTCCCCCCATCCCTTCTTCTTTTAAGTATTTTTTTTGGACTAATCACAGATTTGTTTGTTCATCGTGGAAATGTTTAGACACCAAGCAATGAAATGATTACGTTTTTCCTCAACTACGCAATTTTTACAAGTGCTTGTGCTTTTGCTATTGAACACCAAGCTGTTGGAGGAAAAGGATGCCAGCTAAAGCCTACATCTGTAACACACAGCTAATCTTTTCAAACAGTAATTATCCTGCTCCACTCCAGAAGATTGTGTCCACATGGGGGAGTTAATTTGGAACAAATACACAGCAACAGCTATTTCAGAATACCTGCTCTACTTTCCTTCTGGAAAAAAAAAAGAGCTTAAAGACAGACCAGCTATTTCCCTTCCTCCACTTCTTTTAGTCTATTTTTGGCTCTGTTCCCAGATACAACTGTCTTCTCCATGGTCCTTACAGTACGTCCACTGACTAGCCCCAAAATCAGTTACAGTTCCACCACCGACACAGATGCCTAAAGACAAGTCACTTCCATGCCTGCTCAGCTCCTGGTATCAGTCCACGTCTATCACTACCCACACAGATTACATGATCACTACCTATATAGATTACACTATTACATGAGATTTTAAAATACAGTGTTTCATTATTCCATGTACCATCCTGCATCCCAAATTCAGCAAACTCTTGAGAAAACATTCTTTGAAGTTACTTACGCTTCCGGAGAGAAGTCTTTTTCTTTGCAAACTTCCATCAGTTTGGGAGTCAGCCTATATGCCTTCAGTGACAAAGACCCTTGGGCAGTCTTAATGGGATCTATTAATTAAAAACGGAGGAAGAATATTATTAACAAACCCAAACTGCCTTCTTCTTTTTAAATATCTGAGTGAAAAACAGGAGGAAAATAACTAAGTCATCCTATTAAATAAAAAGAGGAGATCAAACACAAAAAAGACACTATAGCAGAGGCAATCCTACTGTAGTCCAATGTAAAATACATCCAACCATACATAGTGAGGCCAATTAGTAAACTTAACTTGGAGAACATGTGGAATCTAGACCTATTCTACTCACATTATTTCCTTATTAAAGGTCCAATTCACATTTTCTTCTCTTTCATATGAATTACCCACAGAACTTATGTAAGAGCAACCTCATTTAAGTAAAGATTTTTCCCTCCAGTCATTATGCAGTAAATTAAAATATTCATCAAACTACATTTTATATTTTAAAAAATGTAACTTTAGAGTAGCAATAAGCTAATTCAGATCAGGCTGCCATGCTACTTCATGCATGAGAACGTAACTGGTATATAAAAAGACTCGTTTTGCATTGACATACTCTGCTGAATTTAGGGGGAAGTTTTCTAAACAAACTGTTACATTCCTTGGACAAAGAAGCTTAACACTTGCAGCATGATAACGGCTGAAGCATGCCAACATGAGAATAAAAGCTGTGTTAACATTCATGTTGTCTGAAACTTAACACAGTAAAACTTTTAGCAATCGGTGATAAAATGAAAACCAAAATAGACTGAAACAAGTGGAAAATTCATCAAGGTCTGATGATGCAATGTTTCCAGCCAATATAAGTATACTTTAACAACTTGTTCTTTACTGTAATCCAATTGTTAACATACTGAAACAATTTTGGGGCAGCTCATAAGATTGATCGTATTCATTAGTATTTTTTCTGACAGATACTCAGGACGTTACATTTACTTCTCAGCTGGAAACTATATGCAAGTCTGCCAGATATGGCAAACTGTGAGTGTTTGGGGAGGGGGAGGCTATAAAGCTGTTAAATTGCCTACGGTTCTGATACAGCACAGAACATCTGGTCTGGAGAGCTTGAGGAAACACCATTAAATAGGCAGAAAAGAAAAAAATCTTTGTGCTAAGAAACAGTCCAGGTTTTGTATGCTTCTGTCAGAGGTATAAAAAAAAAACTTGGCAATTCGTGTGATGATTGGTCAGTCACGTACAGAGCCAGACACGCTAGCAAGCAGGGTTTGTTAGACATCTGGTCGGGTTCCACCAGCCCCTTCCACGAGGGAGGGGAGATGAAGGAATAAAAATGAAGCAGCTACTCCAGCATTCCAAAACGTACACATCAGGGCTCTGATAGCAAGAAAAATAAACAGAAAGAAGGAAACCCTGTCTAGACTTAGCTGCTGCTGAGGCTGCCGTAGACACAGGGTTGGTATTTACTTGAAAAGGCCTGCCAGGCTACTCTTACAGGCAAAAGACAGAATACAAAAATAGTAGTAATAATATTAAGAGGGGAAAAGAATAATAAAGGAAACCTCATACTAACCGTAAATGAGAACTACAGACTCCTCAATTGCGTGCTGGTAGCTGAACTGGGAGTCCAGGAGGGCACGAGTGACAAAAGAGCCATAGTACGTGGACTGGTACCAGCCAACGTGAAGATGATCAATGTTTACGTGGCGGAGGCTTCGCATCATTTCCATCTGGTATTGAACTAGATTAAATAAAAAGTATGTTTAAAAAGTAAACTTACACAACCTGTACTATTTAGAGAGAAAGCTTGATATGAAATGAGTAAATCGTATTTTCTTATTTTCAATTTTTGCAACTTCCTATAAATTTGTTTCCTCGCTGCTGGACTGTCTTTATTAAAATCCAGAGCTTTCTCAGAGAATGAGAGTAAGACCAGCCCGAGTAAGTAAACTTTTTTCAGCTGCATTTAATTGCACAAGTGATCAACAAACTGTTACACGTCATTTACAGTGTGCATTACCTTGCTGATTCATAAAAAATGATACTGGGTTTCATTAAGCAGTAACATTTGACCATTTAGTAACACAGACATACTATGACATGTTGCAATACTGTCTGGAATTAGGTAACTTTTGGAATAAAAAGGAGAATGATTTAATGAGTATAAGAAAGAGATTATAAACTACCTGTGTCTTTTTCACAACAAAAAAAGACATTTATGTTAAGAGTTTGGGGGACCAGCTATAGCTGTCAGATAGTTTTGATTGCATTTATCTTCCAATTTTCAACCCTGTTTTTTCTTTTTAGATGTATATAAAGGCAAAGTATGCATATATGTACATATTATTGTATATAATACACACACATCTATATACAGTAAGTTACTTTAAACGGTAGAGAACAATTATTTTGTCAGATGTTTTACTCCAACAGCTGTAACGTTTCATTGTACCAACACAAATTCTATTTCTACTAAAATGCTTCATTGAAACAGATCACCTTGATGGAACAGAATTCTATTCAGGAATATTTAACATAATCCCATCAAGCAGAAAAACACTACTTATCAGTTATCAGACCTTTTAAACAGACAGACACGATGCCTGCTGGTTAAATTTAAGGAAACAGATTTCAATGTGATTATCAGATGAACCAACACTCAGAGGCAAGCAACAGGAAATCAAAAGCAACAACACTACACAATCCTAAGTTTTGTCTGCAGCTGCAAAATTTACAAAGATAAAACACAACACCCTTTATCCATTCATTTTTGTTAATTTTTTTCAAGACTTCACCTTGTGCAGATGAAAATAAGATATTCATTATAAAAGAAAGAAAATTCATTAGAGGCAGAATGTGCTACATGTTGAGACCCTACTTCATATTCTTTCAAAAGGAAAAAAAAATCCAAACATATTAAAGATACAAGGAGGCATTTTTCAAGATTGGACAAATATTTTTTCAACTTATCACCCACTCTTACAGCACAAACGACATTCTGCAGTCTCTAGCCCTTTCCATTAAATTGCCATATCTGACTGACTGTATTTTTAAAGTAACACTTATAAGCACTTATATAAACCCTTGCAGACTTGTATCAGCATATGTTGGTGATTGCATTCTATTTCATAGTATCCTAATCTCAATAGAAATGACTTGAAATCAGTGTTTCATCCAGAGCACCATGATGATACAGCATCCCAAAACTAATCCAGCGCAGCCATCCAGGCCTCAGTCTGAAACGCCCTGACAGCCCGCCCGCAAAGGAAAGGCTCGTACCATGTGCCTGTCCCTAAACCAAGGCCTATCTACATCCTTCTGGCCTGCAGAACTGATCAAACAGCTGTTTCAAAGTCAGAATGAAAACCTTTCCCTTTGCCATATCAAAGTAAGTTCATAGTCCAACTCGCAGAAACAGTGGTCAGTCTGAAGCTCCTTACCCAGCAGTCCAGATGCTTTAGCAGCTCAACATTTCTCTCAAAAGCAAAGTTAAGACTCAGCTTGTCTAAGAATCTCAGTCCTTAAAATTAAAAGGTTTTGGTGGAAGTTTTTGGGGGTAAGATGGTAAGTTTCTAGATTTTACAATTAAAACAATGAACACAGACCTCCCTCAGAACAAACTAAAATATTCCAGGTGTGACCACAATTTTGAATTGAAAAAGCATATGATCCAGTTATTAAATGTAGCTAGAATTAAATATTTTGGTTAAAACAAGCTTTTCAAAGGTGTATCTGTGTGGAAAGCAAGTAAAGCTTGCTTGTCACATGACTTGCTACAACATGATAAAAAATTAAATTATAGTTAGATCCTTTCTAGCCAAACAAAGCCATGAAGAGGAAAAATGAGAAAAGATTTTCAAAAGCAGCTGAATAAGATAAAAGATTTTGTGAGAATAAAACTAAATGTGGACTTTTAGATAGCTAAACTAGACTGTTGTTTGCAGTGGCAATTCTTTGTAATTGTAATTGTGTCAAAGTAGAGGTGGTCATGTAATGATGGGGAAAAAATACTCAGACATAGATTCCTATGAAATCACGTGGTTGACACATCCAAATAATTTCTCCCTTGGAAGTATAATATTCAAGAGCAGGAATACTCTAAGAAAACCTCCAAATCTTTTACATACTTGAATAAGGTATATCATACTCCTAAAAGTGTTCATCTGAGAGGTAACCAAGTTCCAGGATAACTTCTTTCCTCAAACACACCACAACCAGTAACATTTAACTGAGAACGAGGTAAGTAATATTGTCCAGAAGAAAAAGGACTCACTGAAAACTATCCAGATTTCAAGTCAGCAATTCCTCCTCTCATGACTGTTAGCAGTTAGATGATAATGAAGGCAATAATGGAAAAAATGTCAAAGAACCAATAAAGCATCAATAGCTAACATCTCTGCCTTAGGAAAACAACTGCAGAAATTAAAACATGATGCAGTCCCCACCAGGGAGAAATGGAAACTCTTTTAACCAAACATATATATTTTATAACATGTATTAGTAGCTAGATAGCTCCAACAAGCTGCCAACTTGCACAAATGGATAACAGCTCCCAAGTTCCTTTTGCTGATACCGTTACCACTGTTTCTTTACATCACTTGCCTAATCCACAGAACATCACCTTTCTACCTAGAAGTTTAGCACAGACTGGGCAAGAGCTTTCTCCTCCTTCTACCCAGTCTTCAATCTGCTAGGATTTGGGACTGTCCGTGCACTTTATCGAATGAATTCTCTGTTTCATGTCACAGTCCTTCCAAAGCCACATTGCAAAGGTGCCACTAAAAAGTGCCACTAAGTCTGAGAGTGCTCAGAACTGAGGTGAGCAAAGAAAAGCGCAGGGGAATGACCAGACCAGGATGCTTCCCCCCTTTCCCCAACATTTAAATGTAGTGTACCTACATTTTAAAGCAAATTATTTGTTCAAAAGTGTCCTCATGAGGAGGAAAGCCAAGAGTTGTGTTTGTCCTTCTCAGTGGTGCTGTTTGCACTGAGAATGCACAATCTTTGTCTCCTGAGCCATCATCCATCTCTTGGGCACATTTCTGGTGTGGATTTTTAATTTAACAGAAGTCTCTCTTTTTTGCTGTTATTAAAAAAACCCTCCTTCCTCTAAAGGGTGATTTTTATTTAGTTTGCAAACAAATGGGGGAATTAATGAAGCTAGAAAGTGTCACTATAGTTTGTCTAAAGCAGAAAAAGGGCAAAACTATACAATGTGGGTGTTTTGCTTGAATATGACTGACTTGTGTGAACTTGTATTGATAATATCAAAATGCCTCAAACAAAAAACCTTGACAGTAAACCCTATTACAGTAGTTTGGTGGATATTTTTCCCCTGAACTCAATTTGTTTTAATAAAGGTAAAATATTAAAGAAAATACTAAAATAACATAAAGACATTTTTCTTTCCTAAAAAGTATTTGCAACATTAAAAACTTTATCTGGGTTTTCACATGTAGGAGATATATACCCTACCTTACCAACAAAAAAACATAAAAATTATACACTATATCAGATATAAGGCCAAGAATTGAACTCTGATGTGATGACCTGTTCAACACTGGGACAACTCATGTTTTCTATACCTTAAAATATTCTTGGTCAAAAACTTCCCCGTTTCAAAACCTAAATTAAGACTAGGTCAAATCAGCTGAAGCACTGAAAAAACCTACCTATGATTACTTCAAAGTCCAAACAAATCTAAGACCTTGGAGTTTACAACAACTGGCAAATTTACATCTTTCTGGAAGTAACAGATTATTCCTAAAACACTTCCAAAACAAATGTTCTTGCAGCACCCTGATCCATGATGCAAGTTTACTTATCACTAAATTGTTTCTTTACAAACAATTCCTTAGAATTTGCCTCTCATGGGGTCACACACGCATGTGCATGTTGCTGAAATTTAGTCCTTACATAGTTATCGTTACCATCAGAGGAGATGCATTTCAGTCTGGCCACATTCCGACTGCCAGTAAACATTGTGACATGTGAGACCCTGATCAAAGGTAGTCTGGAGGCAATACATTTGATGACACCTCAGATGCTCAAGGCCTTAATTTCCAAACATCGTTGAAGCTGATATGCCTTATGAAACCCTCTGGTTTTAAGAGTAGCAACCAACATGTCTCCTAAAAAGCCAAGCCCTACCAAAGTGACAGAACTTTGTACCCCCCTATTACATCCCATAACCTGACTGATCCCCCAGTTTGCTGCAGTGGGCCCTGGACAAAGGAGGCAACAACCAACTCTTTCCTACAAACCACGAACATCTGTGCAGCCTTCTGTCTGCATTTCACAGTTAAATGTTTGTCTTGACTCCCGTTTGTTATGGGTTTAGCCAGGTGGGCCTAAACTTAGGTTCTAAAGTCCAGCTAGGCCTAGGATTGTCAGCTGATTTACGCTGGGCTGAGCTAGCTAACAGCTGACTTCTTCCAGCCAATAATCTTGTATTCCATACCATACTACATCATCTCAAAGGGGGTAAAATCCAGTGTATGGGAGTGGCTTAGTTAGTTCCATCATGGCTGCACTAAGAGGAAGACATCTAGCAGCTCCTCTACTATGCTAGGCCCTGCTTCTGTTGCCTCTGCTTGCATTTTGTTTGCATTCAGGGAAGTAGAAATATTTTGTTGTTATACTTTCTTGCTGAGTGTCTTTTGAAGTGCTTATGAATTTAGAGTAATGGGCTTTGTATTAATTGGGGTGTGGGAAGTTATTCCTTGTTATATATATGTAACTTGTGTGAGTGTGTGTTATATTGTAGTTTCCTTTTAATTTTCTCTTTTCTGTATAAATACATGTAGTTAGTTTCAGCATAAACCTGGTTTTGAGGTTTTTTTATTCCCTCTCCCTCTTCTCTTCCTTAGCTGGCTGGGGGCAGGAGGGACCCTTTTCACTCTGTCCTGGACAGCTGGCGTTTTGCCAGCTCAACCCAGGACACCGTTGTACAAATTTGTCCTTTAACCATGTTCTCAAACAGCAAAAGTTGCACATGCCTTCATGAGGGCAAGTCACTGGTTCAAGGAAAAACGTGGGCCTTTCCTGTTTCCTGACCCTCCTCAAACCTGAAGATGAATATTGTTTCCTTGCAGAATGTTGAGCACCCAGAAGACAGATGAACTACAACTACCAAAACTTTATTTAGGACTAGGCATACTTTCCAAGGGACACGACAGTCCACCAGAAGAGACAGCATCCAGCCTCTCCACTAACACTTCTCTGAATTTAACTGGCAACATGAACATGCAAATTTTGATCAATCTGGCCAAACTTAATTGAAGAAGAGCTAAAATATCCCTTATAGCACTGCTACTAATGTGGATGGTATTTTAAGGCAGTAACTTGTCTCTTTTGAAGTGCTACCATGTGGTGGCATGCATACTGAACAAGTGCTATACACTTCACAGCACAAAAAATTTGGGTTTTTCTATACATATTCACTTTGCCAAACCACATGTATGCTTCAGACAGTATCTTCAATGACTAACCAAGTTAGCAGATGCTAGTTCAAGGAGCCAGCATATGCATTTGAAAAGAAGGAAAACTGATTTATTTAATTTAATTTAGCACAGAGAATTATGAAGACAACAGATTAATTCAATTCCCTACACACACACAATCTCAATTAATTGTCTAAAAAACTATGAATCACAATAACTGCATCTATTGATAATTCCAATTGTGAAGATACAAATACAAGTAATACCACAACCAACTTGTCCTGGTTAAAAAATACAAATAAAAAGGATGGGCAGAGAGAAACAAGAATCCACAATTAATCCCAGCAAAGACAACATTTTTATCTGAAAAAGCCTTTAGATACTGCTGAAATACATTTCTTAAGCAAAAGTACATGCCACATACGTGCACAAATACTTGCAGATTTTTATCTATATCCAACCACCTCACACAGACTTCGCCTGACAAATGCACAAGCTCAGTAACTCAACAATTCTCCTATTCAGGGAGAAAAAAAAATTAAAAGTAAATATTGCCTTCCTCAATAATATTAATTTCCTCCTCTGAAATATCAAGTCAGGGTTACAAAACAGTACTGTATTTTATGCACTTTCGCTATACTGGGCTGAAAGCACCTGATCTCCTCTAAACTTGGAAGCTAAGCAGACCAGGGCCTGTGAGTAGCTGGATGGGGAAAAAATCACCTGAAAATAGGCAAAAGTCCAAGAGTCATAGTCAGTCATAAGACCACAAAACCAAAAGCAAGTCCAAAGACTTAATTCAACTCCATTTTAATTGCTAAATTCAAGAATGAAAAAAAGGGCAGAAAATATGTGGCCGAAAATTAAATTTGTTTTTAAGGAACTGTTGTGTTCTAATGAGTTTGTAACTGTGGTGAAAAAACTGTATGTTCACAAATCTGCATTTTTGTACAGGCATGAGATACACTGAATGCAGATGTGTAACAAGCAGCCCTATCTATGCCACCAATACTCCTGCTCTAGTGAGAGCAAGCCCAAACATCTTCTGAGTGAATGCTCATTACAGCAACTGAGGCTTTGCTTGTGCCTTAATGCTTTTTTAAAACAAAAAGGTTCTTCATGTTATGAGAAAGAAGGGGAGAAACAGAAGAGGAAAAACTCTTAAATAACAACTCATTATGTATGCTCAGTAAACTCACTCATTTTTAACCTTGATCACAATTCAATGTTAGTTTTACGACAGCACTGTGTGATATTAATTGTGCTCTACAGAAAAAAGTATAGGACGCCCAGAGGAGATATCACTATCAGTAGGTGAAAAATGAAATGTAACAGAACATAATAAAGTAAAAAACAACATTTGGAGTGCTTCTGTCTGGAGATACTTACCCCAGTGTAAGCACGTATCTCCAGACCATTACTGATTACCAGGTTAGTCGGCAGCTGCCCAAGGACAGTCCCCACAAGAGCTGATGACCAAAGCCTTGGCAGCGGGGCAGGGATAACTGACTGGAGTCTGGGACACCCCACCAAGGCAAGCAGTGACTGCCCATCACCACCTTGTGCTTTGCAGAGGTGGCTCCAAGACAGAGGCCAGCACAAGGACACAGCTCCTGCCAAAGCGGGGCAAGGTAGGCAAGGGCAGCTCTGTCACTGCTGGGTATAAAAGAGGGCAAGTTTTCACAGCAAGTGAGTAAAAGAAGAGAATGGGGAAAGCACAGGGATGTGCGTGACAGGACAACGGGAAAGTAGCAAAAGGAAGCACACCACTTCCTGCACATGTGCTGGCACTCACCCAGAGTTTTCTGACAGCGAGCTTGGGGCTCTGGTCTAAGCACATAACACTAAATTAGGAGGCAATCAAACCCATCAAGCTTTTATATCATTTTATTAACTCATGAGCAAATATTCAGATAAGCCTTTGGACAAGCTAAATAAATCTCACTGACCACACAATTCTCTACACAATTCAAGATAACAGAAATCTGTTTCTGTTTTTAAATAAACACACCCAAGCCTCAAGAATATTCTAAATATGAGGGGCAGGACTGCCCAGGTGACTTGCAAAACTGTCTTCTAAGGTATGCAACATTATTCCAAAGGATAAAAGCATTAAAATACTATCTTTAACAAATATTAAAACACTGGAGTTTACAAAAAGCATGTTTTAGTTCAGGAATCCATTTTAAACAAGCATCTTGACATTCAACTTTGAAATCAAGCAATATATTTCAACTATTTTGTTGTCAATTATTTTTAAGAAGCAATGGCCAGAAGAAAAGGCAAGATCTTTTGCAGACTTTCTGCCATGTAATTGGAGTATCTTTCTTGGCATTTATCTAGAAAGCTCCATCTTCACAATATCTTATAAACACTCGCCATTTAATCCTCCATCTTTTCCTACAGGGCAGGTAGACATTATTCTTCTCTGAGCATCCATTTGGCTTAGACTATTTTTACATTGATGGAAGACAAATTTTATATGGGATTGAAATCTTTATCAAGAAAAAGAGTTTCAGTCAGGCTGTACTGCCATGACAGCAGTAAATCGTACTACTAAAAATGCCATCTGGGCAACCTAATTCTGGCTTTCCTTGTAAAAGAACAGGAAGATGCTATCTCATTTCCAAATAAACATCACATGCCTAATGAAAGCATCAACTGCTTTCTATTAGGAGTGTATTCCCATGAACTTCGGCACCTTGAAACCTTTACTTACACCAATTTTGTCCAATAAGTATCATTCTAGCTGCTAGAATGGAAAGTAGGATTAAAGGCATGAAAAGGAATCGGCATGGTCAAAACACAACTTTGTGTTATAGTAACTTTATATCTAAGTAAGTATCTCCTTTAAAAAATGTGGGGTTTTAAAGTTTTGTTAAGATTCCTGCAGTTTCTTTACTGACCATTGATTTTTGCTTCTTTACTTTATGGAGGCTACAGTAATATATAAAAGTTCTTTTTTTACAAAACATCAACATATCTATCTTCGTGCTCCAAATTACAAAGCAATTAAGCACACAATAACAGAGAACTGTGGTGAAACTTTAACTCCTTTTCTATATAAATGTCAATCAGTTTAATGTACTTCTATGAAATTTTATATTACATAAACACTCAGAGAGGTTATTCAATTATCTGGGAAAATTTGGAAATGTTTAAAGATTAATGAATTACACAGTCACTTTTACTTTTTAATGTAACGCAGATTTTCATATTCAACAATTTGAAAGCAGAACACACAATGAAATGGAAACAACTCACAAATCCCTCCATTTTCAAAATCAGTAAAGTCATACAGCACACAACACTCTCATTTTGTTAATAACTTTTCAATAAGTGAAGAAAAATGACAACTTCACAAAAGGGGTTTCGGGGTTTTTAAATTTCTCACCTTCCCTTGAAATGCAGAAAAAGACTTTTCATCTTTGTAAAACTTCGAAGTTTGGGTATTTTGTACCATTCATTGCTTGCACTGCAGAAATTCAAAGGGTAATGGGAAAAAGAGGAATATCCTCTTCTTGTGAGCTTAATAAAGTCAAAACACCCATCTTCTGTTACCAGATACAACAAATCAAGCAGTTTTCTGATGGCTTGGTATTGAATAGCACACGTCTGTTTTCAAGACTTTCTCATATGTTCTTAAATTTCACGCTTACAAAATGTGGTCTGAACACTGGAGCAGACACAGCTCCATATAACAACTTTCCTGAATAGCAAATCAGGATTCATCAAAAGAAAAATCATTGCTACAGCCTCTTTCTTCAGTTGAAAGTTACAGAAACTATTTGTTTTCTGTGACCTCCATCAGACCATGATGTAGTGGTAACACTGCTAAACATCTTGTAGAGAGAATCAGTGAAGAAAGCACAACATGGTCGCTACCCCTATAAACCCACCACTTAAATCAAAATTACACAGTATCTGGCTTTCCAACACACTAAGTACACTTGTTAAAAAAAGAAAAACAAAGAAGAAAAACGAGTGTGTCTTCAGCATTGGCCTTCCAGCTTCTTCCACTGGAGGCCAACTGTGCAAAGTAAGACCTCCTCAAGCACCAGGATGGCTCAAAGCAGTCAACATCTGCTCTTTTCAGGAAGAAAAGAGGACCCCACACAACTCCCAAAATTCACATCAATTTTACAAAGTCTACCAGTTCTATCCAGCCCAGGGGCTGTTACTGAGCAAACAGCTGTAAATTGCCTCATTAATTTCTTTATTTTCAGTAAGAATAGCACTTAACTCTCACCCCTACCAGTAACTAAGAGTCTTGTCTAATACCTACATGAACACAGTGTCACAAGGACATTTCACCTCTTACCACACTCTCAAAACTCCACCTGACAACTCCAACACATCCCATTGATCAGGCAGCCATTTCACAGTCCATGATATCAACAAGAAGTGAGACATCCCATCTGACCAGCTTAGAGAGCAACGATTAAACTGTATGAAAGCTTCAACCAAGGGCAGCTTCACTTGGATCTCTGCTCTACGATCTCTACATGCACTCCTTGGCAAAGTCTCCAAGCCATGAGCAACGTAACTTTAATTCACACAAGCTACAAGTAAGTCAGAATCCAGGCAAAGTCCTACCCAGTAGACAAATGACAAAACATCTCTCCACTACGAGATTCAGGGTCAGATATTTGCTTTGTAATGCACTGACTTTCAGAAAAAAATAAGTCAAAACCTCTTGCTTGCAATTCCTGCCACAACAGAAATCTTTGCCCTTCTTTAGCTTGCAGACAGATCTGAGTGACGAGTTCCCTGCTGGTTCAGTTCTTGAGCTACAGATCCAGCCACTGTCTGCTGACAGACACATTCAACACCACTTATCACTGGGCAACTCTTTAAAAGAGAGGGGAAAAAAAATCAACTTTTACTATCTAACTCTAACACAAAAGATTCTTAACATGCAGGCTTACAAAAGGGTAACCAATCCCTACACCCAAAGATTTCTGTAGATGAAGCGAAAGGTTTGCATTACACATGTGGAGGCCATGGATCCATAGTGAGCTGATACCTAATGAGAGCCATAACTAAGTACATCAAACAACTGTCTTTTTTTAAATTATATTAAAATATTCATAAGAGGTACATTAGTGTTTTATGGTAGCATACTGGCTACCAAGAGCTGTTCTCAATTCTCTTCAGGATACAGTTTTGAGTCTGTGAAACAATATGAAGGAAACTGATTTTAGGTGGGCTCAAGAGTAGAAGACAATGATTACATTTTCTAAGGAGCCTGAAGAAAAAAACTTCAGTTTTGGAGGAAGAGTAAAACCAACAGTTCAAACCTTGTGAAAGAATTTGCCTAAAAGACTCCTAAATTACTGCAATTAGATGACAAGACATTTTCAGATCTCATGAAAACCTATGCTTTTTTATTAAGTCCTCCCTGCCAACAGTCATGACACAATCATTTTGGAAGCTGTTGGCTGCACCAAGAAACAGCAGTTCAAATCAAATTCTGATAGAGGTTGTCTCTTCCTCCATGTGAAAACTAGCCTACTTCACTCTCTACATGTTACATATATTATTATTTATTAATATAATAATATTTAATTATTATTATTATTATTAATATAATAAATGTCAACATGACAGGTGATGGCATCAGTAGGGTACTGGAGATTGAAGAATTTATTCAGTGGCCATGGATGCAGCAAGAGGCATGTGATGGGAGACATGAAATTCTGACCAGAAATTCATCATGCAGAACTGATGACATCCAAATTTTCCACGTGTCTCATCCATACAGTGAGGCACTGATGTCAGAAGAAAAACAAGGTATTAAGAATTTTAGAGCTAATCAACTGAGGAAGTATGTTATGCTTCATTAGGTGAAACCTTGTTTTTATGCCAATTCCAACTGAGAAATGTTCAAGAACATCACTAATACATCACTGTATGGGGTTCCCTTACATGACTGCTGACATAGCAGCTATCGATTAATTAGCATGTGCAACATTTAACTAGTGAAAGAATATTAAGGTAGTTAAGGCTTTAAAAGTGTACAGCCTCAGGCATAACAGCACAGACTTCCAAATAACTCCAATAGGATTCTTTAACACAGGGTTAGCAACTTATAGCACAGGTGCCATGGAAAGCCAGCAGGTAAAATTTTGAAATGCTCACTGGCATTTTGACACGAGAATCCTGCAAGGGAGACTGCACACCAGACCTTTTATAACACACAAGAATCTACCGCAGTGCATGGTTCAGTCTTCAGAGGCTTTCCACAAAGATGTAAACAAGGTAAAACCTGGTACATCTAAATGACATTTCATCTTGTCAGGACAGATCCAGCCTGTGCTGATTCATTAATAGTCTCCAAATACTCAAACTATTTCTGTATCAGATTTGGACAACCTGTGTAACAGAGATACTACAGGTCCCGTTTCCTTCTCAAAGAAATCAGATTCATCATCATCACTTACAGCTTCCTTGTTTTCACTTATGTGTACATGTATGTACATATACAGACATACAGATGTGAGGGGGATGGAAGAAGAGGGAGAGGGAAAATATACACATACACTCCTGTATTTCAATATGGATTAACCATTGAATTAAGATGAATTTACCAAGGTAAATGTTAACATGCATGACCATACTTTTATATACACAGAAAAAGTAATGTAAAGGCAAATTCTCAGTGATAAACAAAACACAGAAGCCTGACAGAGGGTTTGTTTGCAGTATTAGAAGGTTCATCTCTATGCCTGTCCCCCCTGCCACTCCCCCACTAAAAATTTCAAGCTTACGATTTTTGACCACTGCCCAGATAATAATGTGACCATTAGGGAGATCAGGCTAAGGTAACTCAAAACAGAAATCCTCATGTGTTAGTTAGAAGCTACAGCACTGCTCAGTATCTATTGAACGGTAACACCATTGGTATTATTCGGTCATGTTCCTACAGCCCAGGGCACCACTAGCAATGCCTGCACTGTTACAACTTCTTCAATGTGTCCTCAATGAGACAGTGAATTCGGGCAGATTCAGGAAGGCTGTTCCATAGCCCAGCAAGAGGATCAATAAAAACAGGAGTGGTTAGATATCTGAGGTGAAAGACAGTAATGCCTTTGCACAAGCAGTCTTTGGCACCTAACAAGTTAGGATCATGCATCAAGTTGAAATGCAAAAGATACCAAATAATTTAAACAAAATTAAACCCCACAAGATGTTAAGAATATTAAATTTAGGAAATAAAGCTCATGGCTTTTAGGTCAATCTACACGAGAGAGTCAGGATGAATTTCTCCTCTTTCTAGGGCTTGTAACATCATATGGCAGGATTTTGCAAGCCAAAGCTAATGTTTCAGCAACACAGCACTTGCAACTTTTATATCCAAGTGTGGCTTATTCTTTTAAAGTAGCCAAGAACTAAACTCACACCCTGTTTAAATAGGCAGAAAAAGTGCTGTGCCAAGAAGGAAGTTATAAACTTAAAGAAGGTTTTTTTACATGGGAAACAAGTTGGGAAGCAGAGGGACACATCCACTGCAATCAATTTTCTAATGAGTAAGAGAAAAAGTGCAAGACATTGGAGCTGGAGGCAGGAGACTGCGGTTCCACTGCTTGCTCAGCTGAAGGACCCCCTGATGGAGGCTGAACAAGTCAATTCTTTCCATTCCTGCTGCTTCTCTGAAGACTATAAACCCTCAGGACAGCATTCACCACTTATTCTGCACACAGTTTCACAGCAAAACAGCTTCATTTGAGGAAGAGATGAATCACTGAATCACTTGCTGGTACCTATATTTCACTGACTGTCAAAATGCCTTTGTAACTACATTATATTTACAAACTCAAACTATAGTTGGAGAGAAAAGAAAAATAATTCAACAAGATTACTACTATCCAAACAGACACAGAGTTCAGATAAAACACATAATGATGACTGAGGCGTGTGGAGCTGTGATCAGCAGCAAAGTCCATCCAGAGGCCAGCCACCAGTGGTGTGCCCCAGGGGTCAGTACTGGGTCCAGTACTCTGCTGTCACCTTCATCAATGACGGGACAGAGTGCACCTTCTGCTAGTGTGCCATAGTACAAAACTGGGAGGGGAGGAGGTTTGTGCTGACATCCAGAGCACCTCAACAGACTGGGAGAAAGTTCAGCAACAGGAAATGCAAAGTCCTGCCCCTTGGGGAGGAAGAATCCCAGGCAGCAGCACATGCTGGGGCTGACTGGCTGGAAAGAAACTCTGCAGAAAAGGCCCTGGGCGTTCTGGTGGACATCCAGTTGAGCCATCAAAGAACTTTTGCTGCAAAGGCAGTTCGTGGACATTAAGGAAAAGCACTGCCAGCAGGCTGAGGGAGGTGATCCTTCTCCTCTGCTCAGACCTGGCAGAACACATCTGGAGTCCTGTGTCCAATGCTGGGCTCCCCAGCACAAGAGAGACACGGATTCACTGCAGAGAGTTCAGGGACAGGCCACGAAGATGACTGGGGCTTGTCACTCAAGAAGATGCTGAGAAAGCTGGAGAAGAGAAGGCTGAGGGGGATCTTACCAATGCACATAAATACTTTGGTAATTCAACTTAAACATATGACAAAATAGCTTATTTATTTGTTTGCTTTCGAACTGTGAGAAAGGGCAAACTCCACAACAAGCTGCTCAGAGAAGCTGTAGAATCACCACCCTTTGGAGACCATCAAAACTCATGTGGACAGCCTTGTTCAAGTTGATGCTGCTTTGAGCAGGGAGATTGGACCAGAGACCTCTAGACATCCCTTCCAACCCCAGCTATTCAATAATTCTATGACTAGAAAAAATGGTTTAGTAAGTTAGAACATGGTAAAGAAAAATACCAAAAAGACCCCCAAACATTAATTTCAGTCACATAAAACATCATTAGTCAATTTTTATTTTTTAAGGGGCCGAGATTACATAGTTCTGTTAATTGCTGTAGAAAAAATATCACTATGAAAGTAAACCAAGATTGGTATAGGCTTCTAGAAACAACAAACCACAGTATGAAATTTCATCAAAGGAGATTTTTTACGTTTCAAAAGCAGCTACTTTCATTCTGCATTCATCTTTTTGTTCGTTATTGAAAACCTTAAAAGCAATTATGCAGAGCACTATATAGTTCTCAAAGGATTCAGTCTAAATACCTTTTCAAATGCAAACAAGATACGAGTCACAATAGGTACAAAATCTTTGGTTAACAGCCATGGACTATATTTATTCTAGCCACTCTCACTGAATGTCAAAAATGTAACACAAATAGTTTCAAAAAAATTAACATGGGTGAGCCAATCTGAAAATATTTTGTTACACAAACTGTGCTTAGATTTGCGACTGCAGTTCAATATGGTGAGCAAACATGAAAATACAGAACTGTCAAAGGACAAAATGGAAACAGAGCCAAGGACCGAATAACACTGAACTGCAATGTCAAGAGGACTTGAAAAGAGAGGCCTAGAGAATTCATTTTGTTCAGCATGCAGGGAAATGTGGCAGAAAGAAATATAAATTAAAAAGCATCTTAGTACACTGACCACTATGTTCTCTCTTTAAAGTTATATTTAAATTTTTAAAAAAAGAGAAATATTGTTGCAGCCATCAACAACAAACTCAGTAAATTCACTTTAATAATGGTATAATCAGAATTAAAAACTACATGAACAGCTGAAGACTTACTCTGCAAGGTATCACAAAGAATGCTATTTTCTAAAGTATTCCACTGAAAAGCAAAACATTTCATTTGCCAGAGTTACACATTCATACTAGAAAACAGTTCAGAATAATAAAAGTTTAATGCACGGAATAGTGGAAACGTTATTTGTTAAGGTGACAATTCAGTAAGAATAAGCTCAATTTCTGCTTACTTAAAATAATTACTTCAAATTTCCCAATTTATTATGTTTTTATGTATAACAATCACAGGATCAGGTGCCAGCAGGAAATCTCTAAACGTTGTCAGGAGTTTGCACTATCTTAGAACAAAAGTTTTTATACCATTTTCAGAGTCTCTAAATAACTATTTTAAACCTACAATTTGTGTTTTAAACACCTCTTCCATATTTTATCTTAAGAATATACTCAAAGACATTGGAAAAAAAAAATTCCTTCTTTCTGTAGGAGGACTGTGAGTCACAGTGATGCTTATTAAAGAGCATTAATGTATCCACACAGACAGAGTTTGCAGTGTGTGTGCACAGAGCCCTTAGCCATAAAACACCAATCAGATTATGCTGATTGATCGCAAACTACAATAGATTTTTTTCAGCACAGTAAATAATTTCAGTTACTGTTTGGCTTAAGAGTTTAATACACTTTTTCTACAAATAATCTTTCTTGGATTTTTACACTTAGGGTGTTGAGGGGTCTTGAAATCATGCCCCCTTTCTTCATCAGGTGAAAGAGAAGATTCCACATGAGAAAATGTCCTTGCTAAAGTCCTGAGAGTGAGAAACACTTGGCAAACTGACAACTGCACTACCAACACTTCACTGTGGGAGAGCTGAATTCACAAAGGTTTCACAAATCCAGACTTCCACTTGGGTCTTGGCATAACCCAGTCCACAGTGAACTGTTCCATTTCTGCAATGGACAACCAACCCTCCAGTGAGATTTTCAGGCAACTGGCTAAATGAGCTATATGATCACTAAAACACAATTGGAACTTTGCCCATTCCACTGTTGTCATTTAATGGAGAGGGGGAACCCAGGGTCTTTTCCTATCTCCACAAGGCCATGTGGCAATCAAAGTCTATCCTCACAGCTTCCTTTCTTAGGCATTACTTTGAAAGCATGAGAAGGAGTAGAAATACTGTCCCAGGCTTACAGAGATACACCAATTAGCTTTTAAAACAGACTTCCAGTTTTTGTTGGAGAGCAATGGCTGATCACAACACAGTAGCCCTGGTAGCCAGCTGTTGCCTTAAAAGATAGCTATAAATACACAAAATACACTCCTGATGCTACTTTTCTATGTAAGCAATTGTAGCTGTTAGAAGAAGGCTATGGAATTAAGTCCCAAAGGGAAAAGCTTTTGCACAGTCACAAAGGAGGGATCCACAGACAGAGTGTGTACACAGAATAGTCTTTGTTAAGACCTGCTCCATATTACACAAGAGTTCACAAACTCTTAAACCAAAGTGGTTTTAAAATTACTCTCTTTCACATCTCAGGACAAGAGCAGTAACGAACATGCTTTCCAATGCTACATTTCAAGTGCAAGAATTGCTCTTGATCTTTGCTTAATTTCACAATGTTTGATACTTTTAGTCCAGGACTTCACTGTAATATTCAGATCTACCAAAAAGTCAGATTTAAGAGTTTACTTTGCTCCTACTTACCGTCCAGTTGAAGTTGACTTAAAATCACTCTGTTTTTTGTTGTTGGTTAATGGGTTATTTCTTTTTCATCAAACTGATACAGTGATGAAAGAAAGAAGGTGGAGACAGTCCATGATGTGTTCCCACACTACTGAAGGTGCTTGATGAACAAAAGTCACTAAACACACTTCATAAACATTTCACTTGCTGTCCCCTACAATTTTCACTGGTAAAACTTCCTAAAACATGGTTTTGTTATACTCTGAACCTCAAGTCACAAGTACTAAAATTTTTGTTCACAGACACCAGACACACATCAGTTTCAGGACAATGCTGTAACTCAAACATGGCAAGGGCAGCACATGGTTTGAGCACTGAGCAGGTGCAAATGCACAGAACCGGAATTTCTGTCCCACCATCCTGCACAGAGGCAAAGTCCAGTGAGTGACACGAGCATCCCAAAGATCCATTTCCTTCAAAAACTACCAACCACATCACCCTAAGGGATCTCTTCTTGAGATTCACAATTATTATTGCAATTGCTGAGGCTTCTTCAACCAAAAAATTATTTTAAACTGTTAACCATTTCTAGCAGTAATTACGCAAGTTACCGAATCACATGAACTACTAATAAATATGAAAGTAGATAATGAGCTTACATAAACACACAAAACTCACTCAGTTTAAGGTGACATTATCTTTACAAGTAAGCTTAGTCTAGATCAGATTGGATCCACACATGAAATTATAAAGCATCTTGTTGAAATACAGTCTAAAGAAAAATATATTTCATATGAGATACTACAATGCTTCTTCAGGTTATGAAAGGGTTCCTTTATCTCCAAATATTCATAACATGTTTAAAATATATTCTGAATTTTATTTCTCACAGTGTTTGATATAAAAAACAAACCAGAAGGTTGCCCTAAAGATAAATGAAACATCTGGTGAAACTTGTAATAAGCTTCAGGCTCACATCTGCTACTGAAGTCAGTATTCCCGCACCAAGCTATAAGCTCCATGCAAAGCTCTACAAGAATAACTGAGAACAGCGAGGATTATGGAGAACACATTCCTCAATCTAAATTGATATTTCCTTTTCCATCTGAATCAACATTATGCTTCCATATGTATGCATTAATGTCCAGTGCTAACCCTCAGTGGAAAGTAATTTCTAAAAGTAACGTTATCTCATTTAAAACCAATCTTATTACTTTGTATCATAGAGGGGTTTAGGCAGTTTTACACATATGCTACCATTTATCTAGGCATATTTATATACATACATATAGAAAGGTAGATAAAACTAGATATGCATACATATAGAGAGAGTTTTTATTAGTTTTAGACTACAAGCAAACTTACAACAATTAATTCATCCATATTGCATTACATTTGACAAAACCTATTTGCAAAATAACAAAGAGTAGACAGTAGAAGGTATAGTTATTGCAATTACATGGAAGTGAAGCCCCAAGTATTTTCAAGTAGTAACTGATAAAACTGAATGTAAGATATTTCCTCAGGAATAAACTATGTGTAAGACCCATTCCTATTTCTTTAAGGCGGTTGCTCAATATTTATCCTTTTTTACCCATTCACTCCTAAACTTTCAATTTCTTCCATAAACAATGACACCAAAATGTTTACATTTAATGCCAACATAAATTGCTTTGTATTTGTGACATTTTAAAAAGACTCTTTTGTGCCAGGGAGAGTTTAGAAAAAGGCAGATATCTGCACAGCAGGGAAAAAACCCACTTACATTTTGCAACAGCTGTGAAAGATCAGTCCCTCTAGAGAAACTGAAATCAACGGCAAACTGAGAAGTGTTTAGGAAATAAAATGTTTCCATCACCTCATACTATCATTCACTTCCATTAGTACTGACGAAAGAGAGTCTGGATTTTACACAGTGTTATAAATGGTAGGAACATTACAGACAGTGGAAACAGAACTGGTCACTAAATAACATTTGGTGACCAAAACAATTGGTCACTACACAATTCTAGAATCAAACCTGAGACAAAAATCAGAAGCATAAATACCCCAAGTGAGTATCTGGTTCATCAGAAGATGAAGCGATATCCACACCCAAACTGCTTTTGCTTGGACAAACATTTCATAGAAGAACTGAAAGTTATTAAGATGTTTAATGCCATCACAGAACACTGAAACTTCTTCAATGAATAGACCACACGTTAACACAAACTGTGCTGCAGAGAACTCTCTTGGTACAGGGCCCTTTTCTCCCACCTAGTTTTGCAAAAATGCCTTTATTATAATAACCAAAGAGGTTTTACATGTACTTACTGCAAGACATGAGACAAAACCAGAGAATAGATGAATGTAACGCAATCAACTAGGGAAAACAGAGATTAAGAACTAGTCATGGAAAACATGACTAGGCCAGTAGTGTCATGATATAAATCATGCACAATACCAAGAATTTATTATGCAGAAATAGAATTGCAATACCAAGCATAGCAAATTATTAGGTGTTGCTGGTGTCCTGCTTTTTTGACACTCAGCAGAAAAGTGATGAAAAGTTCCAAGAGAAGAATGGAAAAAGAAGGGCCACCTCTGACACAATGAGAACCGAGGCACCGAGGGGGCACTTGCATTTGTTCAGATTTAAGAAAGAGCAAGTAAGTTTCAACTTCTGTTCCAAGTAACTGTTGCAAATAATCCACCTTGCAATGTAAATTTGCAATACTTTAAACACAAGTGTGATGCAAAAGCTTTTCGCAACTCAAAGCAGCTGTGGGAAAAAGAAAAAAACACCTCATACCCCTAAAAACCCAAACCAACACAAATGACCAAATGTTATTCTGATGCAGACAGCCCTACGAAGTTTGCACGCTGAGGTCTAGAAATCATCCATCACCTGCTTACACTGCCTTGTCCGTAGCATAGCAGCTTGGATGAATCTCAAGCCAAGTATTATTCAAATACTCAGCTAACCTGTCCTACTTTCTAAGCTCAAATTCAGTTCTTCCCTTAATAAGAGTCACAGCAGTTTCTCCGCTTTTCTACAGAATTTGACAAGTAAGTCTAGAGCTGTAATGCAGAAAACATTTTGCTCAGGTTTATTTCAGAATTACTATATCTGACATGTTATTTGCATATTTAGCTAAAACAAGTCACCCCAATAATGTTTGCAGCTCTTGGTAATTTTATGATAAAATAAACTCTCTGCTGTGTTAATAGACAACAAAGTAAGCAGAGAACAAAAATTACAGTTTTCATGTTACAGTCAATCTTGGAGCCCCAACAGCTGCTAAAATGAGTGGTCCATACCCAGCTCCTCTTCCTCCAGCTATGTGAGCTTCATCAGCTTGTTGGATTCACTCTCCAGTGGATCAGCAAGCTAATATGACTCACTTTGTGGCCATGAAAGCACAATATCCTCTGCAAAGGAGGAGGAAGGAACACACAGCCAAGCACACAGAGGGACCGTCGGGACCGTTCCCATCCCTCGGCTGTGAGATTAAATAACGTGCTGTGAAGGGCACCTGCAGACAAGCCACTCCTTCTAGAACGAACAGCATCATAACTAGAAATACCCAATCAATATTTTTGTTGTTATACATCGTTCAAAAAACCTGTCCTATTAAAATAACAAAGAAGGGTTAAATTACAGGTTATGGTTAATTTACCATTCTTGAAACCATCCAACTTAAATCAATATGCTGCTGCTGCTGCAAATGCCTGTGTTATGTAAGATCTGCTTTGCCAGGGATGCTTGAATTATAAAATTTAACAGCTGAGAGAGTAGTGGAAGAATATTTTCAAATTAAACACTTACAAAGGTCTTCCTGAAACAGCGATCATTTTCCTCAGAAATGGCAGAGCATTGAAATGGTCTGCTCTGAGCAATGCATGCCCTAGCAGGAGCTATAACCAATTAGGAGAAACACAAGAAATACACTTAAATAGCATTAAAATAATTTGAAGTCACTCAGAAGTTACAGAATTTATCAAATAATACTTATGTACAGCCCTGCTTTGTTTTACACATTTGAGAAACTGAAAAATATATTGTAAAACTAAAAAAAGGGCCCTGTGTCATTAACTGGAAACTTTAATTCACTAAAGTTTAGAACGTAAAGGACAAATCCATAGTCAGAGTGTGTTACATACAGACACAGGATTTATACAGCAAATGATTAAAACAGAGTGTTAGAATTCCAAAATAAATATTTTCTTTAAAAACAAACAAACAAAAAACCGAAAACCTTTTGTGTAAAAGGCTGACTAAAGAGTAAGAATTTGCTTTGTCAGCTAAAACAGGCATTATGGGGCACTATGCATCAATACAAAAAGTATTCTAATGATTTAAGTTCCAAACCAGTTTGAAAGAGAAAACAAGCAAGAGAAGACTGCATTAATAGTCAAGGTCTTCAGGTTGATTGGGGTTAGCATTACTAATTGGAGTATTTTTATATAAAATTAAGTTATTAGGAAACAGTTTCTAAAAAGTTCTATCTCTAAGCAGAGTTACATGACTTGGAAATTTTGATACATCCTGCTTTATGTCATTCTGCATTCTTCTCCCCGTCCTGTAGTGCATGTAAGTCACTCTCCCCATACACTTAGCTCTGTGGAGCTGTTGGCAGGTTGAGCAGGATCAAATTATGCAGAGAAAATAATGGTACATATTGTATTTCACTCTATGGCCAATTAACAACTACATTAAGTCAGTCAAGACAGGAACCGTCAAAGAAAATGTCTTCCTCTCTGCAGACCATTATAGAGACAACATGAATCACACAAAAGATTTATCAAATTCCAATTGTGTATTGCATTTCTTGAGAGAAAGAGAGAGAACAGATATTTCTATTCTTGAGAGACTAGCAAAATAGTAGAGCAATTAAAAGACTTGAAGCATATGTTTAATTTTGCAGCAAAAGCAGCATCAGGTCCCCAAACTGAGTTTGATTCCTCAAACTGCATCACAACAACATCAGTTTTCCGAAAGCACCAGCTAAAACCTCCATGCCCTTTCTAGAGAGAGAAGTGACATGTTTGAGCATCTTCCTATTGAAGAGTACGACTCCACCAGCTCAGGCTTTCTGTGTGGGGGTCTGTGTGTGTGTGGGGGGGAGATGTGTGGGGGGTGTGTGTGTGTGTGGGTGTGGGTGTGTGGCTCGGCTTCGGGAACGAAGATTTGGGAAGGGCTGTCCCCACGTGTGGGTGTGCCCTTCCAGCCTGCGCAGTGGATTTTAGGTGAGGCTCAGCGTGCGCAGAACTGGCCTCACCGTTTAAGTCCTGTGGTTCATCTGCCGCGGCCGAGCGAGCTTGGACAGTGACAGTGAAGTCCTCAGGGCTAGAACCTACAGCACCCGGCATTTCCCAGGAGGTCTCCCATCCAAGTACTAATCCGGGGCTGACCCTGCTTAGCTTCCGAGATCTGAGGGGATCGGATGTCAGGGAGGCATTTAACTGCCTCTATACATACATCAGGCTTTCTACCAACCAACCAAAGCACCTTTTACCCATTTCTCAGAACCTCTCAACTTCCTCTCTTAGTAAGACAACCGATAAAAATTAGGCAGCATATTTTCTTCTTCTTCCCAGCAGGCTTTCTTCCTTAGTTTGACATTCCCTATGGCTCATTTTCTTGTCAATCCAAGCAAGCTTTACTTTGCATGGAAAATCTCACCTTGGAATACATCTGCTCTTTCCAATACGCAAAGCTTATGAAATATACTGTTTACAGTCCACACATGGGGATCCTCTCAAGTTCTATCCCAGATTCGTTCTTAGAAGTTGACCACAACTTAGAACACACCCATTCCTGTGTACAGGTACAACACAGGGGCAAATCCAGTCTCTTAGTATTTTCTTATTTATAAATCTGTCATTCCCTTTCCTTTCACTTTGAGCACTATACTGATAATTTCTTCATATCAATTCACAAATGTGATACAGACAGTTCTCCTATACAGCTGCTTTAATACATCCTAATACAGTATAAAAAAGGTTGGAGGGGAAGTGACGAGCTGTTGTAGCAAAAAGTGTAAGTTTATCTCTCTACTTCAAAGCTTTTGTCTCCCTCTCCATTTTCTGCATGAAAATTCTCATTAGCTACTGAAAGAAAGGCTTGTTTCCCTTCTGCTATTCACACACCCCATTCCCATCACCTTTTGCATTATTTCAGCTAAACTTTATAAGAAAAGCACAAACACTGCCATTTTCTCTTATGAAGAGTCATCCAAAACCAGCTGCAAATTCTTCTCATTTTTCTTTGAGGAACCACTCCTCTGTCAGGATGCTCAAGTAAACTTGATAAAAGCCTATTAATTTACCAGGTCTATTTTAATCCCAACACTCCAATTGCTAACACTTCCAACCAAGAAAACACAGCAATTGGTGCACCACACAAATGCAACATGACCGCATTCTGGTTTGACAGTATCTTGACACAAGTGAATATGCAGCAACCCCTCGGGGCCTGCTATTCTAGTGCTGATTTTACCTGCTGTGCCATCAAACAGATGCTGCAGTGAGGAGGACTTTTTCCTTAGGAACTGAAGGACCATTTACAACTTCTGAGTCATTTTAATGTAAATTAAGGGAAAAGACTGAGTTCCATGAAAAATTAGTGAGTAGCTTACAAATTACTCTAAAAATCCTCTGAGACACCCAACTTTTAGGCACATACAAAACAGCAGAAAAAACATGCTTGTGTTTGAACAGAGACAGTTCATTAAACTGGGTACTAGGAAGGCTGAGGTACCGTAAGGACCCAAACAGTAGAATGATTTTTAAAAACTCTTTCAGCATATAATTAAAAAAACCCCCAAACATTCATAGATAGAATACCCTCCATCTCACCAGAACATTAAGTGCAATTACAGTTTACAATGTGCCTAAACAAAGAACTCATGAGAGGTTTCACAAAAAATCAGACTGTATAAGCTAAAGTACAGGAAAAACTTGATTAAAAGTTAGCATCATATTGCAGAAAAAATGTGTTACACTTAAAGTTTGTTCATTGAAAATAAGTTTTTGTGTCAAGTGAAATACAGGATACCTCACATTATCCTCTCTTTACTTGCATATTCCTATAAGGATGTAACCTAGTACTGCCTTATAAACCGGGAATGAAAAATTATTATCTCCTTCAGTAAATACTTTCAACATTAAACCGGTTACTCATGCAGTGCTTTAAATATTTATTTTTTTATCATTTATTGCTTAATTCTGTTCAGTGATGGGCCTTTTTTATGGCCAGATTTTAGGTACCTTCTCATTCTGGGGTGAAATGTCAATTGAGATCTTCCCTGCCACCAAATTAGCGAGACTCTGAGAGAGAGCAGATTTATAGTTTCATAAATGTAAAGTGATCCTGGGGAGATCTGTCTCAACAGAATAAATTTGGCCTCTGATATATTGCTAGGGGACGTTATAAAGCTACTACCGCATCCTTCCTCCACTTTTGTAAACTGCTCCCCTTGTCTGCAGCTGCCCCCCACTTCCACAGCAGCTGCCAGACACAAAAAAACGAAAACCAGAAAAATCTGCATGTTACCTTCACGTAATTCAAGAAAGCAAAAAAAAAGGCAGCAGAGGAAGAGTAGAACTCCTTCTGCTTGCAGAGTTAGGTGTTGAGTGTGACTAGATGATGGTCAACTCTACTTGTCAGTGTCCTTTCCCTCAATTATCTGAGACTGGAGGAATTTCCAGAACTGGTTAGACAGCTGCCTTATTCTAAAGAAATTCTTAAAAATCCTGCTTCAATCTGCCCACTGCACGGAACAGTGAAGTTACCAGACTTCATTCATCATCTTTTGCACAACATTATAAAAAAATAACTGAAAATCTGTTGGGCTTGTTTGGATTTTTTTCCCATTGGTAATAACTGACTTATACAAATTACATAGGAAAAAAATTAGGAATCATTAATTAATTACACTTAGAAAAAAAAAACACGTTAAAATATTTCTAAAGATTTTACTTTTCCCTCTCTTCAGTATCACAGTAAGAATCACAAGCTTTATTTATTTTGGAATGACTTACGATCCATTTTCCTCTAGCTGGTTATAATATTGTCCAGTTTTTTAATAGCTGTGAAGTATCCTTTTTTCAATAACAAATTACACAATCTATTAGCA
Source organism: Pithys albifrons albifrons (assembly GCF_047495875.1). Classification (NCBI taxonomy): domain Eukaryota; kingdom Metazoa; phylum Chordata; class Aves; order Passeriformes; family Thamnophilidae; genus Pithys; species Pithys albifrons. The sequence continues at coordinate 42,991,415 of NC_092461.1, read as the reverse complement.
AGTCAGCTGTTTTTCTTTTTCAACTCCCATGAAGGCCATCCAGCTATAGTAATTTACTGAAATTTATTTTCTCCTTACTTCTAAAGAAAAAAATATACCCATGATAAACAGCAGACAGAGCAGACTTTAAATACTGCAACTCTCTTAACTGCTCAGGTCTTGTTCTCCAGTTGGTTTTAGAACATGGTTAAAACATCTTGAACAAAATATTTAAAATACACGTTTCTGTTGGGGAGGAGAGAAGAGCACCGTTTACATGCCCAATTTTCAGATAAATTATGTTTATAATAAAATCTGCCTTGAAAGACCAGAATACCAGTAAGTATGGAGTGCCAAAAACACATACCACCATCTGATGGCACCTCAGATTCCTCTGGTCATTAACTTCATATGTGTTCTGAAGTGACAATATTTTGTACAAACACCTCTCTTGCTTAAGAAAATAATGTGGTTTTGTTAAGGAGAAGCAAACATCTTTCTGATATGTAGACAGATCACCTTTTCAAACACGTTTACAGTGCCGTAAGTTTTTGTAATCTGTACCTTATATGTGGTTTTCATGAAATACTGTCTACAATGATGGAACATACAGTGAAAAAGCAGTTTAAGTAATTTTCATAAAGCATACAAAGCATGTTCCTCTGAAAAAAAGGGAGCAGGCTGAAATGCTTTGCCTCCTCACACGAAGAAATACCTAATGTTCAAGTAATTAGACATTTCATTGTCAGTTCCTTCATTTTTAGAAAACGAAAGCCATGGTTTAATATGAAGAGGATTAGTCCATGAAAGCCTGAGGGAAAAAAAATTAAAAACATTTTTAATAGAAGACACAAACTGAAAATTTGTATGTATGTGTATATATATATATATATATATATATATATGTATCACACTAAATATTCTAGAACCAGAGCCCACATTTGATTTTGCAGTGTTTACATACCTGAAGAACTGAAAATGAGATCAGGTGACACGTGGCAAAAGGTTGCTACCCTCTCCTCACACAAAGCACAGATTACTGACAATTTATGGTCAAATACATTCTCTGTTAGTCAGATGTTCTGCAATTGTGTTTCTGGGAGCCACAGAAAAGCCTACATGAAAAACCATATCTGCATTTCTGGCATGACTAAGGGAACACATATATTAGGTTTCCATATGAAAGTTCTCTCTTTACTTAGCTTAGCAGCAGGAGTTATTTTAAAGAATTACACATTTCCCTCAGTGTCAAAAACTTGCAGGCCTCAAGGTTTCTCATGGAGGTAATATGATCACTTAGCACACAGTTCATCGAATTTCTCAAATACTGGTTTTTATGCATTGAATCAAATCCTTTTAATTTTTACAATGTAGAAAATACATTTACTCATTTTAGCCTTATCTTTACAAAAAGAGAGACAATGCTAAAAAAACAAATAACCTGCCTTATAACTTCTACTTGCCATCACCATCATTTCACTCCCAGTAACACCAAATTACAACTCCCACTACAGTAAATACATCTTTTCTTCATGTATAAATTCTCTTCTCTCTCTCCACTCAGCCAATTTAAGGCCCACATTTCTTTCCACTGTACCTGCTGCTTAAGCTTTGCCTGTTTACTTATAAAATTCTGAGTAAATACAAAACTAATACATTATCATCCTGCAAACATAAAAGTTGTATGTTATCATTTCTGCATTTCTCACTGATATGTTTTTGGCCAATTCCTCTTTGCCTTTTTATTTACCACTAGGGACTAGAGTTAATTCATCTAAAATTATCTCCAAAAGCCTATTAAAGACATTCTTTTCCCAATACAAATTGTAGGTAAACATTACCTAGCAGTCCATTTACTACTTAAAATTAATAACCCACTTGGCTTGTTCAAGTCCCAGTATGTACCTGTTTGGCACATCTCTACTCCTCAGCAGAATGGACCTGTAACACTATTTGACTGCTATGACATCAATTAATTACCACATAGTATTCACTATATAGAATCATATGATTTTGATTACATTTATAAAAATATTATCAATAAATATAATAACATCTACTTTTACACAGCAGGGTTTCTTAAATAACAAAAATGTATTTATTTTTAAAGTAAAAAATGCAATCTTCAAATCCATATTGAGCTGCAGTGAGATTACAAGTGTCTTGTTTTCTTGGGAGTAAAGTCTTATGTACTTGCACTAAAAGCAGTCAGTTCAGTTTTTTAAAAATAAATAAATTATAAAATCTCCTCCAGGGCTGAACCATTAAATACTAAACACTTCATTTCTAGCCCACTGTGAAAGGAAATAGTAAATAAGTGTTTCAAATAGGTCAGCTGGATTATTTTCTGTAAAGACAATAACACTATTTGTAACAGCCACGTTTTCTTGGGCCATATTATTTTGCAAACTCTTTTGTAGAAGGGGCAAAGCAAATAAATGTACCTTTCAAATGAGATAAGGTTTTAAAAGAAGTCTCTTCGCATTTCTGGGGTTTTCTGCATATTTTAAACATAATTGTGTAAAGCAATTGGGAGTCCCTACTCCTTAGCGGGATGCCAATTTAAAAGAAGGAAACCTGTTCTTTTGCCAGATTCCAAATCAACCTGATGTCCAGACCAGGAACAAAGAACTACCATACTCTCAGATAACAATTTAATAAAATTTGTGGCATCTGAAGTAGCAATCTTTACCTCAGCATGATACTCACAGTCAACAAATTTAATAAAATGACCCCAATAAAAGTTAATCAGAAATGTTTAAATGTATTGGCAATAAAACAAATTTTATGGCCAGCAGAGTCAGTTCTCTTCTGTGTGACAAATGAACTGAGTACTGAAAATGGGCTATGCATCAGTACCATTTCAACAATGAAAAACGCATGCAAGTCAGGCAGGAGGGAAACTCTGCACAGGAACACACAAATGAATAAAACACCCACAGCACCACAGATTTTGCACTGCACGGAAGAGAAGAACAACCTGAGATGTTTACTTCTCTTCAGGAGGACCATAACTTTACCGAGGTGACAGCAACAGGTACTCCAGTAACATCTGCTCTTTAATTACATCCCAAATGCAGAGCAAGTACCAAACGCTAGAAGAAAACGGCCATGGCCAGAAGGTTTGCAGGTACACTCACAAGACAAGGGACTAATTCTGCTCCGCCCTCTACCATGCAAGTTTGAACACCTATCAGTATGAACCTCTGAAATTTGTAACATACCTAACGAGACTAAATGTAACTAACTTTCTTGGGGTTGAATGAGGAACTAGATTGTGCTGGTTAACATTACATGTATTTAATACATTACAGAAATATCACAGAATCATTTTCCACAGGAGAGGGGCTGGAACTAGATCTTTAAGGCCCCTTCCAACACAGCCCATTCTGTCATTCTATAATTTTTTAAAACAGCATCAGCAGCTGCATCTAGTTCAACTTGTCATTTGAACTTAAAATGGGCAAGTCCTTCTCCCAAGCTGCGCCACAGGAGGTTCAAGTTCAACATTAGGAAGAATTTCTTCACGGAAAGGGTGGTCAAGCATTGGAATAGGCTTCCCAGGGAAGTGGTGGATTCACCCTATCTGGAAGTGTTCAAGAAATGACCAGATGTGGCACTTACTGCTATGGTTTACTTGACAAGGTGGTGTTCGGTCAAAGGTTGCACTTGGTGATCTTGTCAACCTTAATGATTCGATAGTTCTAAGTTTTGTCCCTGGAAACAATCCATTACTTTTCCCATCACAGCATTCATTCTTGTGCCATCTAAAAAGTTTCTAAAATTGTCTCCTGTAAAAAAGACAAGCTTTGTACATCTGTTCCATTATATTTCTCTTTAAGAAACTACTTATGTTCAGTTCCAGTTGCTCTTATTTTAAGGAAGAAATACTGTGCAGCTTTGCTAAATGAGATGCCAGTCAGAAAAAAAAGACAAACAGCAAGTTTAGGGTAAAAAATCCTATGCTAGTAACAAAAATTTTCTCTGTCTTAAATACTTGACCTTATGATTTTGCTTTGCAGCATGAAATGTGTTATGGCCTACTAAAAAGCAAAAGAGAAAATATTTCATCTTGTGAGGCAAAGAAGCTGAAATGAAAGATTAAAACCAACGACCAGTCTTGTCAAGTCTGCAGTATCTTCAGAAAAAATTGTTTACTTTTTTCTTTTTCTTCTACAAAGCTGAGGTCAAAAAATGTGTTCTGCTTACTGAGCACAAGGCTAACAGCAGCTTTTTCCACCACCTTTCACTGTCTAATGTCTTAAAATCAGAAGGCAGTCACTACTAATAAGAACTGGTACATGCAACAGGGAAATCATGTTTCATAATGTTGGGGGGTATGTATGCAGTGTCCATGTTTATCCTTGTGTATTTCAAACCAGAATACAAAACTGTCATCATTCCAAAATATTTTGAAGTACTTTTCTACTGTAAGAATTACTGTTTTGAGTCACCTTCCTCAAAATAGCTTTTCATATATACTACTACAAAGGATGCAGCCCATAGCACTGCTTCCCTAAAACATAAATTTAATTTTCATAGATCTCTTCAACAAAATACCTGATGCATCCTTTCCCAGGACATATTAACTTCTACTTTCTCCTGTCTTCCTAACCAGTATGGACAAATAGGAATTTTACATAGACATGGTTAAAACAATAAAAGGATAGCTCTGAGTATTTTATTGACAATATGAGAAAGAGTCAGTAGGAAAAAACTAAACGCAAGTTTTCTTTGGGCAACAGAGAGGTGTGCTCATACACTAAAACAGAAAAACAATTTTACTTATGCTTGTAAGTTCTAGCAGAGACAAGTCGTGCCTTTATGGGAGCATTGTTAGTTTCCACTTCACAAAGAATTGCCAGACCATCACCAGCAACACACACATTTAGCCTCAAGCATAGGAACTCGGGTACTACAGGATTACTGGTTTATGATTTCTCCAAGTGACAAAACCGAAAGGGAACACAGGAAGGAGCTTTATGACAGCTGCATATTGAGGAGAGCGGGAAGAAAGTCAAGACTTCAATTCTTTTCATGGTAAAACTCTGCTCTTCAGCATCTAACAGAGATGGGCAATTTGCAGAGTTAACTTACAACTCAGTTAAAAGAGCACTTCATTTCCGTTCCCAACAATTCCCTACAGCTGTCACCTGTAAGACCACAGTTCAAAGTACCACAGGGAACAAAACCACAGGAAAGGAATCCACACGACAGAGGAGCTGGAGGAGCAAAAAGAGGGAGAATCAATTACCTTTCGTAGAGGGAAATTAAGTGCTGAGATGTTAGACATTCCAAAATTAGCATGAGACAATCTTCAAACATTTCTCCCACAACTACCCAGGCATCCTAAAGAAGTTACTTCAATTCTTCTATGCATCAGTTTCTTTAACTGTAAACGAGTGATAGTTTACCTCACAGAGAGGTTACGAGGCAATTAACTGATCATAAAGCATGCCAAGATCGTCAAATGAAAGGTGCTATGCAAGCGCAGGGTATTAATCTCACACTCCAGGTACTCCCACCTTTTACCTAGTGTTGGCAGCTTTACAACCATTAAAACTCTCCACTACATAGGTTGGCTCAGTTCCCCACAGCAGACATCTTAGATACAGTCACTTTTGTGGTTCAGCTACCTACACTTTCCTGCATAAAACAGGGCATTTGGTTCAAGACATCTGCACCTTCAGACTACCCAAACACACAACCTGTGAGCCACATCCAGACTTCACAGTTTTGGCGGCAGTACTATGAGATCCATGAAACTTCTGTCAGCTGCATGTAGCATATGTTACCAGATACCATCTAACCAGAATAAAAGCTGTAGCGTAGAAGAAGCAAAAGAACCACCGGTCACCTTTGCAGGTTTTTCTTTTAATTGCATATTTTTCAAAACATGTATTGGTTCTATAACCAGTTAGAATGCTTACACTTCATCCATCATAACATTATTTAAATAGTGTATTAGATGAAGACTTCCTTCTAAATTAAAAGTTTGGAACAGGCAGTAACATAAACACCGGAAAATTCACACTCATGATCACTGGTGATATGGATCCAGCAGAGGCTGCAAAAAGGATAGCACAGCAAAGAGACAGTGCTTTTATCAGGCTGGTCTGCAGGTCAGAAGATCAAGTAGAGAAAAGGTTTCCAAGCAGGAAATGCAGGGGGAAGAGAGCAGCAATGCGAGCCAGGGCAGATCTGCTCTATGTTAACAGGACAAGCTGGGGGAAGGAAAGAGAAAGATCAAGGCGAGAGACGAAGAGAGTTGTAAATCAACTGTTCCCCTAATGCTGAAATCTGGATGGGGGGGTGTGAGAGACTTTAAAAAAAGAGGTGACAGTAAAACCTGATTTACCATAGAGTGATATTCCATACAAAGAGATGGAATAAGGCATAAAACACTTTCGAAAGCTAAAGAAAATACAGCATTTGCAAAGTTCCAGATAAGACAGAGGAACAGCAGTGTCGGAGTCTGCACGTATGGATGACATGATAACAACAAAGCCAATTCAAAGACAGCCTGGTGGGACACCATGAAGGAAATACAAAACAAACCATAATGATGATCAAAGTTACACAGCACTGGCTAAACCCACTTCAGTCCTGCATTTGCTATAGCTTCGAGTTACGATTTACTAGTATATGCAAAGTCTTTTTTTTCCCTTTCCCTTCTAGCAGCTCAGAAGTGCTCTGCAGACCCCCAAGCCTGAAACCAAGCCAGTTGCTCACACACCACATGGTGTGTTTATTCTGCTGTGTGCTCGATATTTTGTCCAGAGGGATCCTGGGAGAGACAGTATTGAAAACTTTACTGAAATCCAAAAAGATTACCCTGATCAACTAGGTGGGTTACCTTGTCATAAAAGGAAATCAGGTTTGACAAGCAGGACTTTCCCCTCACAAAGCCATGCCAGCTGTGGCTGAAGACTGCGTTGTCTTTCAGGTGTTTTTCAATACTTCCCAGAATAATCTTCTCCGTAACTTCACCAGGCACTGAAGTGGGACCGACAGGCTTGTAGTTTTCAGGGTCGTGCCTCTTGCCCTTCTTGAAAATCGGGACAAAATTCACCAGCTTCCAGTCAGCTGAAATCTCTCCAGATTCCCAAGACCACTAAAATATAACTCACAAGACAGCCACCAACCCTCAATTCGCTCATGGGATCAGCTTTGTTGACAAGCAGAAGATCAAGGAGGGAATCTTTCTGAGTCTACTGCCTTATGACCTGTTCCATTAAGTTGTCATCTGAGAATTATAAGAATCTTCTGGCCCAGACTGTAACAGCTGTGTGATGCTCCCAGTTAATTTATGCAAGTCGAAGTTACCCATACCGGACAAGGACAACTGAGTTGGAAGTGTCCCTTAGATCCTCAAATTAAAATCATCAGTGTCATTGTCAGGACTAGGAGGTTTATAGCAGACTCCCACAATGACATTCATATTATTTGTTTGCCCTTTGATTCTTACCAGAGGCTCCCAACTGTGTCACTGCCAACTGTGAGGTCCATACATTCTAACACTTCTACTACACACAGTGCCACTGCTCTGCCTTTCTGCCCTGCCTATCTCTCCTGAAGAGCCTGTAACTGTCCAACAGGGAACTCCAGCCACAGGACTCAACCCATCAGGTTTCACTTATGGCAATGATGTCAAACCTCTGGGACCAGGCCAAAGCTTCCAGCTGCTCTTGTTTATTCCTCATGCAGCCTGCACTGGTGTAGAAACATTTCAGGTGTGGCACATTGTAGCCAACACCTCGTGAGGCAGACTGAGGGATTCTATTACTGGTCATTACCTCAAGTTTTGGCACACCATCCCATTGTTCATTACTGGCGAGCCTGGTTTTGTCCCCCTCCAAGCCAGTTCAAAGCACTGTCAGGGAGCCCTCCTAGCTTCTGTGCTAGAACTTTTTCCCCTCTGAAATAGGTGCATCCTATCAGATGTCAGTACACCAGATGTTAGTAGATCATTCCACAGTAAAAAAAACTAAAATTTTTCCAATGACACTAAGCTCAGAGCCACACATTGACCTGATGGATCTGCCTGTTCCTGTAAGCATTATTCCTCGTTACTGGAAGGATCGATCGAGGGATGTACTATCTGTGCTCCTGATCTTTCTACACATTGTCCCAGGGCCCTGAAGTCTCCTTTGATTGTACTCAGACTTCTCTTTGTTATTTTATTGCTGCCAGTGTGAGCAACCAACTGTGGATAGTAATCAGAGGGCCTTACTAGAGCTAGGGAGCTTTCCACTAATGTCCCTTATTTGAGGCCCCAAGGAGACAGACTTCCCTGTGGATTGGGTCAAGTGTGCATACCAGGCCCTCAGTTCCCCTTAGAAGGGAGTCTCCTATCACAGCTACCCTTCTTCTCAACAGAGGAGGTCATGTTGTGGGATACAGCCCCTCTACCCCATAAAGACCTTTGCCCACCTCATAACTTGTCTGGCCATCTAGTTCCAGAGCCTCATACCTGTTGTAGAAGGTGCCAGTCCTACTTGTCAGATCCTGAGGAGGAATGCTGCTCCTGGCATGTGCAGCAACCTGCTTCCAGCCTTTAACAGACCCTTGACTAACAGTCCTTTTACTAGTTACCCTGCAGGGTTCTGAGTCTACCTGCTTCTCCACTACAACAGAGGTTCGAGACTCCTGAGAGCCTTGAGACTGTAGTGTCTCTGAAAATGATCATTTTCTCCCTTGTTCATTCGCTCGAATACTATGCAGCCTGTTCACTTCCTCCCGTAGCTCCTCCACCTGGTGACCTAGCTCTTCAACCATGGTATCTTCTGCAAAATAACTGTTCATTGGCCCCAGCTCCACAGAGCAGCCTCGGCACTCCCGGCAAGGTGTGATCTGAGAGCTGCAGTAACAGTAACCGTTGCCTCTAATTTAAAAAAAAAAAAGGGATGGGCCTTTACCTTAGCCATGGATCTGTAACACCTTAACAGAAACTGAAAATAAACACGTCTACTTGAGCTGAAGTCCCAGACCATCAGCAGCACCTTTCCTAGAAATGGCCTATACAAAAGTGTGCTCTTTGAAGTAACAACCACTTATCAAAGTTTGTAATAAACCAATCATTTTATCAACTATTTTCCATACTTAAAACACGCATATTTGCCAGAAATACTTAACAGTTTGGTGGAAGTTCTGTCACTATTTTAGCCAACTTAAACACTTAATGGCGATCAGGAGTGTACATTGACACTTGAGTACAAAAATTGACTGCAACCATTTGCTTCTTCTGGCCAATACCTATTTAACATTAAGCAAAGTGCCACATTTAAGAACTGATCCATATAGAAATAGATCCACTGATGACAGATAGCTGAGAGTCTCCTAAATACACAGGGTAGGTCCAGGTAACCCCACGCAGTCACTGATCTATCCCTGTTTATACGGCACTTTCCAGTTCACACCTGCACAAGTGAGGGCTCAGCTACAGATCTGGCTGGAACACCTGGGGGAGCAAAGTGGGTGAGCAGGACACCTGCCCACCCTCGAGCACGGTGGCACCCACTGCACAGCAGCCACAGACCTGGCTAATCACAGGAGCACAACCAGGAGGAGTTACAGGACTTCATTCCACACCAGTCAGTGCAGCATCTGCTGTGGACCCAAGTTTAAAGAAGCTCACTTAAGCTTTGAAGTGAGTTAAACCATAGTGACACAATGATGAGAACTCCTGAAGAAATGGAAAGTGAAAGAAGCAAGAAGGTTATATACACACTGCATGCATGTGCCCTGAAAATACAGACCTACTCTATTTTAAGTAAGATAGCACTTCCTTCAATGTAAAAAAGTCAATGGTAAATTAAAAATTTAGATTAATAATTAAACTTTAGTGCTCTGAAAGAGAAAATGTGGACTAATGAAACAGTTGCTTGCACGTATTTAATGAACACTGAATTGTAAACCAAAATTGCTAAAAAATATCAAGGAAAAAATAAGATTTTATAGTAAAATTTATATAAGGAAGTTTTAATTTCTCTATGCAATCTGGAAACACAAAAAACACCTAAACCAAAATCAAACATTTAAAAGTGGGGATGATTTGCCCAATCTTCCCAAAATTAGCTGTTTTCATTTTATAAAGTAGTGGATTTTAAAGACATTTGGGCAATACACTGTATTTGCCATGTATACATCAATTATCTTCCTCTTTGTTAAAAGGGGAAAAGCTGCAACACATACAATTGAATAAAATGCCAAATAATGAAAAGTAAAATATTATTTCTCCATTTTCCTACTCTGAGATACCTGAACTACAATGATTGAGATGTTTTGATGAAAATGTTGGTTTTACTTTCGTAACTGTACATATTTTCAATTCATTCAAACCACCTTCACATCACCCTGCACAAATGAAGACTTCCACATACAGGGGAGTTGTACTGAAAATACTGCTCAACACATTGATCAAATTACAATAGCTGAAATGTGTAAATTTCAATAATTTAAATGTCTCTTTCAAATTCAGGATAAATAAGATATCAAAATCACAGGGACAGAGCTAAAAGTCATCTGACAGCCGTTTCCTCCCATTAAACAGTTTCCAGCAGGCATCTGGCTAACGTTTCATCCGCGAGCTCCCCAGACTTCTGCTCAACCTGCCTTACTGCACCACTACTCTTACAGTGTCCCTCGCCTTGACTCACCCTTGATACAAGTTAAACCCATAGCTTCTTCTTGCAGCCATCCTGGACACAGGAAAAAACATTTTGCAGTAACCTTGTACTTAATGGAGGCTTAATCAAATGTCCCTTCACCCTGTCTACACTGAAGCAACCAAAAACATGCAAGAGAAACAAAGATAATGCCAATTAAGAACTACTGTAACCATTATATTAAACACTAACTGTTACTTAGTTATAAACTGAAAAATAGGAGAAGGAGAGGTGACAGATAACTAGGCAGGAAAAGGAGTATTGTTAGATGCTGAAATATGCTTAAGTATCCACGACCAAACCAAATACCCAGATGCCACCAAACAAGCAGCTCTACTACCTCTGCCTCAGCAAAGCCTCAGAAAGTTACAATCTACACCAATTACAACTTGTATATAGTGACTGCTTCATTTCATGTCTGCAAAACTGCATGAAAATTTTATCAAGAGAAAAAATAAAGACAGATCTCTCCCCTACTCAAGTTATTAAGATAGATCAGATTTTATTAATTTATTAGCAAGAATGAGGGGCGGTCCCGTGGTGTAATGGAGAGCACTCCAGACTCTGAAACCCAAGGTCCTGAGTTTGAGTCTCAGTGGGGACCGTCCCCTGGCAGTCCAATGCCTCTCTGCCATCCCATCCTGTCAGATCTTGGATGCTCAGCAGGGTCAGCCCTGGTTAGTACTGGGTGTTGTGACACCCCCGAGGACTTCACTGTCACTGTCCCAGCTCGCTTGGCTGTGGCAAATGGACCTTAGGACTTAAACGGTGGGGCCAGTTCTGTGCACGCTGTGCCTCACCTAAAACATCCACTGCACAGGCTGGAAGGGCACACCCACGTGGGGAGAGCCCTTCCCAAATCTTCCTTTGCCAAGTCTGGCCATACATACATACATAAGCAAGAATGAGCAGGAACAGAGGCTGGACCCAACCATTCACTCCTCCATGTTGAAGTGCCACTTAAATGCAAGAAAGGAAAGGAAAGGGAAATCTTAAGGAGCATGTCTGCATCGCACACAGGACTGTGTTGGGAACCGAAGGCTGGACACAAACCCATCTGATTCACGGTGCAGAGCTGTGCACATGGCCCACAGCCACACTTCCTGGTGACACAGCTCCTCAGGACACGGCTGCACCACAGCAACATACACTCGTCCTTACCGACGTCTACCCTGATCGCTCCATCCGAGACGGCAGTGCCCCATTCCAGATGAACTCCTCTGTCTGCTCCCAGCAAGCCTCAGTTATTATCACTCTCTCCATGGCATGATGTGTCCCAGATCTGCTGAAAGTCACTTACTGCTCTTTCAGGTCTTGTTTAACAGGTGCTTTTGTTCCCAGGCTGACACAATGAACTAGCATCTCTCCCATACCAGTTTCCAGTTGAGTACTGCCTTGATTTTTGCAATTCTTCTTTGTATGGTGTCAGATTAAAATCTAAATCACAGCGATGACAAGGAGCATTGATGCTGTACACAGACACCACTTTAAATAAAGTTGTGATCAAAGCATGAAGTAGCCCAATAACACCCAGGTGGCTCCAGCTTATCATAGGCCGTACTCACTATTTCAAGTGGCCCATTTAATACATTTTCAGGTGTCAACAAAAGAAGGTTTGTACCAGTTCTTCATTTCTGGCTGTTTATGAATCTGGTACTTTTTGATAAGAAGGTCTAATATTAAAAAAAAGTTAAAAAACACTTATTTTAAACTCAGGCTTTTTTCCACAGTTGGCAAAACCACAGAAACTAGTGTGGCTTTGTATTATTCACCATCTACATAAAGCTAGCTAATTACAGAGAAATACCAAATGACTCATGTTTGCCATAGTTTTCTGTAAGCCAATGTGTTTGTCCTGGAAAGTCAAAAAATTCAATGGCAACTTTAAGAGACTTAACCTGCAAATTTCATTTAAAAACACAGTCAAAAATTTTAACCATTTATGAAAATCTTTACCTTTAAAATTACTATAAGCTCTGACAGCAAACAGGCAAAGGTGGGGGGGAAGTTGATTTGACATTTATTCTTCATTTTAAATTTAAGCTTTACGCATCCAAATACATCAATTAATTTTTCACTTGAAACATCATAAGAAAAATGTCTTGGAAGATTCAGTCAAGCATCATACAATAGAGCACTGTGAGTAACAGGAACCATTTTTCAAATGTCATTTTAAAAAGTAAAACCAAGAGGTTAATGTCTACATTTGAGGATAGAGGGACTTTTTACTTTCAATTCTGCACTACTGCATCAGAGTAGGCTTTAACAAGGAGCTTCCTCATCCCTGACCCTGTCACTCATTATTTCAAGTAGTGTCTTGCTTCCCCTCCAAGAATATTTTAATTTCTGACCCACTATTTCAATTTCTTTCAAACAGAAGATAAAATTTTTGCATGTAAATCAAGTTTGGAGGTCTAACATTTTCAAAACACTGTGGCATTTTGCCTCCCAAACCCCATTTGCCTTTCAGTTATAACTGAAATTTCAGTTTCCAAATTAGCCAGGTAGAGATGCCAACAATATTCCACTGAAAGTCATTAAGAACTGGACACCTAAACTCCAGTGCTGTTTCGAAAATGTTTAAGCAAGTATGTGTTTGTATAATGTTCAGGACACCCAGAGCCAGCTGACGCCTCTGGGCATGAGCACAGTAAAGCATAAATCAGGTCGCGCTTCCCACTTTGAGAGCTCCACAGCTTTCAGGGTGGGAGCACTAACCTTGTTCCAATTCAGATCTAAACATTTCTTATTCCCACTCCTTATTCCATCTCCTCAGCATTCCTCATATCTTCAGCACTTGGTGCCTATTGGAAACCATCACTATATGCCTTCAATTCTAGTTTCTGGAAATTGATCAATCCCAAACCGATCCTTAACTGTCCTTTAGTTTTCCATCAGTAACACACCACTCAATGATTTGGACACTGAACTAATCTAACAAGCAAGCACATGACAGAGTATATACATATGTATTATATAGGTTTGCAGGGAAGTAATTTATTCTCATTCTTTTGTTTTGAAATTATTCTTTCTATTCCTGAGAAATGTCATGCACAGTCTAGTTCCTGAATAGCTGGTGCTGCAATCATGTCTTTCTTGTACATGATGGAAGCTGTGGAACTAGACAGCAACACACTAAGTCTAGAAAATCATCCTCAGTAGAACTGAAATAACAAAAAAATAAAAAATGTCCTGCCTTTATAGGTTTAGTTACTCCTTGCAGGACTGAGGAAAATGTTTTTCAACTGCAAGAACTGCCAGACTCAGGGGATGAAGACCTTCAGAATTTCCTGAGTAACAAAGACCTCCATTTTTACGAGTGCTTGTTGTTCCACAGCACGAGAAAGGCTGTTGAGCCTCAGAGTGTACCAGGAGTGGCACCCAGTGTCCAAACTGCATCCTTACAACAGCGTCTTCAATTCCCTTCTCAGTCTTCCCTTGCTGCTTTCTCCCTGGATGCAGCCTCAGAAAAATCAGCAGCTCTACACATAAACTGTACACATACTCTAAGTAAAGCAGCTCACAAAGTTTTGGCCAAACTGCTTTAATCAAAGGTGCATAGACGAATAAAATTTTCAGTTATTCAATGTGGGCAACAACTACACGTCCGGTAAAATAATTCAATTCAGCCGTGCAGCTACAGATTGAAACTCTGAATTAAATCAATATTTCTGTAGACTATTGTCTTTCAACTGTACTCAACAACTGACTTCACAGCCACAGGCTGATTTATTCGCAATCACTGGTACAGCTTTAATAGCCCAAACCAATCTTCCTAAATACGTTGTGTTAGGGCTGAAGTAAAAATCACTAAAAGAATTGGAAAAATTAAAAACAAAACGACCAACAACAAACAATTTCCATGTTCTGCAGCTATGCAGGATTTTAAAGATCATCTGTTGTGCTTGGCTAACACAACCGAGTAAAAGCGACAGTAACAAATCTAGCAAATAAGGTTCTTTCATCCCTTCCAAAATGGATCTGAGGGATAACACATACTTTTAAACAAGATTCAACACCTGGAATAAGCCATAAAGCAAGTAAGCTTCCTCCAACCTGCTGCATCTAAAAATCTACCATTTCTACCTCTTTTTAATTTTACTATGACAAGCAGTTCAGAGTTGCACAAAATGGATGAAGTTGAAACATTTAATGATTAGAACAATTATCCTAAACCATTAAACAGCTATTATTCTAGCAGTAGGTAAGAACACAGTATGGAGCAATACAAACTGGTAAAAGAAAAAAAAATTTTTAAAAAATCAAAACCAAAAAAGAACACGTTAAAGGGAAAGAAAAAAAAAACACATGTATTTCCACCTACATGTGGAAGTCAAATTACAAATATCTCTTTCAGTAATTTTGCCAAAATTCATCTGGTCAGTATTCCTGTTTCACTCACATCAAAACCTAAACCCCACCATAACCTCTCTCCCTTCAAGCCATGAAGCCCAGCATTGTCTGTCTCAGCACTGTCTGTGCAAGATGCAGAAACATCACATTTACCTCTTCAGGAGTGAAACACCTTGCAGCGAAGTGAAATCCTGAGTTCATTAAAACATAAAGATTAGATCTCAGTTGTACTGCAAATATCTCTGAACAAGCTTTTATTTCTGAACCAAAGGCACAAAACTGGCACAATTTAACAGTTTGTCAAGAACTCCAAAATGCCGATGTTCAGCGTTGGTAGTTCCTCCCTACCTTACCCCTACAATTACTCTGCTATATAAAAGCACACTATAAAAGCTGCAAGACACTCCACATGGACCAGGGGTTTATATATAAATATATACACACACACACACACATATATATAAATACAAATATTCACACACACACAGAGACACTGAATAGCATGTTCAAATCCTGTTAAATTACTTCCCTGGCAAGATTTATTTCGTTTCAACAAGACTTCCACTTGCAAAAACATGCACATATTGCACAGCAAATACATCTCTTGTTAGGTGCCTAATATGACAGGGAAACCATTTTGATTACTCTGTGCCTACTTATGCATTGTCCTACAAAACAATAAGATAGAACAGCAAGAAACGAGCAATTACGAGAGTCTGAATGCACATCGGGAATCACTAAAATCCACACCAGCCAAGTCAGGAACAATATGAGTGATGAATAGGCCATATTATATTAGGATTGTTAGCAAGCATTAAAAAATCATCCTTAGCAGATGTCCTTTATGACCTAAATATATCGCACGAAGAACATGTCTGTCTTGTTTTCTAAAGTTTAAAGAAATCTTTCCATTTCTGTTATTGACTAGAACTTCACACTGCTGTGTGTTGGTTATAAATATGTACAGAGGATTTATCACACTAAACCTACAAATATGAGTATTTTACTGAAGAGTAAACAACCTATTTTAATGTGCATTTTCCTACTGCATGAATTTAGGTTGTACTGAAGCATGTAATCCAATAAAAGAAATCAAACTGTGTATTCAGCAAACAGTGAAACAAAAGACAAGCTGCAAACTACAGCAACTTATCGACCAATCCACCACAAACCAAAACACAGTAAACGTCTTACAGTTAGATGGGTGAGAACCTTATCTGCAAAAAAACCATTTTGTGGATACAGTCAATTAGGAATTATAAAAAATTTAAGCTACTATACATTATTACATGTGCAACTATGCACAACCTGCTCATCTTCAGCAGAGCTTTAAAGAAGTTTTTATTTTCTTAAATTTTGCTGATACTAAGATTCTATATCATGGCTTACCAAACTACAGAGATAAGCAAGATTTGCTCAGCTTGAGCTTTCTCAGTTTCTCCATATATTTTTGACTGCACCACTGGATTTAACAACATAGACTAAACATAAACAAATAATGCTAAAATACAGATATAAACTTTAACTCTACTAAGGATTTTTCACTCTTCTATCAAAGACTAGTATTTATCTAGAAAACCTTTAAAGTTACATAATTATTGTGAAACCACTTCTTATCTGTTTAATTCCACTGCTGCAGTAGGTTTCCTGTCAGCAAAACGGATTTCAAGTCTGTTCCTGAAGTATTCCATTCAATATTCAGTCCTGAACCTTGGGCCAGTTTTGTGTCTCTGCCTTTCCATTAATAAAATAAATGTAAACACTATGAACAAAAGAGGTGCAACTTGGGTTAAATGTGCACTATATTTTGAGTATGTATCATTTTCTCTGCATAAAATGCTATCTATTTTTTCCAGGTTATGCAGTTGAGAAATTCATAAAACATCATGGAGCAAGTAATAAGAAGCAAAATGATTTTTCATAATTTATTGCTACTACTTATTTCAATCACTTTCTAACACTTTTCTCCCATATGTATTGATTTGAATTACTTTTCAATAGAACTATAAGCATTTCCTTCATTTTGGCTCTCAGGAAAAAAAAAAAGGGATTTGCTCATTTTGCTGTGCTTTCCTTGAGCTCCCCCAAGTTTATTACAGCATTCTTTGGGAAAGGAAATGGCTAAATACCTGCATTAGCAAAAAAGGAAAGGAGAAGGAATGGAAAGAGGTAATAAGAAGGTGTTAAAAGAACTCTCTCTTCCTCTTGGGTCAGTCCCATTGGGAAAAGTGTTTGCTACCAAAAGAACAGATGAGTGAAGAGTCCAAAGGTATGTCCAGAGCTCAGGGCGACCACGAGGACCACAGTGGAACAGTCTCTGGGGGAAGGACACGCCACAGACCAAAGCAAGACATGCACAAAGCACCAAGAGTGTGATCCAGGCAGTCCAATGGCAATGTGAGCTCCTGTACCACACTGCCCAAGACTGAGGAAGAATAATCAAGGATCAAGAAGTGGAAAGATTTCAGCAGAACTGACCATGCTGTCTTTCCATGGTTTGGGATTTGTTCTGGTTGCAGCTTTAGTTCCTCCAAACACAGAGGCAGCCCAGAGCCACCACTGCTAACCCAAGGCAGCACCCACCTCAGCTCAGAAACATCAAGACAGGATCCAACCAGCATGTCTACTATGAAATTGACTGGAAAAACTGCTTCCTCACAATACAAATGGTTATATCCAGACTTTTTTCCTGAACTTTAGTACATGAAAATTTGAGTGCTTAGCAAAAGAGAGAGTACATCTAGAAAAAAAACCCAGCAAGCTTCACCTTTGCCGTTTTTTCAGAGCAACACCGTTTCATAAACTAATCTGTAGTAGAGTGGCAAAAATTAATTGGCAGTCTCTGCTTTTAACAGGAACTAGCACATTAGATACTGTTTTTCATAATATTCCCACAAGTTAATGATAAAATACAAACACAAGGTCATTTGCATCTGTGCAATTGAAAGTGTGTGGGAATATAAAATATTTTTGTATTTCAGAGTTCTTGCATTTTCCTCAAACTGAATAAATAAATTAAAAGTATTTCTAAAAATTAAAAAACCTTCATATTCTTTGTAACTCATCAAAAATTATGTTTGAGTTCTCAGGGTAAATAACCTGTATGTGTTCTCTCCCCTAGTAAACAGCAAGAATGAGGCTTAACGTTTTCAAGTCATTATCACAAACTACAATATAGACATAAAATTCAGATCAATGTCTGAAATAAAAAAACATATATTAAATATCTGAATATACTTTTATTATATAATTGGTTATCCTCTTCTATGCAGTTTTATGTCTTTAGTCAAAGTTGAGCTGATTATATTAGCACAGAAAAATCAAATTCCGAAGAGCTCATTTGTAATATTTTACCTAACTTGCAGGTAAAAGAAATTGGGATTTCATACTGCTGACCACATAAAAATTAATGAGTTTCTGCAAGTCTTACGAAATTATACAAGACATCTATATAACAAACTAAATTATTGTATATCATGATTTTAAATAAAGAATACAGTTACGATAGAACGCAAGCTATAGAGTAAAACACTCATGGCTTCAAGCTGAAAACTTGGATATAGTGAAATGTTTCAACACATAAGTGAGCCAGATACAGACTTCCAGCTTATTCTAATGCTGCTAAAAGATGGTTACAAACAAGTAACTATATATCTCTTAAGAGATATGCTTTTCTAAATTAATCTTTAGGGTTAGTAAGTGAATATTCTCAAGCACCATTTTCAGTAAAGTTTAGTGTAGAAGTTTGTGTAGAAGTTTATTAAATATGTTAATAATATTCCCTGCAATCATGAAGTATGAGGGGAAAAAAATCAAACAATCTATGACATAAGGTTTTTCTGTTTAAAATTACCCAAGGAAAAATGCCATGAAATATGTTTCCTTAAAAAGAAAATAAAAGGGGAAAAAAAGAGTCTAAGAACTAGTAGAACATTTTGCATTTAAAATCAAATTACATTAAGTTCTTTTGTAGCAAAATGTCAATGGAACCTGATTTAAATAAAACTTTAATATGCCTTGTACTTTAAAGAGCAAAATGATCTCTTTTTGGATACAAAATTAGATGTTGAACGAAAGGATTAACCTACCACTTTAAAGCATCACCCCTACAGTAGAAATCAACTTGAAAGTACAGAAGTGCAGCAAACAAAGCATCTCAGGCAGTTTGTGTGATACCATCGGAAGAGGAATAGCTGATATGCACTTTTTAAGCCTGCACAGTCCAATTGTATAAATTCGCTCAGATAAACAAAGAAGTTCCATCACAGATGCCACCACCTCCCCTTTCTTAGTTATGCGTGGTAGAACTGGGAAGCAAAGAAGCAAACCCGCAGAACAAGCAAGCTCCTGTCCTGCTTTCAGGTTACACATGCATGGAAGTTTCTCAAGCAAATTCTCTCAGTCTACACTGAGCCTTGGAGCACACAGCACATCTAGGCTGAACCCCAAAACCACTGAGCCAGGGTAGCCAATGTACTTTGTAACCTATCTCTGAATTCATTTGTATAAAAGATGACACGCACGTTATCAGACGACAACACTGTGCCTGTGCTGTCCGCCACGGCCCGGGATTCCCGTCGGGAATGAGGCCGGGCGGGATCGTGCGCTGGGCACGGGCGGCCCCTGCCGGCGGCTTGGGCTGTGCCGGCCCCGGCGCTGCGAGGGGACAGAGGGAAGGGAGAGGGGACAGAGGGACGGGAGAGGGGACAGAGGGACCGGAGAGGGGACAGAGGGACGGGAGAGGGGACAGAGGGACGGGAGAGGGGACAGAGGGACGGGAGAGGGGACACGCGTGTACCCTCCGCCCCCGCACTGTTCCAGAGAATTACAAGGGCTTTTCCTGAGCGCTTTGCACCGCAAGAACATACTTTGGCATAGGCTGCCGTACAGGTAAGTCCACCAACGCGCACAGCGAGAGCACTTCAGTGTGCACCCTGAAAAGCAGCCTTTTATCGGGATTTCTTCTTCCTTGCCCAAAAAAGATAAAAACCTCCTGTCAGCAGAGGCAGGTCTGCACAGTATGAAAACTTAAGCAAAACGTTTAACACGCTGCATGCCTGCTACTCCACTAAATCATTACCAGTACACAAGCCATGTCAATATTGGTTTCCTTTTAGGAAACAAATCAAAAGTGACAGGAAAAGTACAAAATAATTCATATGTTATTAGCAGTCTTATTAAAGAACCTTGATTATGTGTTACATCTCATTTGACAACAGTTAAGCACATCTAATAACTAACCTCTTTGTCCATCAGTATCAGGATCCCAATACCAGTTCTGGCAATCCACAAAAAAATATGGAAGACCAGATGATATTATTTTGAGTGTTTGACAACTCACCATCCTTCCTCTGTCATAATCATCTGAATTCCTTATATAAATTAATCCTTAGCAAGATTATTTCACAAATTCATTACCCCCAAAGAATAACAACAAAAAAGCCCAACTTAAAATTCAATAGCCTTTTTACATAGAGAACAAAACAAAACTTCATAAATGCACACACAGACCTGACAGGCTTTTGCCAGCACTTAGTAACTGGAAGGTCAACATTTACATAGTATGGCTTTCTTCCTAAATTACTACAGGCCTTATAAAAAACATGGAGGAGGAATTCACATAAATGGACTACAACTGGAGCCAGAACCAAGGGTGTGATTTAGGAGCTTTTGGGTCATTTGTTTCTGACTTTAGTGAAATAAAACTCAAATTTCATATAACTTGATTTCTGTATTTCATAAACATTCTATTTTCTTAGAAGAGAAAATAAGAGACATGAGCCACAACTGTTATACCTAATGATAATAAACCTAAACAAACAAACAAAAAACCTACAACAAAAAAACAATGGAAAAAAGTCAGCTAAAACTGCATCTACCTATTCAGGACATAGTTACAGTTATTGCATGCTCAAGGTCTGTCCTGCAGCTATACAAGAGAAATACAAGATAAAAAAAAAAATTTGTTTAAAATGGGAAAAACTAGAAGTTCTTTTCACAAGAAAAACTGACAAAATTTAGCCTTGACAGAAGCCTTCATGGGAAGGAGATAAATCAACACTGCTAGGGGCCTGTGGTTTAATGACATTAGGACCTCTACTGCAACACTAGCAAAAGAAGGCAACCCTCAGAGTCCATTTGTTCCCTGGGTTTCATGTACTCTGTCAGAGATGCTGGTTTGACTATATAGTGGTTTCAAGGACCTTAGGGTGTTCAAACTGCTCCTCCAGTTGTACTCACACAGTTGTTTGTGGAGTTATTAATTATTATTAATATTATTAATATAATATAATGGGGAAAAGAACCCAAACAACTCTGTACAAGACAATAGCCTTTTTTAAGATGCTTTTTTACAAAAGATGGAACAGTTCACCCACACACTAACACACAGTATGGTGGGAAGAGTAAGTTCTGTGACTTTGGCCTTGAAGCCCTTATAATGTCAAACTGGTATAGCAGACCCCAGGTTTCAAGGAATGCAGCCTCAAGAACAAGGCCTCCAGTAGAACAGGAGGGGGCCCTCAACAGAGGCAGCACTTGCTGCATTTTCATTGCCGTAAGCAACCATTCATGTTCAGTTCATTGCTTAATCTTAATTTTTCTAAGCATGTTCCTTTCAGCCCTCTCATTTTAACAAGGGGCCCCTCACTTTAAAAGGGACATGGAGATACTGGAGTGTGTCCAGCAAAGGGCAAAAAGGCTCTTGAAAGGTCTACAGAACATGTCTTATGGGTCTGTTTAGTTTCCAGAAGAGGAGGATCAAGGGGGACCTCATCACTCTCTACAACCGCCTGAAAGGAGGTTGTAGTGAGGTGGGGGCTGGTCTCTCCTGCTGTGCCTGCAGTGAGAGGACCAGAAGAAATGGCCTTAAGCTGAGACAGGAGACATTCAGATTAGATACTAGAACACACCTTTTTCACTGTTAGGCATTGGAATAGGTTGCCCAGGAAAACGGCGGACTCACCATCACTGGAGGTGTTTAAGAGGTGCCCGGATCTGGCACTTGGTGACACGTTTCAGTGATTTAGGGGTTAGAGTGGCAGGGCTGGGTCGACAGTTGGACTGGATGATCTCGTAGGTCTCTGCCAGCCTTGAAAGTTCTGTGGTTCTACCTGAACCCTCTGCCTCAGCAAGGGCCCCACCTCGCAGCTGATCCGCATGAGGCTCAGCAGCACAAACTGCTGCTGCCCCAGGCTGAGGAAAACACTGAAGAAGTGCCATTTATGAGCTGCAACGTGTGCAGCTGCAACCATGTGAGGCTAAAGAAAATAGTCGTTTTGTGGAACTGCTGCACTCTGTTATTCCTAGTTTTACTGGCTGATTATACAACTAAAGTCAACTCACAATACAGAAAATACAGATAAAAGAATCCTTAATCATCTAGGTATTTCTAACCTGTAAACTGAAAAACAAAACGAACCTTCTCAGGTAATAAAGTAAAAATCATGTTGAGGGGAGAGAGGGAAGGCAGCATCAGCTTTTCATCTGTAGCATTTCAGAGGAAATCTACTGAAAACTCTGCATAGTCATAAAAGAAGAAAAGGTTACATCCATATAGAACTTATTTTGGAGTATACCATAACTGCATCAAAGTTTCTACTGGTATAATTACCACAGCACTTAATTTACTAGCTTTGTAACTAAGTTACTAAAATACATCAGACTGAAATAAATCTGCTTCAAAATAATGTCTCACAAGACGGATAATGAATTACAAGTTGTATGCTTCATTCTTAACTGTTGGATTTCCATGAAAGGAATATAAATTTCCTTTAAACAGGGGGGAAAACTACTCAATGAAAAGCACTGAAGATAAAAACTATAAAGTGCAAAGGATTGAACTTAATGTATTGCTTAGAGACAAAATTTATATTCAGGAAAAGTACATTTATTTCTCAGGCAGAATATACAGAAAATAAGGTGTTTTGTAAATCTTAACTGAAAGAAAGCAAAACTGTCCTCAGACAAAGGCTTGGAAAGTGCCCTAAAGTGAAAGTACTTCTCAGAATATTACCTTTCCCAAGACAAGCTGGAACACTGCATCATTTCACAGAAGTGCCCAAGACAAAAATCCTTACAACAGAAATCTGACTTTCCATTACCAAGAGTTGAACCCATTAGGTGAAGAAAAGGCAGAGAAGGAGAGAAGGAGGGAGCACAGGAATAGGGGTTCTACACAAAGATCACCGAAAATCTTTCATAAAATTAAAGATCTGTGTTTTGAAAAATAAATTCAATGCCTAAAAGGATTTAAGCGCCCCAGCAAAAATGAAACACAATTATCTGAAAAGTAAATGCCCAGAAGTCCAGAGTGCAGGCCCAAAATACCAAACATTCACATTGAAGCATCTTTTGCTAAAGACTCAGCCTACCCCATTCTGCAATTTTTCTCCACTAGCTCACACATCATCAACTAAATTTCACCTACAGATTTCTAACAGAGAGCTGGGTTGAACCATCCCACTCCTTCTAAAAATCCTGTGCTGCACCAGGCCAACCTAAGTGTTTAAGATTTCCCTGACAGGAAAATCTTAGCAAAAAGAAAATCACACTTTGTAAAAAGAATCGTAAGAAGACAACACTGCAGGAGAAACTTCTAAGATGAAAAACACCTGTGGATTCATAAATGGTGGACAGCTCTCCAAGATTTGCAATAAGAATTACCTGAAGCTAAAAAAAACTCTTGTGTTTCCTCTAGTTTCTATAAACAGTCCAGTTCGACTTGCACTAAAAAAAGATTGTTGTTGCAGCAAAAGAGCAAGTTTGGGTATTTTTTTTAAATAAGAAATTTAATTTATGAAGGAATTCTGTAACAGCAACTCGTCAAAATTTGGTATCATCTCAGGTATTACCAGCAAGAGAGAAAATGACATCATAACAAAAGTGTAACTAAGCATAGCTGAAGAAATGCTTATTGATAGCAAGATAGAACGTCTTTAAAAGAGAAGTATTTCATGTTCAATTTAAGGATATTTTCTTACCACACTCAAAAATGTGTTTTATATTAGATTTGTAAAGTTTAAAAGAGGAAAACATACACTTAAATGTGTCTTGCCAATTACCCAACAGTTTGTTTGCTCAGGTATCACCCTCCTGAGCAAAAGCTCAATTCTCTTAACAATGATCACCCTGAGATCACAAGGCAAATCAGTATTTTTCAGGTGACCTGTTCCTATAGCTCTTGCAAAATTATAGAGAAGAAATTACTTTTGGGTGTATTCATTACAATGGAAGTGTACCAACAGACAATCACTCCCTGTTTCCTCCCCTCAAAAGGGCAGCTGGGGTAGTGTGGCCCCTCAGTCAAGTGCAACAATCCCTGTTTCAGAGTAAGATCAAGTACGACAAAACTCTGCTAAGAAATGCTCCCTGCAGGGCCAGGAATTTGGAATTTACATAGGATTGTTCCTATGTCAGAATGTTAGACACATGTGAAAAAAACCAAATAAAAATATACACTAAGGAAGAAGAAAAGACAACACAACATTATATTAATAAAAGAGCGCATCGGGTATTAATGTGGTAGCAGCACTGAAGTGCCAAGGCCCTGATCTTTACCCTCCATATCTCTGGGCCTGAATTTGTGCAAACATATAAAGCCAGTTATGATACTGATGTAACATATAAGGCTTGGGGAAAAGGATGTGTCCTGTTTGGTTCAGTTTTTAGCATCCTGAATTTTAAGGTTCTGGCACATAAAAAGAGATTTCTCTGAATTATCTGCATCTAGAATAATCTTTTGAAAATCTGGCAGGATGCTTGCAAAGGGAAACACAGCTCCAGGGAAAATAAACAGGGAGTATTTATAAAACATTATTGTTTTTCACGTTGGCAAGACAGAAGACAACTCTGAGGAGCCTAAACAGACACTGAACGCTCAAGCTGGCAACCTCAAGAACCATTTTGTTCAGGTTTTTATCTTCCCTAGGCTCCACCACATAGGTTAGAGGCCTGAACAGGCCTCAGGTAAAGAGAATACAGAATGAACATGAGCATTGTGCATTTCTTGAATGGTTCAGTCTATTTACTGTATTTCACTGAGAAGAACAGAGAGAGGACATCTCTGTGACCTGTACAGCAGAGACCAGGGAAGCAGGAAACCAACAGAAAATGTCTCCTGCAGTTGGCTTGCAAGGTTCAGCACAACCAAGCTCCCCTGACCTGGCTCCAGACTCCCCACCACTGCTGGAGGCAGCATCAGCCTCAGTGCCACGGGCTCCCTTTCCACTCCGGCTGCTCTGCTTTCTGTGCCCAGCACAGGAAAAAAGACTGACAAACAAAGGCATGCAGGTGAGGGAAGCTCCACCAGCACAACCTTTGGATCTTACTTCATGCCAGGATTATTACCTACTTGGGGCGGTCCCGTGGTGTAAAGGAGAGCACTCTGGACTCTGAATCCCAAGGTCCTGAGTTCGAGTCTCAGTGGGGACCATCCCCTGGCGGTTCGATGCCTCCCTGCCATCCCATCCTGTCAGATCTCAGATGCTCAGCAGGGTCAATCCCAGTCAGTACCAGGGGCTGTGACAGACCCGAGGATTTCACTGTCACTGTCCAAGCTCGCTCGGCCGTGGCAGAAGGACCTTAGGACTTAAATGGTGGGGCCAGTTCTGTGCACCCTGTGCCTCACCTAAAAAATCCACTGTGCAGGCTGGAAGGGCACACCCATGTGGGGAGAGCCCTTCCCAAATCTTCCTTCACCAAGTCTGGCCATACATACATACATTACCTACTTGCTGAAAAAGGGGAAAGAAAGATTGGTACCAATAGTAACTGTCTTGGAACAAATCTTCTCCCAGGCAGGAACAGCAGAACTCTGCACACCAGCTCACAGGTTACAGGTCAGCATGGTAACCATCACAGTGAGGAACCAAAACTAAGAACTTCATTTCACTCTTTGCTCACCTATCAGCCACATGGAAATCATTCAGCCATTTTCTACAGAAAAAAAATGAAGCATGGGCTCCAATTAAGAATTTAGATTACTTCAATCCTTTGAAGAGCTCTAGAAGAGAAGGAAACTTTAAAACATCCTTTAAGCTTTAATAAAATAGTTCTGACTCAATCACCATGCTAATGGAGGACAACTAAGATTCTCTTTTGTTTTGCACATTTTTTCTTATAGAAAACTGTATAATTCCACAAAAGAAGCAATAAAACACTAAGAAACCTAACCAAGTTGCAAAGAATTCTTAAAGTTATTTCTTCTTGAAAGGCAGGGTCCAAGATTCTTTTGTTATAAGATAAAATATTAATTTAGTAATTTCTTATCTCATTCTAAGCAAGAAAAAGCAGTTTATACTTACAGGTTAAGCAATCTTACTGAAATTTAAAACTCAAACTGAATTATCAAAATTAGAGAGAATCAAGCTTCCAACTGCAACTACACTGACTATGCTGCCTCCTTGGTTACTCCTGAAGTTAAACTGACACTCTAAGCCCTAATAAAGAAGTTTTTCTACCAGTATCATTAAATACACACACACATACATATTTTACCAAGATTAGAATTGTAAGCCTTTCAAGTTCACTTTAGAAATTTTATGTCCCTCTGTGTCAAGCCAATTATATTGACCTACAGGGTCAACACCATCAGTAGGACGAGGAAGGAAACAAAGACAGACAGAAAACACTGATGCTACTTTCTTTTGGGGAAGCAAAAAGGCCACTCAGATTTCAAGTTAGCCAAAGTCTCTTAAACTTACAAAGCTGTGCTCAATGAATACTTAACACATGCAAATAAACCTACAGAGAGGCAATCTGTGTGCCGAGCTACAACCGTGTGTGTGTATGAACACGTGTACACACAGCCATTTTCATAAAATGCTTCAAAGTCTGTGTGAATCACAGACAGAAAATGAATGTAACTTCCTGTGTGCACAGTCCTACCCTTAAGTGTGTCCATATAATAATACAGCATTTATCCCTTATATTTCCTTATACGGACAGCTTTAAGTTGGACATTCAGGATGGCATTGTGCTTAACTCATTGATACTTCAAGTCATATTAAACAATCTCTCTGAGTACCTACAAACTTCTGCTCACTGTAGGGAAAAAAATTCCGGTTTAGCCCATGCAGATTTTCTTTTTTACCTAAAGTTTTGCAAAACTGTAACCATTACCTTCATCAAAGTCTGCATCATCTTCTGTATGCTGAGGGAAAGGGAAGCAATTTGTGATTTCAAGTCTGTCATCCACCACGAGACCCAGCAGCACTCCTTGGACAACTTCATTCCCCTGTCCTTCTTCTTGGTAATGCTTAATGATCTTTAACACGACCTAGAACACAAGACAAGAAAATCATAATATGCAAGGCATTTTTCCCTTCAAACTACTTATCTGGAATTCTACATTTGTTGAAGTGTTGCACAAATTAGAGTTGAAAATCAAGTGAGCTCCTGGCTTAAACACCAGCAATTTTAATACAGGTTGAGGAATAGGCAGCCATCCCAATGTTATAGGGGAATAAAAAAGACCATTAAATGAACCATCAAAATGCAGTTCTAAACTAATTTTCTGAAACACCATTCTAAAATGAAATATTGATCTTTTTTACTTTACCTTGCTGCTGGAACTGTTAGCTTTTAACAGTATCTTGTAAGGCCAAAAAGCTCCCTCTTGCACAAGAAACTAACAAAACCACCTTGAATAACTATGCAAAAACTGGCAGGAGTTTTGTAAAAGGTGCAGACCACACTGAATTTCAGTTGCATTAATCTTCAGAATTTACACCTCATTGCAGTTTTACTTCAGATGATAGTTCAATTTACATGTTGTAACCTGTGTCATAGGGTATTTAAGAAAAATCAGTGAAAAAGAAAGATTCACAAATTACTTATATTTTTAACAAGGTAATTCACACTTGCTTCCTTAATTCTGAACTCTACAATGAAAAATTCTCTTGAGATGACATTGTAAATTGGGACTGCATGAAGAAAACCACTCAAAAATAGTCAACCGCTTGCTAGCAACACTTGGGACTCAAATAACACTTAATGCTCAACAACAAGAACTAGAATAAGGTAAGACACCAACCGCAAACACAGACTAGAAAGAACTTCCACTTTGTCCAGCATAAGTGGGGTTTAGTGCAATAAACCCTAATCCAGCCATCCAAAAAGCAACAGAAAATGTCTGATGATTGTTTTCATGAAAGCAATACTTAAATGTCACTTGGATGTAGAAGATGAATGTGCCACAGAGCCAGCACATAAATAATATTCAACTTGCACTTAGTGTAAAGTTCAGGTTTTCAGACATTTGCCCTAAGCTCTGTCTTCCACAGTCAAGAAATCCATAACTGACCTGCCGGATTACAGCACAATGAGCTCTCTGCCTACTATAAAACTATTCTCAACATCTTCACAATCTTATAAGTTTCAGCTTTTCCAGCATTTTTCTCATTTGCTGTTGAGTTCTCTATGCACACTGACTGTCCTTATTACTGGGAATACTATTTGCCTGTTTGATTTCACTCCAGAAGCATTTGTGATATGATGCCAATTTTACTGCAGCATTTTCTGATGATAATTGCTCACAGAAAGCAGACAGAAATGAAAGAAGCAGGGACTGTTACAGAGTATCAATGATTTTTTTAGTGAGAGAAAATGAGGAGCTCAAAACCCGTAATACCAAACACCCCAATACAAACCCAGGTCACTCTATAAATCTGCAGGTTTTGACCTTCAGCCTCAAGACCACGGCAGACACTGCCCAGGGAGACACAGATCCCAGGGATTCAGGCCTACCTGCACCCTTGTTTTCTAACAAGTCTGGGAAAGAGAGCAGAGGTCATCAACTCACTACTCTAAATTTTGTGTTTTGACTGCACTGGAGAACACATTAGCTACAGAAATAATTTATAAAAAGATGCATCCAATGACACAGGACTCTTGTAATTTTGTTCTTTTTTCTGGAGTTTTACTTGGCACATGAGACACTAGTCTTTAGTACAGCAGGCTCTTGAATTTGGATTGAAAAACCTGCCATCACAATACTACCCTAAGACCAAGTGGGAAATGTGCACTGAAACTGGTGTTTCAGTACTAAAAACAGACCTTCAGGTGTAAAGTAGAACTATTTCTCTAGTGATAACAAGACCAATTTCAAACAGTAAAAATGTTGTGTCCATTTGTTTTCTAGTCTAGATACAGCAGGAAGAGCTGACCACTATTCAAACAATGCCATGACATCTGACTGAATGCACAAACCAATACTTAATACTGAGTAAACCACGTGTATACCACAAAAAAGACCACTAACTTGTATCTAAACATTTCCAAAAAAAAATATGTTGCATGTATGAAGCACTGGAACAGAATCAGACTAGTTTTATTGGTCTGAAAATGTTAAGAAGTATTAATATAAATAATGCAATGAACACAACACACTGAAAAATACCCATTTTTCCAAATGACACCACATATACCAGTATAACCCTCTTTCATTCAGGGCTGATTCACCTTCCAAACACTATTCACAATCCCCATCTATCTATTCCTCTAATAAAATATATTGCCCCTTTGTACAAAATACATGTTTTTAAATACTCTCAGACTCTTCACTGCTCTGCCATTGCTACACAAAATCAACAGTAACCAAGCACCATTTCAGCTGCTACTTTTATTTTAGTAATGCAGCAGGACAGGAAAGGCTTTATCCTCAGGACAAAATGCATCAAGTAACGCGAAAAACCAGTTTTCTAAATTTTAATACCCTGAACACAAGTCAATAATTGTATGCAGCATGATTTAGTAAAGTAACACGTATGAAATACTCCTGGTACTAACAACTCTTTAGAAAAGGACATACAAGTAACTCCTAAATAAAACTTAAAGAGTCCCTCAGCCTTGTGAATTTATTGGTCAAACTAACAAAGCATTTTAATCACTTCGAGTAGCCACTTGTCAGATTTTGCCATTAAACTTCCAAAAACCAAACCAAAAACCCCGCTGCAGTTCAGCAGTACTCCTAATCTCCAGATCTTCAAAGGACTGCTCAAATATTTAAAATGAAGTCATACTACCAAGAAAAAAAAAAGGCAGTCCACCATTCTGAAACTATTAAGAACATCAAAGATACATATTTTAACTATATAATGCCAACATCATGGCTGTAATTTCAGAAGTTTGAACCTCATTACAGAAATACGTGTAACATGAACCCTCAGCTGAAGCCTTTGGGGGGTCCCGGGAAGATCCCACTGTAGGGACATCAAGATGCCAAGATGAACATTTCTGCATTTCTCTCCAGAGACAACAGAAAGTCAAAGCACTGAGGATTCATTTACGTGTTCCAAAGAGCCGAAAGTCACCACACTGAAACCAGATTTCCAGTACCGGTGTTGTGCCTTAGCCATGTGAAATCAAACAAGAGGGAGCTGCAGTGAGTCCAGAGGACGCACGACATGGCACGCTAATCTACAATCTGAAATCAAGTGTTTAAATCTGTTTAAATGCTTAACATTTTTTGCCACCCAAAAAAGCTTTGTGGTCATAATCACCAGCACCAATTGTCAGTATCTGGGGAGAGGATGGGAGAGTCTCTAAACAACACTGACAACAGTGTTATGTAGCTGTTTCCAAACCAAACACAACTGACATGGGTATCCAAGTGGAAGGTGCCACAGCTCTCACATCCTCAGTATTTAACACCAGAGAAACTGTGATCAATATTTAGCTTGGCAAAAGGGTCTTAAAAGCTCTTCCTGCTAATAATGTCAGATACATTTTGAATACATCTGTATCACACAAGGAGCCTTCTCCATAGGAATTCTTAAAACTCAAACCACGAACTTTTATATTTAAGTGTTACAGCATGAGCAATTTTATTTATACTCCCAGCATAAACTGAGCTCAAGAGAGAACTGATAATGCAGTTTTGTAAATAAATCCATCTTAACTATCATTACTAACATTAACTTATGCAACTGAGTTTGACTTGAGCTAACCTCAAAGATGCCTAGAATCAACATCTGCCTGATACATATAAAATGCATATATTCCACCTCTGGAAAAAGAGTCGAACTGTTCAGCAAATAATATCCACACAAAGACATTCCAAATTTTACAGATTTTTCACTAACTCAGTGGCCTGTCTTCTTCCCCAGGTCACACTACACCAAAAGCAAATCTACAACTAGTGTTGTGGTGAAAATTAACCAATTAGCTATGCAAATAGGAAATTTAATGAAATAGTTCTAAAATTCTCAAGTAAGCATGGAATGGCTTTGGATTATAAACAAAAGACCTGGAAAAATTACAAAAAAATAGATATAGTGAAACATGGACCATGTTAACATTTTTAGTAGTTCCAGATGAGGTTTTTACACACCACAGACAGTGCTTATCCTATGCTTACAAAAGACAAGTTCTGGAAGCTGACCAAGCAAAAACTTGCCTTGAGCTGATTGGTCTCCTGGCTATAGCACCACTTGATAAGACAGTAACAGAGACTCTCAACTTTCCTGCCAGGAGAAAAGGAACTCCGAAGTAAATTAAAGATACCATTGCAATGATTAAGAGTAAAATACCATATGTCTCATACACATAACGCTCTCCTCCAGATGATTAAGGCGACAGATGTTTATGGACACTCCACAGAAACGGGTTCTCGAAAGCACCGTGACAGATAACACGTCAAAAGCACAAAATCAACAGGTTGATACCCTGTCTTGTAGGTGCTGGATATGCATCTTCATGGCACAAGAATAAAGTCATAGCATGAGGTCAACACCAAGCTGAGTGGTGTGGCTGACACTGCTGTAGGACAGGATGCCATCCAGAGGGGCCTGCACAAACTTGAGAAGTGGAACCACAGGAATCTCATGAGCTTTAACAAGACCAAGTGCAAGGTGCTGCACCTGTGTCAGGGCAATCCCTGGGATAAAATGAGGCTGGGGATGAACAAACCTAGAGCAGCTGTGCTGAGAAGGACTTGGGGGTGCTGGTGGATGAGAGGCTGGACATGACCTGGGCTGCATCCAAAGCAGCATGGGCAGCAGGGCAGGGGAGGTGATTCTGTCCCTCTACTCCACTCTCGACCCCACCTGGGAATGCTGCATCCAGCTCTGGAGCCCCCAGCGCAGGAGGGACATGGACCTGCTGGAGCAAATCCAAAGGAGCACCACCAAGCAGATTAGAGGGATGGAGAACCTCTCCTATGAGGAAAGGCTGAGAGAACCGGGTTTGTTCAGCCAGGAGAAAGAGAAGTTTCCAGGGTGACCTATTTGCAGCCTTACAGTACCTGAAGGAAGCCCAAAAGAAAGAGGGAAAGGGACATTTTACACGGGCATGTAGTGACAGGACAAAGGGGAATGGCTTCAAACTGACACACAGTAGGTCTGTATTAGATATCAGGAAAAATTCTTCAGTGTGAGAGTGTTGAGGCTCTGGAATAGGTTGCCCAGAGAAGCTGCTACTGCCTCATCCCTGGATGTGTTCAAGGCCAGGTTGGATGGGACTCTGAGCAACCTGATCTAGTGAAGGGTGTCCCTGCCCATGGCAAGGGGGTTGGAACTTGATGATCCCTTAAGGTCCCTTCCAACCCAAACCATTCCATGATTTTATAAACTAAAGAACAGAGATGAAACTTAATTTTACATGTTACACTAATCTTGAGAAATTTGACAATCTACTGACAAACACTGAATTCATTTTAACGCATATTCTAGTTCATCTGTAGTGATCTTTGAATTTTTCTAGATTCTCTTATTCAACAGTGCTGCATTTTTGACCATTGCTGAAATGATAGATGTCTAAACATTAACTCTTTTGTTCTTCATGCTTAACTTTAGAATTGAAGCCCTTAAAACCATTTGACCAATTATTTGAGATCTTTAAAAAACAACAACAACAACAACAAAAAACCAAAACCACCAAAACTGTTCTCCATTAAGACCTTCAACATCTTAAAGTAATTGTTTTGACAGATATCTTCAGTCCTAATTATGCTTGGTGGCCAAAAGAAAGATATTTTAATTCCTTGAGAATAATCAGAAAGATATTTAATCTGAACATACTGTCCAAAAATCTAAGGCCAAGAGGACAAGCCTGAGTAGACTTGAAAAGCAAGGTAACTTCGGAAAAATGTTGTTTTGAATAACAACTTCAGAAATAACAAGCTTTAGCCCTCACTGTTCTGTCTAGCAAGTGTAACAGTCATCCTTTGGACAGAAGGCCTCCAACGCCCCACAATATTTTACCTTTATCTTGACTTGCTAGAACCTAAACACTAACATTTATAAAGCCTTTGAAAATACAGTTCTTGGAATAGTAAGCTTACATTTTATGTCATTTAACAGCTAATTCAACACCAGACATTACAATCTTATTTCTGAACTTGACAGAAATTTGGGGCTTAAAGACAGTAATTATATAGGAGGCATAACAGAATGACACATGCCATTTCCTACCATCTCAACTGGGTGCAAATATCAAACTCTCCTTTTAACACAAGTGGAAGTTTCTTGGAGCTGAGCCTGAAGTCACCAACTGTGAACAATGCAGATTGATCTGAGGTGGCCCTTAAGCAAACAATGCTACATACACCTTCACAGTGAAATTATGAATTACAGCAGTCTGTTGATTTTGTCTCATGTAGGTCCCCAGTACCAAATGACTTTGGAAATCCATGTTAAACTGAATAGAAAATAATCCATCTTGAACTATGGGGGGGATGATGTTACATGTTTCTACACTATTTGAATATTTTTGAGCATTAGGAAGTGTGTGAGAAGCATTTCTGTTCCTGGGGTGACTTACCACATCACTTGGTACCATAACACCAGCTTAGTTTGCAAACCTCACCATTTCAGAAGACTTAACTACAAAAGAGAACATCAGTAACGTTGTTACTCCACAATATGTAGATGAGGCTGAAGAAAACTACTGAAATCATAACAGATTACTGACTTAACAAATATTTTCTGTCTACTACTTCCTGGTTTAGGAACCATTTCACTCTGTAATTACAGGAATCTAGATGGTTTTCTGTATTATCTCCTGCGTATAGCCATTCAACCCACACTAATTAGCCATCGAACACTTTCCTACCATGTTTGGTTGGGTTTTTTTCCAATAGGACAAAGAAGGTGACATATCCATACATCACACCAAGCCAGATATAACGAACCTCGTCACTTTATCTCAGTAAGCAGCTGACTCAAAGCACAATTCTGTGTCAGTGACAGGCCGAGAAGGATTTCACCGCTCCTTCCTGAGCATTACCTGCTTATGTGCTCTGTTTGGGGCACATCTGGAAAGCTGTATCTTGCTTACCCCAAAGCCTAGTCTAGAAAAAGCAGACATGGAGTTCATTTTTCACTTTCTGTAGTTCTTTTGCACAGATTATGCACAGCTCAGCAGCACATTCAACGCAAACTGAACACAAAGCTCGAACACCACCAGGAAATGCCCCATAGAAAATACCTGTTTTATTTGTCTTTTTAAGAACTACTTCCAAACTGCTGTGATTCAAGAGCTCCCGAATTTCCCTTAAAGCCAGAAGGAACCCTCCTATGAAGATGTAGAGGGCCTTCCTCTACAACCACACAGCCTGCCTGCACCTTCCAGCAGTCTCAGGCTTCAGCAAAGGGGGTTGTTCACAAATCCAGATTCGCTGCAGACACTGCCAAGTGATCGATACAAACACCAGTTACTGGAAACACGCTCAGCTGCTGCACTCATGGGTTAGCTGCTCACTCATTCTCTTAGTGTGACACTTTAAAAGTCACAGAGATTAAAAAAACAAAACCAAAAATAAAGCCTATTAAAAAAAAAGCTACTCCAAATCATCAAAATCACTGATTTAATATAAAACCAGACACAGAACATGAAACGAACCATTTCTTAATCCCTAGAACTAAAACTGGTAAATACTTTATCTGAAATATAAAATGGAAAAGACTGAGACAAACAGGTTAGGTGGAATTAAGCCTGAAGAACTGAAACAGAACAGACATTGACCCTGTTTCAGTACAACATCAGAAGGGAAGATTACTGGGTTTGGTTGGAGGTATGTTGGGTTTTCACAGGCTGTGTTTTTCGTTGACTCTGCCAGGAACTTGCATTCATCAGCTAATGTCTTATGGGTATCATGTAATACCTGTTTAAGTAATGTATTTACTCATGTCCAAGTAAGCTGCTTGTTCTTGCAAAGGGAGGAAGTTAAACACAAATGGCAGTACATCAAAGAAAAAATTAATTAAACTGAGGAGAAGAGCAAAGTTTATTAAAACATAGGAAAATACTAAAAGTTAATAGAGGTTTGTTTTACCAACTAGACTAATCTCTTCCTGATTTCTGTCCCACTACATTTTGGGGATTTTTTTATACTGCACAGCAGTTCAGCTTAACAATCATCTCCATGGTTAATCACAAGCCATTAGTACACTTTAAATATTGCCTCGATTAAGTAAAAATTCACCATTACACTGGTGTATTTAAGTTCTCCATTGCTGGGTTCACATACTGATATAACGTATTTCTCTGCAATACAAAGTTTCATAACACATTCCGTAGTTCGTGCATTCAAGCACATTCCCATGGAAACCGTCAGGGCCACGGGCACTGCAGAATCACTTCCTTGTAGAGACACCTCTGCCAGGCAGCCCCAGGACCTCAATTGTGAGAGTGGCAGGCACTGGGTGTTCTTAGCACACCGTCAGGAGGCAGTGATAGGGCTGTAATACGATTAACATCCAAAATTCCGCTGGTTACAAGTGGGATGGAGGATTTCTCCAGGACTACTTAGTATATCATTTCTCTTATTTCCCAAATCTCACCGAACTCAAACCTTTTGCAAACATTCAGTACTTCAGACATTTTTTTGTAAATTGCCAATACAATTTATTATTTTTAATGAATTCAATACCCAATCATCATTTCAAGAATGAAAGCTGATGAATATACTCTTTCAGAGCACAACATATGGAAATTATACAGAAATGGTGGAACCAGGCAGAGTTTCAAGATTTTCTGCTCAGAACACCAGAGCCGTACGCTTACCCCTCAACATGCAGCCCATACATATGTTCTATTACTGAATCACCATCCTGCAAACATTCAGTTTCACTGAGCTACAAGTGCATTTGCACGTATAAGGTTTTCTCTTCACCATCAAATTCCAGCAGCTTCCTATAAAAAGATTTAAAGACAGCAGCCAAAAGCACAAGTAGCAACTTCATTTAGCAGCCTATTCTTTAATCAGATTGTACCAGACTGTTACCATTTTGAAGCTAAAAGCTCCAAGAGAGTTACTCTTATCTGTTTGGCCATCAAAGTTTAATAAAATAGGGCAGACCTAGATGGGGAGGAGGGAGAGTGGGTTCATCTGAGACTATTGGTCTTTTTCAAAAACCATACTCTGCACAACAAAACTAGAATATAGATAATATATTATTTAAGGGTGTGTCTTTAAAACATGACTTCCATATGTATTCAACAGATGCTTCCAAGAAACCAGCAAAATCCCTACCGGACATGACTTCTATGTCATTTTAATAATTTATAACCTTTTAAACAACAATTTTTCTACATGGAAGCACCCAGCCTTTTGGCAAACACTTGGTTATGTGCTAAAGGGCTGCAACAGAGACAGGTCCTCCTAAAAACAGCCAGTGCAATCCAGAGAACCAAGCCTGGATGGAGTCTCAGCTTTCCTGCTGACTTAAAAGTGTAAAATTGAGGGGGAAAAAAACCCCATCAGTTTCAGCTTCCCCGTCTTTCAAACAGAGATTTGCCACATAAAAATCACTTCCAGAAGAGTTCCATTTCTAATAACAGCTACTGTGACAGTGAGATTAAAAACAATCATTCTAATTTTATCACTAAGAAAACTAATGGAGAAGGCAGTATGGCTTTTACATTGTTCCCAAGGAGTGATGACTGACACAGTATATACCTCATGTTTCATCTAAAGTTTATAAAGCTCTAAAACAGTTATTGCACTATCAGTTTTTGCACTGATAGTAATGTAATAGTAAAAAATCTTGAGTCCCAAGTGCTCAAAACTCGGCCCTATATTGATGAAGAATTTTGTCAGAAATATTTATAAAGAGAACTAGCCTGCTATTGCATACATACAGCAAAATTCAGGTGCATCTTCAAACTCCAGTGAGTAAATAAGCCTCTGTATTAACTTTAAAATTTCATTAAGCCAAAAGAAATTAAGGAAATGTTTATCGGAAATAAGCATTCACATACAAGTCAAAACTATTCCCACTTATGCGTAAGTAACCTTGTGTATACATGTCACAAAAGACATTATCAAAGTTATATTCTATTGTCTTGGGTTTAGATTATTGAATAATTTTACAAAATTCTAACAAGAGTGTTTATTATACAAGTCTGATTTTTTTCCATTTAGTACACGAATAATTTATTTGCTTTCCATTAGACTGATACTCTTCTGTTATGTGGGAACACACTCAAACTGCCGAGCGCTGCTGTAAAGCCACTGTCACATCTCTGCAATCCTAATGCTGCCGAAAGACTGAAAATATGAAAGCACAGCACGCTCAAAACTGAACCATCAATGAGAACACATTTTGTGCTTGTGTTTAACATGGAAAAACAACACACAAGGCAACCATAGCCAAAAATATCTCTGGTAAAAAAAGATTAATGATAAAAGAGTATCGCAACAATAAGTTGAAGATACATTTTCTTTTTTCAAAGACTAGGGGCGGGGAAAAAAACAACAAAATGCTCCCTCCTCTTCCTACGAGGCCTTTCATAAGGTCTGTAAGATTTATTGAAAAGGTGGAAGAAAAAGTCCTATGACAGAATAGTGTATAGAAGTTGTTCACTTCATACACACCACCAAGGGCCTTTCAGTATCTGAATTTTCTTCCCGTGGCCCCCTGTACCCTGCACACTTCCCTCACTACATCAAGCTGCTCGTCAGCTGCAAAGATCTAATTCTCTCACAATAAACTGAAGAGCAAAGGAGAACATTTGACAAGGTTTCAGTGTACAAGCAGAATAATGCACTGCCTCAGCAACAAAGCCAGTATTTGTCACCCCCACTCATAAAGGCAAAGTTAACGCCTAAATAGGACACATGGCAATGCATATTATCTGCTGTGCTTCAGACACATTTTCCTCATTAAAATGTGGGAAGGTATTTCAAAGATACTTGGTGGAAATATTCTTCTCCTGGGTATTAACACAACAAAATAGAAATCACAAGAGTACAATTTACTGTTTTCACAGGAGCTACACATGCACAATTACCACACAAGAGACCAGCTTGATGTGCACATGAGAGGGACAAAATATAATGAGAAGTTTAACTGTTAATGACAGCAGTGTAGAGGACAACACATTATTTCTCCTTGCACGGAGCAAGAACAGAAAAGCCTGTTTTGAAATAAAATTTTCCCCTTAAAGTCCTGAAATGTAACACCGCTCAACACATTTAAGCCACCTCCACGTTTAGATTAACTCCTTTTGTCAGCACACTGGTTATGTGGTATGAAGTGATACCAGATGTTCTGGTTTTAAATGCCTCACTCGAGTACACTTACCGTGACTCTTATGAGATGCTGAGTGCACCAAGGCACTCTTACAAATCATATAAACTTTGTGCTCTGTTAGCAAGTATACCTGCTCTCCCCTGACAACATTTGCATCCTCAGACTATCACAATGTGGGCATTTTATCCACTGCTGCTCAAGAAATCTTCACTAAGCCTGAAAAGAGTTATATTCCAAGGAGCTTCGTGCCCTTTAAACTTACCAGCGCACAATAATGCTCTCTCTTCTGAATTTAAGCACAGATTGTATGTCAGAAGTTCCCCTCTGGGTTAGAATCATGCAACTCATTGTACATGAAGATTAATAGCATATAAAACAAAGCTGCCTCTGTCTTCTCTATGGTTCAAAGTATCCATGAAGACATCAACCAGTATTCAGTTCACACACTAACTCTCAGAGCCAGCATAATCTGATCTAATTTTTTAGGGAAACAGGTCAAGGAAAAGTCAGCTAGATTAAACTTCAACTTAAAATTCCATTTTAATTCCTTTGGAGGACACACAAAACACAATAGAGCCTGAAGGACACTATATCCCAAAATCTGTCCTACAGCTCTGCAATGTCAAGAAACTGTACAGAGAACAGCAGGCAGAACACATAATCAGTGTGTTATTCAAAAAGGGTAAAGGAGAGGGGTGAAAAAGCACAAGAGGTACCAGGAGAAGCACAATATTCACAACTTAAGCAACCGTAGACATTTTTAGCCCCTTCACTGGTACTACAAACTACTCAAATATTGTGGAAATTGATAGCTTTCTTTCAAAGAGTGTCAAAAGTTGTAATTTTTAAAAGTGCTTAAGCAAAAATTTGCAAGATGAGCCTCAAAAACTGATTTTCAGCAACCATGGTATCTTATTTTATTTACTATGATCAAACACATCACCCCAAAGGGCTCCTTGCTCAAGAAGCCAACCAGGCTTTCCCTACCCATAGCTGGGCATACAGTCCAATCTCTCCTACATGTTTACAGCAAACATGGCTGGTCATCAGAAAATAAGGCACAAGCAAACTAAATATCACCATT
Organism: Pithys albifrons albifrons; assembly: GCF_047495875.1. NCBI lineage: Eukaryota > Metazoa > Chordata > Aves > Passeriformes > Thamnophilidae > Pithys > Pithys albifrons. The sequence continues at coordinate 42,951,858 of NC_092461.1, read as the reverse complement.
ATTGGCAGAGTAACTATTGAGAAAGAATTCAATTATTATGCTAAAGTGTTTTTAAAAAGGCAGACTCCCATATTCTTACCTATATTTTTGTAAATAAATGAATACATAAACCCTCTAAATACCACTGGTAAAAATGCTACACCATCACTAAATCAGGGATGATGCAATGAAGCTCAAAGTAACAGTCTTTGATTACATCAGTCGTCTCTGACACAAGGGAAATGCCTGCACTATGGCCACACTGGTGCTGGAAATGCACAAACACAGACAAGGCCAAAAACTTCTAACCATCTTCTTGACCTATTTATGTTTTACCCAATCTATGTTTGCATTTAATATAAACAAACTGACAAAGATATCTTAAGGTTTAACTTAAGTTCTATAAAAATTTTAAGAAGCACACCTAAACATATACTCAAAGAATCACAGAATTAAGCAGCTGGAGGAAATACCACCTAGCATTAGAAGATCATCTTCAGTATTAACATAAAGTCCAAGAATAGTTGGGGTTGGAAGGGATCTTAAAGACTATCTGGTTCCAGCCCCTCTGCCATGGACAGGGACATCTTCCACTAGACCAGGTTGCTCAGAGCTCTATCCAGCCTGGCCTTGAGCACTTCCAGGGATGGTGTAGCCACAACTTCTCTGGCCTCCAACCTTCATCTGAGGGTTTGATGGCCTGAAGATTCAGATATTCCTCCCCCACTGTTACTCATGAAGGGTTCTGCTGGAAGCTGTAGCAATATTCATTAACTACAGAATGGCAATTTGTTACTAGTATTAAGACTTTCCACATTACCAATTATGAAGATAAAGGTATAGAAATCTAGTCATTTTGAAAAGCCTTGTATGTAACTTTTTCTACTTTCTACAGTATGTTAAAATTTTGTGCAATGCACATAAGTGTAAAAAGAAATCTTATGTAGTGGTAAAAAATGAACCATCATTCCCATCAATGAAAAGACAAAAGCACTGTACATATTAATGCTTTAGCATGAACAGCATGAAGTTAAGCGTCCAGTTATATCACTATGCAAGTCAGCCAACTCTGTGTTCCCCAACAGCATTACTGGATGTAATTTGCTGAATGCAAACATAAATGCAAGGTTAGGGGTTTAAAAAAATTCATATTGGTGCATCAGTATTTAGTCGGATGAGGAATTATTTTCATTTACTTTTACCCTCCTTCCTAGAATAACCTCATGCAGAAGATTTGCAGAGAATGAAACACTTCTCTAGTAACAACATAATGTCTTGGGACTACTCTGAAGGCAAAAGTGATTAAAAAAACCCCATTTATTTGGCCTAGCAGCCAACATACCTTGCTAAAACATCCCCATTTCCCATCTCACATCTGTTACTTTCTCAGAAGAAAGTTTTCAAGTTCCATATACCCATTATCTACATACCAGTGGTCAGACACAACCCACAATTCACAGATGGACTACTGGTGGGTTTGAGTATTAGTTAAATTTCTGAATTACACAGCTTTCCATGCTCATCTAGTAAAAATGTTATTTACCCTGCCTGATCTTACACCCCTGAGTGATACATCAGTTCATTTCTGCCTTCACAGTTTTCTATCTTGCCTGATATCACTACTAAAACTGTGAGAACTGCAGAAATATGCCAAGGAGGCCCTTGGTAAGAGCAATATTAGACAGTGCAGTAGGGTTAGAAGCTTCACTAAAAAAAGCATTCTAGAAAAGTCTCCAAGCTCTGACAGAAATTCAGAATCTTCAATTAACCTGAAAATATCTTTCAATTCAGAGCAATAATTATTTCTTATGCTCTAAAATCCATCAACTTACAGTTTGAAATTTATTGCACTTTACTGAAAGAAGAGACTTTAAGGTCAGTGAACCAAATCTGATTAATTTCAGAAGCTCAATTTCAAAAAATACAGTTCCCACTGTAGAAGTTCTGGAAATATAACAAACCAGAGTCCATCAACACCTCTTGCAAATAAAAAGGGTAAGCACATTATGGCACTGTGTCACGTTTATTTCAGACAGCACATGATAATCACAGTCACAGGATTGTAAAGGTTGGAAACGACCCTTAAGATCACCAAGTCCACCTGTCAGCACAGCATCACCACCATGTTCACCATTAAACCATGACCTGAAATGCCACAACTACACGTTTTTCTGAATGCTCTGAGAGATGGTGATTCCGCCACTTCCCTGGGCAGCTCATTCCAATGTTTATTAACCACCCTTTCAGACAAGAAATTTTTTCTCATGTCCAACATGAACTCCCCCTGGTGCAACTTGAGGCCATTTCCTCTTGTCCTAACATTTGTTACCTGGGAGAAGAGACCGACCCTACTTGGCTACAATCTCCTTTCAGGTACCTGAAGAGAGACACAAGGTCTCTCCTCAGACTCCTTTTGTCCACGATAAACAACCTCAGCTCCCTCAGCTGCTCCTCATCAGACTTGGCCTCCAAACCCCTCACCAGCTCCACTCCCCTTCTCTGGACACGCTCCAGCCCCTCCATGCCCTTTGTGTAGTGAGAGACCCAGAACTGGACAAAGCACTGGTGGTGTGGCCTCACCAGTGTGAGGACAGGACAGTCACTGCCCCGGACCTGCTGCACACCCTGTTTTAAATAGAGGATGTCACAGGTCCTCTTGGCCACCTGGGCACTCTGCTGGATCATGTTCACTGGCTGACAATCAGCACCCCCAGGTCCTTTTCCAAAGGGCAGCTTTCCAGACAATCCTTCCCAAGTCTGTTCACTACTGTCAACACAAACTTTCTTTGGGACACCTGAGTGGAGAAAACATGACTGACTCTCTATTCAAATTTGTGTAAGGGAAGCAAAGGCAACACGATGTAATGTACTGCTCTCATCAACTGATCTTTTTGTCACAATGGCCAGAAACAAATACATGAAATCTGATATCTCATTTAAAAGAAAGAGTGCACTACAAATGTGAGCTTCTGGAGGATTATTTTTCACCTTGCATTTTCTAATTTTTTAGAAAGACAAGACCACCTACACTGGAACCTGCTTTCACTGTAAGTTTATTCATTAAGCAGACAACTCTTCAGATACAGCATTGCTATAGCAACCAAAGCTCCATGTCAAAAATTAAGCACATGGGATACTTTGTTTGCTGAACAAACACAATCTGGATCAGCCCAACTGCTTCATGACATACTAGTGACATATTAGGAGTTTCCATAGTACGTAACTAAATACACATTATCCCTCAGAGCTGCACAAACCTTTATTACACTGCACTTCCCTGCTCACCAGGGACGAGTTAACACAATGATCTCTAGAACAAGCACAGGCTGCCACTACTAATTTTTATTAGTAAATACACCCAAAGCAGATCACAATGTGGCCATAGGAGGAATAACAGATATTTCATCTTTGTTTATTGTGTGGCTTAAACTGCAATACACATTCATTCAGTAACTCAGAAGACAACAAAGACAACCAGCTCCAAAAAGAGAGCACATCAAACATGGTTTATTTAACAACATCAGCAGCTCTGGACCCACATGCAACCAGTGCCTTCTTAATGTGTTGTAAAAGCAGCTGGGTAGAGTCAATTTCCTTTGATGTTGTGGTCATTCCTGTACTCCTACACTGGATAAAGAACATCCCCTTTTGTTTATTGTGCCTTACAAAAGGCATTCCTAATTCAAAACTGCCAATATATATAACTGTGTGCATAGATAATTTCTCTGCTATAAATCTCTCAAAAATTAACCAGAAAACAATACCATGTTCTAGCTATCAAAACCAGAATGAATTACTTTAATAGCACTAATATTTTAAGAAGTTACATGAAATTTGGCCATCTTACTAGTTAGGATTTCATAGTTAGCTTTAAGTCTTGACATGGCAGTACTTCTAAATTTATTATTGTGTTACCTGAAAAGCTGCACTTGATCTAAATAGAAATTATACTATATATAATGAAAAAAAGGAATAATCACATCAGAATAATAAAAAAGTTAACTATAGGATGTTGTACTGTACCAAATTTAAAAAGGAGGCTCAAAAGTAGATATTGCTCTATCATTACGTGTTGTGGTTTAAGGTAACATCCCTCATTACAATATGAGACTTTTTTTACTTCCCTGTTTCTCTGAAATAACAAGCTTTCCAACCACACCTTCACATTCTCACAGAGAAGACTGACACACCTGCTATTTTGCATTCACAGACTCAAAAGCAACCTCCCTAGCAGGGCTTTGCTTTCTAAGGAACCCATTTGAAAGATCAATTGTGCCACTGCCAAAGATGAGGTGCCAGTAAATAGGACATCCCTGACTTCCCTGAATACACTGGAATTCATTCCCAGTAATCACCCTAACAAAGTGACTGACGAACTCTTGTTACTTTGTTATAGCACACATGACACATTTACATCAGTCAGATATTAGAAATATTTTAGAATTTCTGTAACACATTTGAAGGACTTGCAACAGAAGCCCCTTTGTCTACAAAGCCAGCAAACTTAGGCAACATTTCTCTTCATCAGATGCCATGAAGTTTATGAACCACTGCAATGTCCTGAGAACACTTTGTGTAGGACTCATCTTCAGCAGGTGAAAAGGTGAAAGGTTTCACCTTTCCTTGCACTGACTCCATGGGAGAGGCACGACAGAGCTGTACCAGATACACAAAGGAGAAAAAAGCATAAAACAAAAAGTGCTCAGGCACTTGGACTGTCAGGAGACCATCAGGGCCACTCACAGTAGATCTGAATCAACAGCAGCTCACAAAGCAAATCACACATCTGATAGAGAACAGTTTTTAAACATCTGTTCTCTTTATTTCATTACAGCAGGAACAAAATAAATCAAATTTAATAGTTGTTATCAAAGTCCAAAACTGATAAAACAGCTTTTATACCCAGACAAATAGAATTAGGGCTACAACCTGTATCCTGCTCTTACTGTTCCCTTTTTCATTGTTCTCTTGAACTTCCTAATGAACAGCCACACACTCAGACTGTCTCTCAGACACCAGCCTGCAGCAGGAGCAGCCTGATATCCACTGCTGGATTTCTGGGGCATTTCGGTCAGTCAGTTTTCCTCACTCCCTGGAAATGCTCTGTGCACCAAAGCCACGGACTCACAGACAGCTGGACAGAACAGTGCAGAAAACTGCAATTCAGATTTTCTCTTTCACAAGACCTGCTATACACAAATAAGGTATTCTTCCTCCTCTCAAATATTTACTCTACTGTATAATAACTACAGGACAATGACTGAAGACTACCAAGAATAAATGCCAAGCAGGGTTCAAAGCTGGCCTCAAAACTATGATATTCCATCCCCCGACCAGGATAGCAATTGTCTCCTTCATGCTTCAGCTGTACAGTGTTCTGCTGACTCTTGACAAAGACAATGAACTAATAAACAATTCTATCCTTAAGGAGTAACTTTTTCTTTCTATGTCATTAACATTTGACATTTTAGGAAGTAACTTTTTCTTTCTATGTCATGTCCGACTGTGTAGGACATGACCAACACAAAAAGAGCCAGCAGCAAAGCCAAGAATAAGCTATAGCAGATGCTTTTCCACTCGAGGCCTGCATAGATTGTCTGTACTGGGATGGCTCGGCTCTCTCCTACCTTCCTTCACCTCGCCAGGTTATTTTATTTCTCGCTGGGCAAAAGCAGTTGGTGCTGCAGCCCTGGCAGAGCCGGCAAAGAGCACAATGGGAAAGGAAAACCCGCCGTGCTTGTCATCTCTTACACCCGCGCAGCTTTCTGAGTACGAGTCTGAGGTATGAAAGGCGGAACCGGCAGACCCGGGCACAGGGGCGGCGGCGCTGAGGGATGAAATGAGACACTGAGAGGCAATTTACTCTGTCCTGGCCCGGCCCTCGCTCCCACCGGGCGGGAGCCGCTGGGACGGGCACGGGGGAGCCCGGCACGGGAAGCTCGGCAGGAGGACGAGGCCTCCCGTGCCCCTCAGGTCGGTCCCGACCCCGGCCCCGCCCCACGACGGGCCCCGCCGGCGGCTCCACGCGGCCGTCCCGCCCGCCCCCCGCCCGCGGCGGCCCCGAGCCCTCCGCTCACCAGCCCGTCGATCTGCACTTGCTTGACAGCCGAGTCACCCGCGGCGGCCGCTTTGCCTTTGCCCTTGGCGGCGCCGAAGCTGCCGCCGGCAGCGCCCGGGCCCTCCTTGCGCGACGCCATCGCTCCCCGCACGGCCGGAAAGGGAAACACGACACACAGGAAGCGGCCAAGGGCGCGCGGGGGAACGGCCCCGGGCGGGAACGGTGCCCTGGCTCGGTGTGCCGGGGCAGAGCCGTGCCCTGTGCCTTCCTCTCCAGAGTCGCGGGATCGCTAGGGTTGGAAAACACCTCTGGGATCACCTGACCGCTCACCACCTTGTCAACTAGACCATGGCCCGAGTGCCACGTCCAGTCTTTCATTAAACACCTCCGGGGATGGTGACTCCACAGCCTCCCTGGGCAGCTCATCCCAGTGTTCAACAACCATTTCTGTAAATTCTTCCTGATGTCCTAAATGAACATCCCCTGGTGCAGCTTGAGGCCATTTCCTCCCATCCTGTCATTTGTTGCCTGTGAGAAGAGACCCGACCCCCCGGCGAAACCCCCTCTCGGGAGGCCATGGAGCGACCCTGTCCCCACAGACTACCCCAGGCCTCACACCCCCAGCTCCGCACGGTCTGTCCAAGCTCCAGGCCCGACCCAGCTCCGCACGGTCTGTCCAAGCTCCAGGCCCGACCCAGCTCCGCTGCCCTTCCCAGAATTCACTCAGCCCCTCCATGTCCCTCCCGCAGAGCGGGGCCCACACTTGAGCCCAGGCTTTGAGGCCTCACAGTGCCCAGGGCAGGGGCACAGCCTGAGCATCAGCCCAAAATCCCCAAACTGCTCGTTCAGTTCTCAGGAACGAGCTTGTGTTGTAGTCAAAGTTCACTGTTGGTTTTGCTTTGCAGCTCTGTTTTGTTCGAGGTTTGTTGTTGTTGTTTCTTTTGAGCATTTCAAACCCTACCCACTCTGGGCTGTGAGAGGCAGCTCTGCCAGACCCCAGAGCTGTCCAGGCACCACCAAACATGTGACCTCATCAACATTTACATTTTCAACAATGTAGTTGACACAAATTTTTAACTATGAGAGAGGAACTATTTGTCACCACCAATATTACGATGTATCTGCATTTTCCAGCAGACACAGACCCAGCATTTACCTGTTCCTATAAAATGGTTCTAACATCACTCAAAATATTCCCTATCAGCTGCCCGCATTGGTGCTGGAACTAATTCAAGCAAAGACTCCATCCCAACAAGAGAAATCATGTCCTAAATGCCACTGATACCACTGACTAGACCTGCCTCTGCTCTGACAACAAACCTGGACTGTCAGCTCTGCTAAGGGCACCTTGTAATAGATGTCTAAAAGTAGGGGGAGATCAATCCCACTTTACATCGGGAAAAAAAATTTTTTCCATTGGGAAAATACTCTTAAATGGAGGTTGAAGGGGAAGTCTAGAATGCAGCATCAGTGAAGTCAAACATGCTTTGTTGCCCAAGGAGACTGAAGTGCATGTGCAGCAGGTGTTGTCCTACAAGCAGTTTGCAGAGAGGCAACAACAGCCCCAAGTTTTGGGGCACTTTGCCGTGGCCAGTGAGCTCAGCCATCATGGTGATGTTGCAAATTTGAGTCCCACACTCAGCAGGTTTCCATGACTGAAGGTTCAGTCCTCTTGGCATTGCCTTTTGAATTTTTTCTAGAGAACAAAGTTGTTTATTCAATATTATTATTTCACTTTCCTGTTATACTCACATGCATATCCAGTTTCAATTTACAAATAAGATCAAATAGTTTTAATTAAAGAAAACTAAGATTAGGAAATAGTATTATGATAATATAGTAGTTTTCAACTGCAGTCCGTGGAGTGCTGGAGATCTGTGGGCTACTTCTAAGATGTTGTTGAAAAGTATTTAAATAGAAAAACATACCTTCTGTCAGTAAATGCACAGTGCTTTACCACTGGCAAATTCGTATGGATCTGAAAAGGAATTAAAGCTCCTGGGATAAGACAAATGTGATACATTTTTCCTGCCTATCAAGTTTTTAAAAAGAAAGTCAATGTAATTTAAAAAAAATAAAAAAATCCCCAACAACCAAAAAAGCCCAACAAGTAGCTACAGCACAGAACATCAGCGTGTTCAAAGACGTTGCTGTGGGCACCCAAAATAGCCCTCTTCAAGGGACTGGCATAAGGCTTACACTGCTTAATGCATGCTAGAATAATTCAGTCAATTTGGTTAATTATGATTAACATGAAAAATGAAACACAAATATCAACTTTCTACTTTACAGAACTCACCAGATCACTGGAGGCAAGAGATCATAAAAAATCTCACCATTGAAAATACTGAATTCTTGAAAGGGAGGCCATGCAAAGGATGTCAGAGTGAAGAATTTTAGTAACATTGCCCAAGCTACCCAGAAAAACCACTAAACAGAAGACTTCTGTCCCAAAATACATTGGAAAATTCATAGTGTGCACAATCTCCATTAATCATTTTTAAATTATACTCTAAGTCATAAGACAGCTTGAACCAGTCAAAACCCTTTTATTCCCCAGTTCTGCTTAAGTAAAAACCTCAGTGAAACTGAGATGTGTCATCTCCCCCCACAGCACCTCTGCACCATATCAGGGCTATGAGCAGAACTAGAGTTGCTAAATGGAAATTATCTGATTAGGGTTCAAAGATATAATCCATTCCAAATCGTCAGAGTGATTTTACCTCAAGGGCTAAACCAACTAGAATTTCATTTGTGTGTGCTGCAGGCTAAGACCATGCACCAGAGAAGGGCTAACCTGCAATGACTTGTTACCACTTGGTAAATGGGTCATGTCTGAATTCTGTGTTTTTCTTCCCTACCCTCTCAGCTAAGCATAATGAATACTTTAATTTCATTATCACAAAGTGTAAAGGAATAGGGAATAATCACTTAGGATATACATATAGCAGTCTGTACTTGCACTGAGACACAACAACACCCCAAACACAAACTTGCAGTAATAACTACAGTTGCCTAAACCAACAGTATTATGTAAAGAAAAAAAAATGTTTCCAGCAAAATAATCTCCAAATCTCAGTGGCAAAAGATTCCCCTAACAATCTTTAAATTGCCTTGGAATATCTTGCAGTCTTACAGAAGTTTCAAGTTGTTTTCTGAAAGACGTGAGATATTCAGGTTTCAGCTTTCAAACACCATGGAACACAGGCATGTGGTACATCTTCATGTGACCCTTTTCATTGCCAACATAGGAAAGTTCCTGCAGCCAGTTGCTGCTTAAAAATGAAGTAAGAATCTAACACCACTTCTGTGTAAAGTCAGGCTTGTATTTGGGAGGACTGTAGTGAATTTAAGGCTGTTCTTAATCCTACGTTCAAGTAAAAAGACAATTATACATAATTCTATGCATGTCATGGCATCTGCTCCTTTTGAAATCCCTTTCTTATTCACAAGACACGTTTAACAATAGCCTGTCATTTACATACAACCCTCATAGTCCCATAGGGAGAGTGAAAACTCTGATGACAAGAGGTCCCTCTATGTATCTGTGGTGGGTTGATCCAGGTCAACAGCCACACACCCACTCAGCCTCTCAAAGACCTGTGAATCCCATTTCCCAAGCCACAGGACAGACAAGATCTTTAAAATGCTCAATCTTTTCTTTCCTTTGTTTCCACACACAATCCCCAAAAAAGGGGTTCAGAGGAAGATACAACAGGCACCTCAGGCCTCTGCAGCAGATGCAGTTTTGCCATGTGTGTGCTTGTGTAACTTTGTTGAACCAACAGCTGCAGTTGCACTGAGCAGCACTGTGTGCCACGTGCAGGCAATTCCAGATTCCGACTCCAGCCTCAGGAAGCAGCGTTGTGTATAAGCCCTGTGTAATTCAGGGGCTCCAGTTATTTGTATTCTGCTGACCACAGCAGTTTAAGACTCAAGGAAATGAAATATCCCCAGGCATATCAACCCTTGCTAAGGAAGGTTCTCCCTGATGAATGAGGCCGTGCTCCTCACCCACTGTGTTCAGATACCAGGGATCACCAACTCACTCACTAAGGTCAGGCCCTTTGCATGCTTTTTTCTACAGTATCTACAACATTCTGTTTCACTGCTAAATAGTCATCTTCTGATGTGTCAGATATTCAATGCTTACGACTTTCCACAGAGTAGCTCAACAGGCAAATTTAAGATCAGGTTACATAAATTCATGGGCACTTTGTGCCAAGGAATTTTTAAGTACTGTAATTTCGCATGAGGCTAATTGTGATTTCAGAAGTTATAGGTACCAATACTGAAGTCTATGCCACATTTTTTCTAATATTCTTTAGGAGAATCAATGTGAAGAAATTGGTTTTATTGGCTTTTTTTATTTGAAATAGGAAATGGAAAGTAATAAGGTGCAGAAGTGATAGAAAAATGGTAAAAGTGGGAGCTGCAACAGCATAGAAACCCCCAGGGAAAAACATCAAATGCAATAAAGGAACTACGGGACCAGAATCTAAACTTTGAAAATTCAACTTATCTTCTGTAAGAACGAAGGTTTCAGAAGCCATGCATGGTTTCAGCCATGCTCTTACACAGGCAACCTTTTAGCATTTGCTGGGCTAAATGTAAAAGCACCATATTAAAAATGGACAGTAGCATAATAAGGTATTTCTGCAAATGAAGGAGATATTAAAAAATATAAGCTCTTCCCTTGGGAAAGTTTGGCGGTTTTTTCACTGCTCAACATTTTTTCTCTACTTTTTTCCATAACTGTTTTCCAATAAGTGTTTTTAGTTACCTTCAATTCACTCTTTTTATGTTCCAGCTGTTTATAGCTATTTTTTATTATTAGTGGCTCATTTACTATAGCCTCAAACCAATTAGCATACTATTAACTGAAACAAAAAATGACAAAGGAATTAACGATAAAATTGCCTAATTGAAAATGCATTTGATAAAAAAAACTCAGACACTTTAAGTGCTAATTGTGGTCTGTAAAACAAAGAGAAGTTACTTCACAAAGTAGTTATATGTTTCTAAGCAGAGCCAGACTCTTCCTACAGTATCAAGTTTGAAAATTATGTAAGTGTTGAGAGCATATATGATTTATCACCACAATGTAAAGATTCTACTTCTCTGTTCCCAGTTATCTGATTTCTCCCTGAAATCAATGAAAGGGGGGAAAGGCACACATAGTGTCTCAGGCACCTGAAGTGAATGCTCTTGCACAGATCAGAATTTTGGCCATAAGGTTAATTTCTTGTTGGAGGTAGGCTTCCCACAGAATTTCTCTTTTGATGTCCCTTTGTTCAGCCTTCTCTTCATAACCAATTAATGCACCTTCTGATTCTTCATGACATGCAAGCCATCACATGCCAAATATAACAGCCTTCTCTGAGGAGAACAAGAAATGAGGAAACAATGAAAGCAAGCATACCAAAATCCAAAATGTTTTATGTCTTTCAAGCTTCTTGTCATCTCCAAGGGAAAACAACGTAGTTGTGTCTCGGTTTGAGGGGAAAAAACAAAAATGTTTTACCCACAAGCAGGGGAGGGGCCTCCTCCACGATAATCACACCACTCTATCAAATTTAAGAAAAGGAATTTTAATACAAGAAGGATAACTGCTATATATATATATATATGTAAACAGACTAGTGCAACCCACTTCCCCAACACCACAAGAGAGGAAAAAAAAAAAAACAAAACCAAAAGAAACAAAACAACAACAAAACCCAGCAGGTTTTTTTCTCCGGGAGAAAAGGTTATACTTAAGTGTCCTTGTCACAGCCCGGCTGGCTGCAGAGTGAGTTTCAGTCCCTCTCCAGCGAAACAGACGAGCAGTGGGCTTTCAGATGGACTCAGTCTCTTCCCCCTGTGTTCCCCGTCCAAGAAGCAGAAAGGTACGAGCAACCAGCAGCAAATCCAAGGCAGGTAGCAGCAACAGCACGGCACGAAAAGTAGTCCGAGGTGGGCAGCGGCAAGACAGCCAGGAAAAACCCCAGCAGTAACCAGCAGGGCAGCCTGCCTCCTTCGAGCCCCCACTCCCCCATTCCGCCGAGCCAAGACTCCGGAGAATATCCAAAAAAAAAACCAAAAGAGACAAACCTGCCCCCACCCCAGCGATCAACAGTTAATTGCTTCTTTTGTTAACCGCTGGCCTGGGCAGTTAAGTGGCAGGGGAGAGAATTTACATAATAATCCCAAACTACAACAAGTTGTTTAAGAGAAATAAAATGGTCTTCTATTTACTTTATATCAGAAGTACTAAAGGGGGGAGAGGGATGTTCTGCTCAATATAAAGCAGCAAGCACAACAGGAGATGAGGTGGTGCAAAGCATTCTTTCCCTCTATCCACCTAGCACATCAGGTATAACATGATCAGGGGTTGGTAAAATATCTTCCTCTCTCATGTGTTCTTCACAAACTGAAGTTACAATTCCAATCCCGAGTATTCCAGAAAGACATCTCATTTTTCTACATTATGGCACTTTTACATCCCTCAAGTGCTTCTCCAAGCCCTGTGAGTACAGAGGGAGCAGTACAGCAGCTTGTCACATGTGGTGTGGAATGGTAACTAATGGTGCAGATCCTGAGGAACAGGGCAGGGAGGAAAGGCTGCTCTGAAAGGATGGCCTTGTGTGTCCCTACAGCAGCATGAGTCCAGTTGTTTAACAAGAAAATCTTAAAGAGTTGCATCAACCAAAAATGCTGCATAAACTATATGACATGTGTCAGTAATGTGTATCTATTCAGACAGACTAAAGATGTAGTTAAATTGGGTAATTTTTTATTCTGTTCATCTTTCATGTGAATATAGCTCAAAGTCAGAAGAGAGAAAAGCTGGTATAGCATTGGAGAAGCTGTCAAGAATCCCACCAATTATTTTCAGCCCTATAATTTCTTTCAGCTCCAGTAAGAAAGGTAAAGTTGCCTGCAAAACCTTAGTTCTTCAGAGCATTGTCAAAGTATGTGCTGCTATAAACAGTCACTTAAAACCTGCATTGGTATTCTCTGTATTTTATTTCTTACCCTTGCTAGCCACCAGTATGTAGTGAAACTCAACATGCCAACCTCTACATTGAGTGTGTGCTTCTCATGATACACAATTTAAAAGACAGTTAATGTGGGACACACAGTGATGGGCAGTTATGATACATGAACCAGAAGTAATTTTCTCACTAAAGAGCATAGTAACAGTAGAGCCAGAAAAGTGCAGAAAACTTTGTCATACACAAAATTCTCATCTGCTGAGATCATACCAATCCATAAAGGAAAAACAGAGCTTGTCGCAGCCATAGTTATTATAAATCCAGATGCTGCATTCCCATGAGGTAACAGAAAAATAGACACTGTAAAAGATGGATGTACATGATGAAGGTTAAAATTCAAAAGCTCAAGACCAGTCCCAGGGCAATGAAAGGAGGAGCCAGTAACAAATAATATATATTCTGATAAAAATAATTTAGCACTAAATGTTTCTCAATCTTCTTCTATGGCCTACACATACCTCAGAAAAAAAAATACACCTAGGAAAGTATTTTCAGATACACTCCAACAATGTTTTACTAGCCTGTGTTTATTATAGTTTTGTTTCCAAATGTAATTGAAATCCCTACCCTTTTATTTTTTGTAAATCAGTTCCTTTCTCACATTTAAGCATGGGGCTAAGACTTATTACAGATAACCAGAGTACATTTGCCCAAAAGAAATACATTCAGATTTAAAAGCTCTGACACAGGACAAGTTTGGGAGAATCAGAAGCTGTTTTCTCCCCAGGTTACAAGCATTTGCCAAGTGCCAGCTATTAAGGGAAATCCTTGTTACTAGGTGTACATCAAAGCTCTCTTGATAAAGAACAGCTTTCTCTTCAAGTAAACCATGTCACAGCACTTTTGTTACTTAATTTTACTACTATATTACCTAGCATCTCAAAAACAGAGTTGAACTCATATATGCCAAGAGATAGTCTGCTCTGCAAAGACCTAATTTTCTGCTGGTGCACATTTTGTGTGCAGTGCAATTGGTGAAGCCTGGTGTCCTGGGATGCCTGGCTCACCTTTGTGCAGGCTTGGAAGTTCAGCATGAAGCTCTCCTCCCACTTTGGATATAGAGAAAGAAAGTATTCTTCTTCAGTGACACCTTCTTTTCACAAATACTGTGTATTTACCGACAAGGTATTAACAGTAGAATATAAGTATAGTGTAGTGTAGTGTAGTACAGTATAGTATAGCATAGTACAGTACAGTATAGTAACTGCTTTGTTAGATCAGAACTGTACCCTAGACCTGTATCTGTCCAGCAGCAATCAAAGACATCTATTCCTGTACCGCACTTCTCTGCACTGCTATAGTACTTTTATAGACATTACTTTTAACATTTAAAATTTATTAAAAAGAAACTTTAAAAGAATCGCATAAAAGTAAAATTTACAGAATGGTACTGCAAGGAGTTTATCATCCAATTAATCCTATCTTGCACAACGAAGGAGAAATCTATGCTGTTTTGCCTTCTAGACAGCCTTCTGAACATATTTGACCATACCCATCACATTACAACTTGCCTGTGATGATAATATTTACCAACTGAATGTGGAAAGAGTATCTCATCACAATGGTATTTAACACTCTACTCTGGACTACATCTTATTTTGCACTTAGTTCAAAACTTAGTTCAAGCTCTCAGTTACTTGTTTTTCCTTTTTATCTCCATTCTGCAATAGCAGCTGTTATCATTGCAGATTCATCATTCTAGCTGTAAGATGTGGAAAATGTTTTTAATATGGAATAACTGCCTCTCTTTGGGCAGTTACTTAGTTGTCATCACACACACACCCTCAAAAAACATAAACAAAAAACCAAAACCTCACTTGAGAGAAAAATAATTAATCTAATAAGATTTTACTTTAGAGTCTTGCTGAGTGCTTTTGTCTAATATTTTAAATAATGAAACTCTGCAGTTAGATGGAAGAATTGGGTCATCATAGCACTATGGGAACACGTCAGCCACAGGACTGAAGTTTAACAAAGACCTTTATATTTAGGACTAATGAATTCAACATATCACTTAGCTCATAATAAGGCACATATCCTTGTATGTCCATAATACTGATAAGCATGAGCAACTGTCCTCTGAAGACAGCTGGAAAGAAGGATTTAATGGCAGAAAAATACTGTCAACAGGAAAATTGGATCCCATGGAAAATATTCTCAATCACCTGTTGGTTTGAATTTCTAGAATAGTAATCAAATCCTTTATTTTTCAGTTTCTCTTAACACTAACTAACCTGCTTAGCAGCACATATTTTCCATGTCTATTTGCTGACCTTAGATGACCTTAGAGCAGCCTGACTGATCACAGCTAACTGGCAGGCATTTGCCTTGTTTTTGCTCACAGTACAGTTGTCCCTGGCAGAAATATGTCTCCTGCAGAACCTGCATAGCAAGACAGATGTCTCCAATTATCTTTTGATGGTGTTAAGGTATCACATCCCTTTGCTTGCCTGAAACAGGGGCATAAAGTTCAGGTTTTTAATGCCAGATGTCCGGTGTGCTCGTGTTTTCTGTTGGACAGGGAGGAGTTTGTGCAATAGCTTTTTGAGTGACAGCTGTTTCCCCAGATTGCAGTGAAATTAAACTGTTTGTCATGGAGAAAAAGAAAGAAAATAAAATTAAAGAAAAAAAGTAATATTAAAATGCAGAATATGTGCTTTTCATCTCCCATTTTGTGCACATTGAGCTTAGGCTGATGTAGCCGATATAAGCAAAAGCATTGAATAAGCTTTCCTAAGTATTCCTAAACCATCCTAAGCCTTTCAGGCAACTAGTGAAAGGATGTAGTCTTTAGCTGCGTCAGGGGAGGTTTAGGTCGGACTTCAGGAGCGATTTCTTCACAGAAAGGGTGATTAAGCATTGGAACGGGCTGCCTAGGGAGGTTGTGAGTCCCTGTCCATGGAGGTGCTCAGGGAAAGCCTGGACGTGGCATTGAGAGCCTTGGTCTGGTTGACAGGGTGGTGTTCGGTCATAGGTTGGACTCGGTACCTCCAGGGTATTTTTCAACCAAATTGATCCTGTGATTCTGTAGGCTGATGTGTTATTAAAGTCTCTGGGACAGCAATTGTAATTTTATCATTACAGTAGACTAGGAACAAACAAGCAAACAAATCAAAACCAAAAAACCACAAACAAACAAAAACAACCGGTGTGTTTCTGCTCGTAGCAAAGGGCAGGAGCCAGCACAGCACGGCAGAGCGCGGGGCAGTGACCCAGTCCTCGGGTAACCCCTCTCGGCGGCGGCCCCTGTCACAGTACCGCGGGGTGGGGGAGAGCCCCCAGGGCGGCCCGGCCCGGCTCTCGGGAACGGGGGGAGAGCCTCCAGGGCTGGCCCGGCTCTCGGGAACGGGGGGAGAGCCCCCAGGGCTGGCCCGGCTCTCGGGAACGGGGGGAGAGCCCCCAGGGCTGGCCCGGCTCTCGGGAACGGGGGGAGAGCCCCCAGGGCTGGCCTGGCCCGGCCCGGCCCGGCTCTCGGGAACGGGGGGAGAGCCCCCAGGGCTGGCCCGGCCCAGCCCGGCTCTCGGGAACGCGGGGAGAGCCCCCAGGGCTGCCCCGACTCGGCTCGGCTCGGCTCGGCTCGGCTCTCGGGGATGGGGGGAGAGCCCCCGGGGCGGGGCGGCCCGGCTCTCGGGGGCGGGGGGAGAGGACCCAGGACTGCCCGACCCCGCTCTCGGGGGCGGGGGGAGCGCCCTTAGGGCTGCCCGGCCCGGCTTCGGGGGCGGGAGGAGCGCCCTTAGGGCTGCCCAGCCCGGCCCAGCTCTCGGGGGCGGGGGAGCCCCCAGGGCGGCCGCGGGAAGGCCCCGCCCGGGCCCGGCGCAGCTTCCGGGGCCGCCGCGGCCGTTCCGGGCGGGCGCGATGGGGGTGACGCGGCAGAAACACGCCAAGAAGATCATGGGCTTCTACAAGCACAACTTCCAGTTCCGCGAGCCCTTCCAGGTGCTACTGGACGGCACCTTCTGCCAGGCTGCGCTCCGCAACAAGATCCAGATCCGGGAACAGCTGCCCGGGTACCTGGGCGGGGCCGCGCAGCTCTGCACCACGCGGTACGGGCCGGGCCGGGGCCGCGGGGAACCCGCAGGGAACGCGCAGGGCGGGGGAGCCGCTCCAGTCCCGCTGCCTTCCCGGAGGCGGCGGGAACTATGCGGGGGAGGGAGCACCGCGGGGGGTCTCCCCTCACCACCAGCGCCTGCTCGGAGAAGTGGGAACAGCAGAGGCGAGCTGAGATCGCTGGGCAGAGAGGGAATTACGCCTGGCTGGAGCTGCAGCCTGCCAGTGCGGGATTGTTTGCAGTGTAGCTGTTCTCAAGGGAGGACAAGAATGTGCTGGGGAAGGACGTGGAAGTAAAGTATGCACGCTGCATATCGAAGTTGCCTTTGTTTTTACTTGATTATTGTATGTAATAAATTTTCCTTCACTTCTATTTTTGCAATGACAGAATAGCCATCTCCCCATCACAAAGACAAGTAATGAAAATACAAAGAGAATGTATAGGCTAGGCTCAAAAAACACACTGAGCAATCTTGCACAGCGTGCAGAACTGGCCTATACTTTGAAACAGTTTAAAGTATTGACTCATGTCCTTAGCTGTGAAAGGTTTGGGAGTCACTTTGATCCAAACTGTATTCCTGTCATGTCTAAATGCCACTTCTTGCTTCTTTCAGCAATATCTGTTGGTCTTTTTGACCAGCTTTCACTTAGGTCAGCTGAATTGGACTCCTTTTCTCTGCTGTCACAACTTTGAGTTGCTGAGACAGCACCTCAATGGCATGACAAGGTCCTCCCTGAGGAAATGAGCTGGCTCACTGTGAGTCTTTGCAAAAGGAACTGGCTCCAGTATCTGCAGAGATTGTCCTCAAAGACTAATCTATCTTCACTGGAAAGAATAATTACTACCATGTTCTTGAAGCTGTTCTTTCAGGCCTACTGCTGTCCGCATTTCATAGAGGACTCAGTGGCTGGAGTAAGTTCAGTTTCACCTTACGTTCAGTTCTGAGTATCTGAACAAGCACCCTCATAGTCTGCTGTACTGTCCTGCATGAACATCTGCTCTGAGTGCTGCTAAGAGGAGGATATTAGATTTGCATTTTATTGTCTAGTTGGAATGTTCATGGAGCCATAAACTTACAGATTTTTAGTCTCATGGATAGTCTTCTCCTTGAGTTGTTTGGATTCTGATAGCAAGTTTGAAGCAAGGTCATTAATGCTAATACAGAGTTTAATTTGCATACAGTGATTAATCATTTTGTGCTTATTCATTGAATTATGGAATGGTTTGGGTTGAAAGAGACCTTAAAGATCATCTGGTTCCAGCTCCCCTAGCATGGACAGGGACACCTTCCACTAGACCAGGTTGCTCAAAGCCTCATCCAGGTTGGCCTTGAACACTTCCAGAAAATGGGACTTCTACATCTTCTCTGGATTACCTGTTCCAGTGTGTCACTGCCCTCACAGTAAAGAATTTCTTCCTTATCTCTAATCTAAACTGATCCTCTTTCAGTTTAAAACCATGTCTCCTTGTTCTATCACTACATGCCCTTGTCAAAAGTCCCTCTCTGACTTTCTTGTAGGCTACCTTTAGGCACTGAAAGGCTGCTATAAGGTCTCCCCAGAGCCTTCTCTTCTCCTCTGAACTCAATCCAACAGGTCCATGTGCTCCCTATGGTGGGGTTGCCAGAGATGGACATGGTATTCCAGGTGGGGTCTCACCAGAGGGGCAGAATCACCTCACTTGACCTACTACCCACACTGCTTTTGATGCAGCCCAATATGTGGTTGATTTTCTAGACTGCAAATGCACATTGCCAGCTCACATTGAGCTTCTTGTGCACTGACATCTCCAAGTCCCTCCCCTCAGGGCTGCTCTCAGTCCATTCTCTTCCCAGCCTATATTTGTGCTTGGGATTGCCCTAACCCACTTGCAGGACCTTGTACTTGGCCTTGTTGAACTTCATGAGGTTCCTAGAGGCCCATTTCTCCAGCCTGTCCAGGTCCCTCTGCATGGCATTCCTTTCATCCATCAACTGCACCATACAGCTTGGTGTTGGCAAACTTGCTGAGGGTGCATTGAATCCCACTGTCCCTGACACTGACAAAAGATGTTGAACACCATCTGTTCAATGTCTGGACAGTGCCTGTCCCAGCACCAACCCCTGAGGAATTGCCACTCGTCACTGCTCTGCACTTGGACATCAAGCTGTTGACTGCAACACTTTGAGTGCAACCCTCCAGTCAATTCTTTCTCCACCAAACGATCCATCTGTCAAGTCTATGTCTCCAGTTGAAAGACAAGAATGTCATGGGGGACAGTGTGAAAAGCTTTGCACAAGTCCAATTAGATGACATCTGTGCCCTTCCCTTATCCATCAGCTCCATAACCCTGTGATAAAAGGCCACCATATTTTTCGCAGTTTGTCCTTAGTGAAACCACATTGGCTGTCACAAGTCAACTCCTTGTTTTCCATGTGGCTTAGTATGTTTTCCAGCAACATCCACTCCATGATCTTGCCAGGCACAGGGATGACACTGACTGGCCTGCTGTTCTTCAGATCTTCTTTATTTCCCTTTTAAAAAAGAAATTAAATTTTGAAATTTACTATTATTAATTTTAAAATAAATTTTAAATATAATTTTATTTGTTAAGTAGTAGTTCATATTCTAGGTGGTATCTAAACATAAACTTAAGGACTCAGCATTGTCCCTGATGTGAAATATTTTTAGATCATTTAATATAACTTAATGTTATTACTGGTTAATCATGTTTACAACCCAGGAAACCTTGCTGATGTCTTCAGATGGGCTACTGCTTTCCAATTTCTGTGTGCCTTTTACAATCATAGAGCCTGAACAACTGGGTATTGCTCATTTGTAAATAACTTACGTCAGCATTTGCTGTTGAAAAAATGTGAGCTTATTTTTTAATTTAGAAATTATTGTACCATTTGGTTTTCAGATGTGTCATAAAAGAACTGGAATCATTGGGGAAAGAACTGTATGGAGCAAAATTAATTGCCCAGAGATGTCAAGTTCGAAACTGTTCTCACCACAAGGATCCTGCGAGTGGTTCTACCTGTTTACTTTCCATGATTGAAGATGGCAACCCTCATCACTTCTTTATTGCTACACAGGTAAAAGCTCATGGGAAACGTTAATCCATTTAATTTCAAGTGATGCTTTGATACCTGAAGACTACACTAGCCTCGATTATGAGAATTTTACATAGTTTGTGGGAATTAATCATATAAAGTCTTTCTTGCTCTTAAATGTATTTGCTAATTGTGAAGCAGGGAATCTTGTTTCTTACTTGAACTGCTAGATTTTTTATCTTAAAAGGATATTTCTTAGTTTAGCAGAAAGTGTAGAAATGATACTAACTACCTACTGACATAGGAAAATAACTCCTGAATGTTAATTTGCATATTGCTTGTGTGTGCATCCCCTTCCCTGAACTGTTTTGCACAGTATCTGAAAAGTGAAATTAAGTGTCAAACATGCATATAACTTCAATTTTAAGACATTTTGCACTAAAGAATAAATAACTCTACAAATAAGAAAAGTGGGTTTTTTTCCTGGATTTGTTTTTGGGACTATATGTATGAATTATACCCTATGTATAAAATGGTTTATAGTAGAATTCTGTATAGTTCTGTAAGATACAAGAAGTTAAGATGATTTGTTACAGAAGAAGTTATGTTACTTTTTTTGGAGTGATTGTCTGCATGCCAGTGAACTGGGACTTTTCTATCAAAAAATGCATGTATGCATATACATGCAGGAGAAAAGGAAATGTTCATAAATTTTCTATCAGAAGTACAGCTAATTAGGAGAGAAATTGAAATTTAAATTGCTCTGAGAGGCACTGCCATGTATATCTGCTAGATTAAATTTCTTATCTTTTTCATAATGTAATTTATCTTCATATTTTTGTATTAAAAATAAGTTCATTTGAATTACAAATATAATTTAATCCCAAAATATTGACTAAAGTGTTTAATTTTGCAGGACCAGGACTTATCAAACAAAGTGAAAAAGAAACCTGGCGTTCCTCTCCTCTTTATTATTCAGAACACGATGGTGCTAGACAAACCTTCTCCTAAATCTTTGGCATTTGTTCAAAAGTTGCAGACAAATCAGCTTGTTCCAGAGTACCAAAAACAAAGTATTGTGGAGCTTAAAGAAAAAGAAGGACTAGCAAAACAAGAAGGTGAAAAGAGAAGAAAACGTAAAAGGGCAGGTGGCCCCAATCCACTCAGCTGTCTGAAGAAGAAAAAGAAGAAAACACCAGAGGGTCAGGAGCCTTCTGCTGCAAAGAAGAAAAGAAGAAAAAGAAAGCGAAATAGAGTTAAAGCAGAAGCCATACAGTCAGTGCAGAAGAATGAAGGAGAATAAGCCCATCTTTGTAAACAACACAGGGCTTGAACATTGTTTGAACTTTGCAAAAAGAACAATTTAATATGCAGTCACATGAAGTTGAGTTAATATTAAAACTTACTTTTATTAGGTGGTATTGCTTTTTATTATATCTCAACTTTTGCGTGTTATTGTCCTAATAATTTATTCTGTTGTTTATTAATTGGGCTTGTGACAAAATATTTAGGAACCCTCATGTTTCATTATTCTGTCCAGGATCTTTGTTCCTCTCAGAATTGACATGATATGTAGCAATTTTTTAGATATGCTCCTTGGCTTCCATATGTATTTTGGTGGGATATTAGACTTCATTCTAAATCAAGGTTGCTATTTTTATTAAAACTACTTTATGACAACTGGTCTGTTACAAAATATGAAATTGACCGAAAATAACACAATAGCTTATTTATCTCTATCGTTTGAATACAAAAGTCAGCTCTTCCGCAAAGTGAAAAAAAAGTCCCAGATTGTATTAATTTGTATATGCCATGTGGACTGATATGTCTGTTGTGCTTGATCTTTATTTATTAAGAAGATCCTAGAGATGCAATTGTGTTGATATTTCTGATATTATGGCATCCCTAGTCTGTCTATTTCATCTGTAGTTTATTCTTAATTTTTAAATAGGAAGAATACAATTTGAAAATGCTGAATCAAAGCACTGGCTGACACCTAATGCCATCACAGCATAGCACAGCTATGCAGGTGTCCTGAAACACGAGGCAGCTGATGGTGATGGAACTGAGGCCCTGCTGCCTGTTTTGCTGCTCTGTGAGGTTAGGAACAGAACAGAACTGGGTTGGAGCGGAGCTGTGGTTTAACCCCAGCCAGCAGCTCAGCCCCACACATCCATTCACTCAATTGCCCCCGTGCTGAGGTGGAGGGAATCAGAAGGGTTGAGATAAAGACAGTTTAATAGCTAAAGCAAAAGCCACACACAAAAGCAAGGCAAAACAAATAATTGATTCCCAACTTCCCGTGGGCAGGCAAGTGTTCAGCCATCCCCAGGAAAATAGTGCTCCATCATGTGTTAACGGTGACTTGGGAAGGCAAACACTGTCACTCTGAATGTTTTCCTCTTCCACCTTCTTCCTCAGATTTATATGCTTAGCATGACACCACCTGGTGTGGAATCCCTTGGGTCCGCTGGGATCAGCTGTCCTGGCTTTGCCCCCTCCCAACTCCTTGTGCACCCCCAGCCTCCTTGGTTGGGTGAGAGAGAGAAGAGGCCTTGACCCTGTGTAAGCACTTCTCAACAATAACAGACATCTTGACACTGTTTTCAGCACAAATCCAAAAGCACAGCTACTGTAAAGGAAACTATCCCAACCTAAAACAGCACAAGGAGGGAGTTTCCAAAATTTTCAAGTACCTAATTTTCTTTAGTACCTATTGCTTCCTATCCTCCTTAGATATTGGGTGGCAGTGTCAGAAGTGAGTGACAGATGACAAAACAGAGGGGATATGCACTATAGAACATGCTGTGGCATAGGTGTGCTCTCACAGTGTTCCCAGCCATCACTCGCCAGATTTTAACTTTTCTCAGAGCATTTCTTCTTAACTGAGATGTAGTTTTTAAAAGGAAAGCTTTCCATTTCTTTACTTGCATGAGTTTAATTAAGCCATGTGCCCTAAACAATTCTTTAGGTTGTGTCTCGTGGGTTTGCAAGGTAGTTTTTGTGTGCATTGTCTGCACAGGTTCTTGAGTGTCTGGAGTACACAGCTATAATGTATGATGCTTTCTGTTAGCTGTTCAGATTGTATGGACAGTTGTTTCACAGACTTTGAGAAACCAGCTTGAGTGATGGGAGTTAGCCAGTCTTAGCAGATACTGCGGGGTCATTCCCTAGAATCTGCAGGGTGTCCCTCTGGCCAGTGCAAGGAGGTGCATGGGACACTCACTGATGCTGTAGCCCCAGTCCAAGCTGCTCCTCACAACATAGCTATTAGGAGCAGACTGTGCCTGTATTGTTCCCCATTAGAGACTGACTATAGGTATCTTGGGAATGGACTGTGAGAGACAAGCAGTGAGGAAGGGTGCTGTAGTCATGATGAAAGCTTTAATTGAAATCTAAAACAGTCAGACTCATCATATTATTGTTCCTACATTGATTACTAAAGTGAGTCCAGAGGAGAAATTTGTTAACTCCTGGAAATATCCTAATGCAGCATATTTGTTTAATGTATATTGCCTTTCTCAAGCTGTCATAGTCTCTTCTCCACTCATTTGAGCACAGTCCCATTTTAATGTAGTTTGCTTCCTGTTCTCACAAAAATATTGCTTCTATTTCTTCCCCACCCCCAGACATCACTGCTGTAAGTAAAGCTTGGAGCAGACAGCAGTGATGGTTCATCATCAGTCTCATTCTGAGTCAAAAGTATATTAAAACTCACTAGCCTTACTAAAATATTGGGTTTTTAAATAGAGCAGAAAACACCCTAATTATTTCCAGTAGTCTCTTTCAGTGCTGTTACAACACAAAGCTTAAATACACATTTTTTGGAGTCTTACAGACAAAAACATAATTCCTAAAATGAGAGAATATTTTAACAGTTCTCTCATGACTCCCACCTTAAGGAATTTAAAACAATATTTTTCTATGTTTCCTTAGCATTTTGTTAACACAAACTGAAGACATGGTGTTGCCAGTGGGAAGAACTGGAATGTAAAGGGAGTAAGCTCTTAAGAGAAAAGCTGTAAAATTTGTCTGCATAGCTGCAGCTCTCCTCCAGCATGGTAAATAACTCGTCTGTCAGCTTTGGGAGGGAGCTCCTGCCCAAGCAATGAGCAGAGGCAATCAGACCGTGTTTTGCTACCATTTTGAAATCTGAAAAAAAACCCCTATCCTCGTTTCCAAGTGAAGCAAGTCCTCTAGGCCAAAGCTGGCTGGCTGTGTTAGTACCATTCAATCGGTAGCTCCCGAACCGCCCGCCTGCATCCCCGGGCCCCTTGCATCTCCGAGCCCCCTGCATCCCCGAGACTCCTGCATCCCCGAGCCCCTTGCATCCCCGAGCCGCCTGCATCCCCGAGCCCCCAGCATCCCAGAGCCCCCTGCATCCCTGAGCCCCCTCAAGCCCGAGCCCCCAGCATCCCCGAGACTCCTGCATCCCCGAGCCACCTGCATCCCCGAGCCCCCTGCATCCCCGAAACTCCTGCATCCCCGAGACTCCTGCATCCCCGAGCCCCCTGCATCCCCGAGCCCCCAGCATCCCAGAGCCCCCTGCATCCCAGAGCCCCCTGCATCCCTGAGCCCCGCAACCCCGAGCCCCCAGCATACTAGAGCCCCCTGCATCCCCGAGCCGCCTGCATCCCCGAGCCCCCTGCATCCC